>NC_092088.1:91142288-91224500 GCF_045679555.1 Salvelinus alpinus
TCACAGGCTCTCCCTCCATGTTGGGGCGGGGCACACATCCTGTTCCTAGTGCGGTGGCCACGCCCACACGTAAACGAACACAGGCTCCATGGTGACCACTCCTCCCAGACGCCATGCACTGTAGGACATAGGGCAGAGGTCAGAGGTTAGGGGTCAAGTAAAAGGTTTCAACTTTATTATTCCAGGGAAATAATTTGTTTTGCAGCAAGATCATGGTACACAACAGACATAAAATAAACGGTTTCATTGCTGTCGCTGTTTCTGCCACATGACACGATTTCATCAATAATTATCAGCAAAACAGAAAGCACATATATGTAGTCCAACCAGTGAGCTTTACCCTGAATTACCACAAAGTAGTAATCATGGGGTCGTGGGACCACGTGAGGCTTCCATCTTTAGGAAGTGAAATGAGTTTGACCTGATATTGCTTCTTTGTAGTAATTCATATCCACATACTGCTTGCTGATCTGCCAAGCAGATGTACCAGCTTACAAAGAACAACATAGTATTTCTAAGAAATGGCCGACATCTAATACTGTGTCAGACTAGACTGTTTGGCGCTTCTTAGAACTGTCCCAGAATGGCTTCTCTATCACCTGGGATAAAACATAATCTGGTCACCGGTGTGTTAAGAGTGCCAAGTTATCCTGCCAAGTGGCATATCCCTCCTTCAACGCCTCTGATTGCTTCATGAAAACGCAAATCCCGCTCAAACATTGTTAATTAAAATCAAAGTCCCAATCGCACATGAGAAAGAGAAAGAGAGAGAAAGAGAGAGAGAGAGAAAGAGAGAGACAGTGGGATGGATGGGGAGAGTGTATCTCTTCTGTGAAGGATCAACACCATATTCTAGGATCACAAAGTCAGCCTTATAATGAAGAGCTTTTGTCAGATAGGGCTCCCGAGTGCTCCTGAGTGGTGCTGCGGTCTAAGGTACTGCATCTCAGTGCAAGAGGTGTCACTACAGACCCTGGTTAGATTCAAGGCTGTATAACAACCGGCCGGGATCGGGAGTGCCATAAGGCGGAGCACAATTGGCCCAGCGTTGTCCAGATTAGGGTTTGGTTGAGGTAGGCCGTCATTGTAAATAGAATTTGTTCTTAACTGAATTGCCTAGCTGAATAAATAAAAATCGGGCAAGGCTGGAGTTCTTTAGTTCAGTTAGAGATATAATCAGAGTACAGGTTGAGCTACAAGTCTGGCCCTGTGTTCCAAGTTGCTCCCTATATAGTGCACTACTTTTGACCAAATGGCACCCTATTCCCTACGTAGTGCACAACTTTTGACCAAATGGCACCCTATTCCCTACGTAGTGCACTACGTTTGACCAAATGGCACCCTATTCCCTACGTAGTGCACTACTTTTGACCAAATGGCATCCTATTCCCTACGTAGTGGACTCCTTTTGATCAGAGCACTATGGGTCCTTGTCAAAAGTAACGCACTATATACGAAATTGGTTGCCATTTGGGACGTAGCCTGTGCCTCCTTCCTTATTAAAGGACGTATAATTGAAATCAGTGTTGGAACATTGAACAAGTCTTCTCTGCAGTGCAATAAACTATTTACAACTGAAAAGGTGGAATTATGTACAACTTTTTTTGGCCGTTTGCAACAAATTGGTATTAAAATACCATCTCTAAATTGGGTAACGTTGCATTTGAATAATTCTGTCATCAAGGTGCTCTAGTAGTGAACCTCTAGTGAGGATTGATGTGAGACAAACTGCTCCACTGTGACAGCATGCTGTGTAGCACTGACACTTTACTTGAAAGAGACCGACATAAGGACTTCCTAACATGTTCATAAGCCATACATAACGCATTAATAAGCAGTTGATTTTCTAAATGCTATATCAACTTCCATCAACAACCACCAGTTTATTTGTATTTTTATTTATCTGATTTTCCTCTGTGTCAAATTCTAAACGTTTAAACAGTCTTATAAATCAGAATACTTCTTTGTTTGGTTTCATTCTAGAATCATTTGAAAGGAGGAGGTTGTTTTGACCTGTCCTGCACCGCTCCTTCCTCTCCATGTCCTTGTCATGTTTCCTTTTAAACTCTCATCATATTGTTTTGTATTATCTTCTGTGCAAAAAAAAAAACCAAGTTGATATTTGCTTTGTCTTGTGGTTGTTGACATAAGCATGAATGCAGCCAGTATGTATAGGTTATGAATGTGTTATAAAGTCCTTGTGTAGTGCCCTTCAAGGAAAATGTTCCCTGCATGAATTTCTGTCCTTGAAAACTATTTGACTCAGACAAACACAGATTTCAATATTTCTGCTGTCGATTTGACTACATTACTGGCCTGAAACAACGGCACATTACTTCCAGAGAAAAAGACAGTTTAGCCTATTAGCCTGCTGCCAAAGCCTCACCAAGGGGGAAATAACGGATTATTTGGAAGCACTATCACTTCTGGTTCTCTTATTCCTCATTTCATTCCAGGGGGACACCTGGGGTATATGGCTCTGTTGGCTGACTGCTTCAATTATTGTTTCTGAATGGAAGAGGGTGATTCATGCAGTTCAGCTAGCTACCAGAGCTTGTTGGGACAGTTCAACTAGCTACAAGAGCTTGTTGGGTCAGTTCAGCTAGCTACCAGAGCTTGTTGGGACAGTTCAGCTAGCTACCAGAGCTTGTTGGGTCAGTTCAGCTAGCTACCAGAGCTTGTTGGGACAGTTCAGCTAGCTACAAGAGCTTGTTGGGTCTGTTCAGCTAGCTACAAGAGCTTGTTGGGTCAGTTCAGCTAGCTACAAGAGCTTGTTGGGTCTGTTCAGCTAGCTACAAGAGCTTGTTGGGTCTGTTCAGCTAGCTACCAGAGCTTGTCGGGTCAGTTCAGCTAGCTACCAGAGCTTGTTGGTCAGTTCAGCTAGCTACCAGAGCTTGTTGGTCAGTTCAGCTAGCTACCAGAGCTTGTCTTGTCAGTTCAGCTAGCTACCAGAGCTTGTCGGGTCAGTTCAGCTAGCTACCAGAGCTTGTTGGTCAGTTCAGCTAGCTACCAGAGCTTGTCGGGTCAGTTCAGCTAGCTACCAGAGCTTGTTGGTCAGTTCAGCTAGCTACCAGAGCTTGTTGGTCAGTTCAGCTAGCTACCAGAGCTTGTCGGGTCAGTTCAGCTAGCTACCAGAGCTTGTTGGTTCAGTTCAGCTAGCTACCAGAGCTTGTTGGTTCAGTTCAGCTAGCTACCAGAGCTTGTTGGTCAGTTCAGCTAGCTACCAGAGCTTGTTGGTCAGTTCAGCTAGCTACTAGAGCTTGTTGGTTAGTTCAGCTAGCTACTAGAGCTTGTCGGGTCAGTTCAGCTAGCTACTAGAGCTTTTTGGGTCAGTTCAGCTAGCTACCAGAGCTTGTTGGTCAGTTCAGCTAGCTACCAGAGCTTGTCGGGTCAGTTCAGCTAGCTACCAGAGCTTGTTGGGTCAGTTCAGCTAGCTACCAGAGCTTGTCGGGTCAGTTCAGCTAGCTACCAGAGCTTGTTGGGTCAGTTCAGCCAGCTACCAGAGCTTGTTGGGTCAGTTCAGCTAGCTACCAGAGCTTGTCAGGTTAGAAATGGTAAATTAAAATGGTTTGGAATAATGTCTTGCCCTCTTGTCTGATCCTTGAGAAAACTGCCAACCCTACACTTAGTCATGACACATCTTAATGTGGACTACGTCTGACTAAATGTCAGAGAGCTGCTCACATGAATTTCTGATTAGCCGAAGGGGGTGAAACCTTTTACATGACTTTGTGCCTAAATGTAATTTCAGAGACACTTTCCTCCACATAGAAGAATGGCTCCTAAAATTCCCTGCAAATCAACAGATGTAAAAACACTAACATTAGTTTGACAGCTGCTGTTGAACACAGGGATATCTACACACAGTAGACACACACAGAATATGGGTCTCTTCTCCACAATTCAGAAGGTAATACATCACAAATCATCAAGAATAACCAATGACTGTCTTGTGTAGGGGAATGCTGTTTTTATGAGAAAATACTGAATGTCCCCTTCTGCCAAAAAACGCAACAACTGTCCACAGTGTAAGACGTCATAACATTCTAAAGACCCCAGAGGAGCAAAGTACATCAACTGGACCAACAACCCAAAAATATTAGGTACCAGACTAAGTATGCAGAAATCTAGGCAACATTTCATCAATTCAACTACTGTAACAGCCTACATCGAGATACATATGTCTTGCAGTATAATTGTACAGATACTGCAATATATATACAAATATACCACTAACCTTGACCTTCAAGCAAACACACTGAACCCTGGAGACACAAACCAGAATCTACAATTCCCTAATCTCCATAACATGCAAAACTACAGAACTACATCACTGTCAATCATTTCAGGAGTTGTGGTGAAATGACTTATCATTATATGGGAAGAGATGGATAACATAGACAACACTTCTGCAAAACACCGTGACATGCACAAAGAGAAGAAAGCATCATCAGATAATAGATGTCTAACAATAATAATAATAATAATACATTAAATAAGAATATTAAGTAATAAGAATATAACCAAATAGACTAGTTAAAAGGTCAAACTAAACAGTAACAAAAACATTGGTTTGATGGTCAATTCAAAGCAAGCACAACAATGCACACATAGAAAAATGAAGGGTGAAGGAGAAAGACGTTATAACAAGTAAAGTAATAATGCTGCAGCTATTACTACCTGGACAGGGGACAGTGTTATTGCAAACCCTTGACTCTCTTAAAGGGCCGCTGCAGTGAGTTCCGTACGGTGAACCACATGTTCTTGTTCGCACCTGCGACCCTTGGCCGCATGAAACTGAGCATGAGCTCCACTGGGACCACTCCTCTGCACCAGATTCACCTGTGTAGAGGGAGAAGGGTGACACCAGTTAAATGCAGCAACACGGTCACATGATCAGCCCAGGGGGTGGGGCTACAGGGGGCAGGGCTATACTGGGGTGGAGCTTTGTGCTGGGGTGGGGTTTCAAGGTAGAGCAATCGGGGAGGAGTTATTCGAAACCCGAAGCTACGTTAATGGGGAGGGATATTAACCTAGTTAACTTTAATATTTAACTAAATAGACATGTTTTACCTTCATGTGATCTTTGATAAATGATTAATAAGAGACAAGACCACGACTCTGTTGGTCATTGGCCCCATATCTCTTGATCCAGTTCCTTTGACTTCCCATTCATCATTTTGTAAGTGTTGTTGTATTGTGATTGCAGGGAACAAGAACCTTTATGACTAGTAATTGGTCAAAAAGCTGTTTGTTCAAAAACCTTGTCTGGCTCCCCTGAACGGAGTCTCAAGTAGAAAAAAAAATCTTATTGTGTCATAGTAAAGTCCCAAATGGTTTGGAGGAACTGTACAGATGGATCATAGTAAAGTCCCAAATGGTTTGGAGGAACTGTACAGATGGATCATAGTAAAGTACAAATGGTTTGGAGGAACTGTACAGATGGATCATAGTAAAGTACAAATGGTTTGGAGGAACTGTACAGATGGATCATAGTAAAGTTCCAAATGGTTTGGAGGAACTGTACAGATGCATCATAGTAAAGTACAAATGGTTTGGAGGAACTGTACAGATGGATCATAGTAAAGTACAAATTGATTGGAGGAACTGTACAGATGGATCATAGTAAAGTTCCAAATGGTTTGGAGGAACTGTACAGATGCATCATAGTAAAGTCCAAATGGTTTGGAGGAACTGTACAGATGGATCATAGTAAAGTCCAAATGGTTTGGAGGAACTGTACAGATGGATCATAGTAAAGTTCCAAATGGTTTGGAGGAACTGTACAGATGCATCATAGTAAAGTCCAAATGGTTTGGAGGAACTCTACAGATGCATCATAGTAAAGTTCCAAATGGTTTGGAGGAACACTACAGATGGATCATAGTAAAGTCCAAATGGTTTGGAGGAACTCTACAGATGCATCATAGTAAAGTTCCAAATGGATTGGAGGAACTGTACAGATGCATCATAGTAAAGTTCCAAATGGTTTGGAGGAACTGTACAGATGGATCATAGTAAAGTCCAAATTGATTGGAGGAACTGTACAGATGCATCATAGTAAAGTCCAAATGGTTTGGAGGAACTGTACAGATGGATCATAGTAAAGTACAAATGGTTTGGAGGAACTCTACAGATGCATCATAGTAAAGTACAAATTGATTGGAGGAACTGTACAGATGGATCATAGTAAAGTCCAAATGGTTTGGAGGAACTCTACAGATGGATCATAGTAAAGTCCCAAATGGTTTGGAGGAACTGTACAGATGGATCATAGTAAAGTACAAATTGATTGGAGGAACTGTACAGATGCATCATAGTAAAGTTCCAAATGGTTTGGAGGAACTGTACAGATGGATCATAGTAAAGTCCAAATGGTTTGGAGGAACTCTACAGATGGATCATAGTAAAGTCCCAAATGGTTTGGAGGAACTCTACAGATGGATCATAGTAAAGTCCCAAATGGTTTGGAGGAACTGTACAGATGCATCATAGTAAAGTCCAAATGGTTTGGAGGAACTGTACAGATGGATCATAGTAAAGTACAAATTGATTGGAGGAACTGTACAGATGCATCATAGTAAAGTTCCAAATGGTTTGGAGGAACTGTACAGATGGATCATAGTAAAGTCCAAATGGTTTGGAGGAACTCTACAGATGGATCATAGTAAAGTCCCAAATGGTTTGGAGGAACTCTACAGATGGATCATAGTAAAGTCCCAAATGGTTTGGAGGAACTGTACAGATGCATCATAGTAAAGTCCCAAATGGTTTGGAGGAACTGTACAGATGCATCATAGTAAAGTACAAATGGTTTGGAGGAACTGTACAGATGGATCATAGTAAAGTCCAAATGGTTTGGAGGAACTGTACAGATGGATCATAGTAAAGTCCAAATGGTTTGGAGGAACTGTACAGATGGATCATAATTGACACTAAGCATTTGTCAGATTTAGTCTGAAGCACATTTATTCAAAGATCACAGCAAAGCTCCACATCACAGGCCCCAGTGTTACTTCTGATCACAATAAGGGATTTGGCCATTTACCTGACTAAAAGGTGTAACATCATTTCATCTTCATCTTTCATACTGACACATGCATCAATAAAACCAAATCAAAGGTTTCAAAAAGCTCTATAAAATGTAAAAGAACATGGTTGCATGCAAGAAGGACATCTACTGGTGCAATAAAAGCTGAATGGAGAGTTAGTTAAGGAGAAGTCTAGTGTGGATCCCACAGCAGTGTTACATCACTACAGTCTACACTGCAGTTTCCAAGACAACCAGAGAGGATCTAACTCCAACCCATATTAATTAGTGTTTGGTCACAATTTATGAAAAGTTTTTTTTTTTTTTGCCAGTTTATATTTTTCATAAGAGTACTAGGGAAACGAGAGGGAAGAAAAACTCCCCTTTTCATTTTATTCAGAAGATCACAGCTTGTTGCATGGAGCTTGTTGCGTGGAAGTAACATTCACAGTGCCAGTTTGCATTGGGTTCATAAAATACTCTTTTTCCAAACAGCAGAATGTGACAAAAGGTCTGCTGGTGTGTCACACTCCTGTTATGACATATTTTAACTGTTGATACTGAATATTTAAATGTACACTGGTCACCTGTCTCTAGAACCATACAGTCAGATAAAAAGGTTGTTTCTAGAACCTAAAAGGATTCTTCGACTGTCCCCATATGAGAACCCTTTGAAGAACCCTTTTTGGTTCCAGGTAGAAACCTTTCGACAGAGGGTTTTACATGGAGCTCAAAAGGGCTCTACCTGGAACCAAAAGGGTTATCCTATGGGGACAGCCAAAGAACCCTTTTGGAAACCTTCTTTCTAGGAGTGTATACAAAGTATACCAGTTTAATTCTTAGAGGTACAACTTCATACACTGATTGTATATAAACACATGTGGAGTGAATTTGCTTATGTGTGTGCCGTTAGGTGGTAATTCCCAATAACAAAAGCATTGCCTTATTGACAGAGAATGTCAACAATGCATCAGTATGTCCTGGGTGAGGCCTTTCAATGCAAAAATATGATCACGTCACAAATCCAAAAGCCATGAAATGCTGAATAAATTGAATAAATGCTAACATTGGTTACGCTAGCACCCTTGGCATTGAGCTAAGTAGGTAGGGTGAATAGAACAATCCAAGATAGCTTAGTTGTGTGTTAGAAAGCAAGAAGACAACGTTCAAATATTTGGATTACAGTTTAAGATGTACGTGTGATGTTCAATTTCAACGAGGCTTTATTTGCATAAGAGATTTGGACATTTCAGCTCTGAATACATTTATATGTAATTGAAATCTTATGAAGATTTCCCTCTGTATTGTGTCACTAAGCTGCAGTATAATAGGACTGATATAGATTGATTCAACCCAATAGGGATATACTGTAAACCCTATTATATATAATTGGTCTGATCAGAATTATAATAGACTTTGAAAGGTGGATCAATTGGTAAGATGAAGCAGTACAGGGAGAGTCAATTAGACAATCTAAGAATGGAAGAACTGAAGAGCAAAGTGATGGGGTCCATAAGAGATAAATAACACACTCCCACAGCGTGTTGGAATGGAGACATGCTGTTAGGATTTAGTAAACAACAAAGTGGATTTGCAAATTAAAATGAAAGTAAGGCAGGTGTGTTGATTAATGTCACAGATTTAAAAGTAACATCAAATGAGGTGAAATTGGGTTAAAAAAAATTGAAAGCGAAACAAACAATTAACGGAACCCAGAAACATGTATTTTTTTTTAAACGAAATTAGAAAGAAAAAGGGAAAAAAATAGAAAAAAAAGAATTGTCTTTATCGCAGTCCATTTGGATTGAGCCTAGAAACCCTCTATATGGACCTGGAGAAGCAATAACGATGCTTTTCAATTAATTTATATCCTTCTGCAATTTTTGAATGGATACAATCATCACTATATTTTAGTATATTCGACTGGTTTAAGTTAAGATTTTTGTTTATCTTACATTAAACATTATTTATCAAACCCATTTTTTATTCAGTATGCGTTTCACTCTTGCCGAAGGCAGTAGGAGTTGTCGATGAAGGACATTTTTCAAATGTTATTAAGCACACTTTTAAGGATATTATTAACTGTGACAGGGCACAATTTTACCTACCCTTTAATATTTGAGAAACGAGTAATGCACTTGCCAACTCGCTGTGTAACAACAAATGAACAGAGACCCAGGGAGCCCAATTATAGTTGTTATTCTAAGTAAATACTCAAAGGGAACAGGAACATTTGTCTAGTGGGTTTTAATGTGAATAGCAACAGAAGAAGGAGGAGGTGGTAGGAGGTTAAAAAATACAGAAACATTGTCACCTAAAAGGTGCAGCACAAGAAAGAGCATGCAAGTAAGTGACTTAGATGAAATTAAGTTTATAGTTAACAAAATAAAAGGTGAAAGAAACATAACTATTGTATTACCAGTTTGTGCCATAAATTTAGCAGATTCAGCTTGCTCCTGCAGGGCCTTTGTGTCAAAGACTGATCTGGGCCGCTGACTTTTTACAGTATGTTCGCCGATCATTCCATATTCTAGAGACAGAATAGAGGTTCAATGAAAGCTAGGCTTTAACAGTAGAAATCTTCCAGAGACAAAAAGAATACGTTTTACAAACTGTTTTTCAAAGATAGATGCGTAGTAGAAAAACTGCAGTACTGTACATGGCTAGAAACAAAGACCATACAAGAGTAAATATGTAGATGTATATTTAACTTGTCATTTTTACTTTAAAGCATAAGAAGGAACAATGCATCGTATTTATAACGAACGTGGGGTGAGTTGGGAGTAGTATTAATTGACTTTAAAAGCACAGCTTAAGACACATAGCATACATGCAAATATAATAAGCCCACATCGGTTTTAATAAGACACTATTACTTTCATAGTCCCTCAAGCCCCCCTCCCTCCCTCCCAGTCCCTCCCAATCCCTACCACCCCCCTCCCTCCCTCCCAGTCCCTACCACCCCCCTCCCCCCCTCCCTCCCTACCCAATCCCTACCACCCCCCTCCCTCCCTCCCAGTCCCTACCACCCCCCTCCCTCCCTCCCAGTCCCTACCACCCCCCTCCCCCCCTCCCTCCCTACCCAATCCCTACCACCCCCCTCCCTCCCTCCCAGTCCCTCCCAATCCCTACCACCCCCCTCCCTCCCTCCCAATCCCTACCACCCCCAAACCACCCCCCCAAGAAAAGAACGAAACAAAATGAAAGTAAAAATGTGTAAGCTATCTGGAAGCCACAGAGGAGAGGGTCAGGGTCATGAACATAACATGATACTATTGATCCACAGTTTCTTTAACAGATTACAGACATTTTGTTTTTGTAATTAGTTGAGCTCAGTAGAATATTTGTCCATCCCAAATGGCACCCTATTCCCTACATAGTTCCCTATGGGCCCTGGTCAATAGTGGTGCACTATGTAGGTGATAGGGTGCCATTTTGGACACAACCTTTGAGTCTGGGAAATCACTTTATAATAATTTAACATCATAAGTTCTATTAACTGACAAATGTATTCTGAGCTGTCTGATTATAATTGTTACTCCCTTTGTTGTTGTCCATTAATACATGGGTGATGCGACATGTTTGGCCGCATAGATTTTTAGTCCCGGTGAAGGGGTGTAACAAATTTCGCAACAAATGTCATTTTTTTATTCAAAAACTTGACTAGCATGCCGACGCAAAGATAGAGTATGTGTTTTCTTCAATCCGTTTGGAGTAGTATGTACTGCAGGGATATGTGTTACACAACAGATACCTCACATGGCAGGGGTGTGTTAGTACTGTGGAGTAATCCATACATACAACATCGTCTGTGAGGATGTTTGGGGTCATATTGTCTGGAGTAGTGAGGATGTTTGGGGTCATATTGTCTGGAGTAGTGAGGATGTTTGGTGTCATATTGTCTGGGGTGGTGAGGATGTTTGGAGTCATATTGTCTGGGGTGGTGAGGATGTTTGGAGTCATATTGTCTGGAGGAGTGAGGATGTTTGGAGTCATATTGTCTGGAGGAGTGAGGATGTTTGGAGTCATATTGTCTGGAGTAGTGAGGATGTTTGGGGTCATATTGTCTGGGGTGGTGAGGATGTTTGGAGTCATATTGTCTGGAGGAGTGAGGATGTTTGGGGTCATATTGTCTGGAGTAGTGAGGATGTTTGGAGTCATATTGTCTGGAGTAGTGAGGATGTTTGGGGTCATATTGTCTGGAGTAGTGAGGATGTTTGGGGTCATATTGTCTGGAGTAGTGAGGATGTTTGGGGTCATATTGTCTGCATTCTCAGATCTAATGCTGTGTTTCTCCCAGTAGGTAATGTACTGTATGTGTGATGGGTATGGGTGGGCAGTGTCAAAGAGGAGAGAGCACACTGACTGGAACTAAGTACCAGTACAACACAGCCATGCTTTTGATACTAATCGGGAATCACAACAGAACTAGCATTAATCCAAAACCAAGAACCACTGAGTATTGAAAAACCAATATAAAGAACCCCTTTCAGACTACTAGGCCGAGCCAAGCTGAGCTGCACTGTGCTGGCCTGGTTACTCATCCTGGTTACTCATCCTGGTTACTCATCCTGGTTACTCATCCTGGTTACTCATCCTGGTTACTCATCCTGGTTACTCATCCTGGTTACTCATCCTGCCGTCTCCATAGCTGATGGAACCGTGCAGGAACGGACAATGTGAGGGGGAAATACCAGAGCCAGCACAGTAAGGTTCAGGCACTGTGAAAGAGTATAGGTTTCCATATCTGGTTCACACTGCTGTTCTGATGAGGCGGCCATTAGTACACATTGTACTGAAACCAGTCATTGGCAGAAGGTAACCTGGAGAGTTAATAACCGGGACGTGACTGTTATCACGATGATTAATGATCACCGCTATACACCAGGACATGTCACATACATAATGTATATGTTCCTGATGTCTCAATGCTGTCTTAAATGGTCTCTGACACATTTCTAAAGAACCAGGAAGGAACATCGATGGGGAATGTTGCCCTTGACTTGAACCAAGTGGGTGAAACAGCTTGATGTGGGTGTATGTTTTCCCCGGCAGCTTGACTGCATCCTCCTGTTCCAACCTGTTTGATTCAATTTCAATAAACACATTATAAAGTCTGACTAATCGTGGGTTGCTAAGGGTTTCCTGGACTACATCCATCATCTTTAAAGACATCTAGAATATTAAGGCACCTTGAGGTAACGTTCTAGACTGAACACATTCTTCCTCAACAGGTTATACTAAAGGACATTGTTAATACAATTAAATCAAAGTTATTTCACTAGCACTTCAGCATAACCTCATTTTTAGAACGGGGACTCGATTATATCATTCAATTCACTTGTAATAAACCCCAAAATCACCCAACACTTGGGGAAAATCCTCACAATGAACTCTTGACTTGGAGAAAATGAGTTCGTAAATAACTACTTTTAGTGTTCTTATATTTTAAGTCCCTGATCTCTGTCTTTAGTACTTTGTGTATCATGTCAATCAGGAACAAAACATGATGATGTATTTTTACTGTCTCACATTTGTTCCTTGTGACGGCTTTTTGTGCTGGAACATTCTGTTAATATGATGACGAGTAGAGGAAACAACACTACACAAGCTGTGTGTGTGTGTGTGTGTGTGTGTGTGTGTGTGTGTGTGTGTGTGTGTGAGCTCCAATGCCTCGTCAAAACCACATCACATCAATGGTTTTCAAAGAGTCTGGGTACGATGGACTGAACCACATCTCAGGAGAAGGAGATGGTCCCCACACACAATGAACTGAGTTACCTCTGGTGATGAATGGTGATAGTCACTATCTAGATTAAAGTCTGACCAGACCAGGCCAGACACCTAGCTATCGGAACATTGTCCCAGATACTTGATGGGAATGGATCTATCTCTCTCTCTCTCTCTCTCTCTCTCTCTCTCTCTCTCTCTCTCTCTCTCTCTCTCTCTCTCTCTCTCTCTCTCTCTCTCTCTCTCTCTCTCTCTCTCTCTCTCTCTCTCTCTCTCTCTCTCTCTCTCTCTCTCTCTCTCTCTCTCTCTCTCTCTCTCTCTCTCTCTCTCTCTCTCTGCGCCTTACTCAGACAATAACCCTATCCCGAAAAAGCAATGGACTGAGCCATCTTTTGCTCCCGCAGCTTACAGATGATGATGTGTTGCTTGTAGATTTATACGCTATTATATATTGTGAAAGGTTAGCAGTGCATCAATACAGTCCAGGTAGGTAGGGGAGAGCGAATGGAGCAGAGCGGAGCAGAGCACAAAGCAAAAACAGGGTACCATGGAAATGTGGTGCAGCATAAGCACAGTGAGGTAGAATTGAAGAGCAGGCGCTGCACAGTAGTCAAGGACCAAGATATTTAAAAAAACATGACATCCGATGCCTGTGCTTAAAGGGCTGGATCAGACAAATTACAATTTGAACTCGTTTTATGGATAACTAGCAAATCATCTGTGGATCTGCAGTACGGGGTCAGCGGCCCAAAATATGGCTTAGTAGTGTATTTAACATTATCATTGTTGCATGAAAACGGATGGGAGTGGATGGATTTTCCTGTTAGCATTCTTCAGGTAGCTCACCTACATCGACTCACTTCAAACCGTGTTGTACAGCAACGTGCTGCCGTTTTAAGGTTGTATGTATTTACACCATTTTCAACAGTATCGCTATTAGCTAGGGGTCAAAGTACTTTGAAAAGAAGCAGGTTTGTTATTTACAGCGGTGGCATATACTGTACAATGGTAGAGAAGTCATTATACGCCTACATAGATTTCTAGTCCCAAAGTCAGTAATGACTGAATAGCATGATGACATCTTAACATCCACTTCAGAAGACAATACATCCATGAGCCAAGAGCCAGCAAAAGAGAAGTATTGTCACGAAGAAAAGAAAAACGCTCACACAGAGATGGTGATGGCTGGGAATGCTATTAGCTAAAATAATCCACTTAAATCTGTCTTCAATATTGCACAGCAGACCTGGGTTCAAGTACTATTTGAAAACATTTCAGACACTTGATCTCTGCTTGACTGAGTTGGCCTGGCTTAATAGACCAACAGAATAGTCCCAAAACTGCAAACCTCATCCACCTAGCCCCTAAAGGCAAAGGCAAATGCTGAAAGTATTTTCGAAAGATTTCGAATAGTATTTCAACCCAGGTCTGCTGTACAATAAGTAATCCGTTACCTGATTTCACATGCAAATCCCTAGTAGTAACCGAAGGTTAACCTGAATGACACGAACAGACTGGCAAAGCATGGTGTGTTTTCCAAATGGCAACCTATTCCCTATATAGTGCACTTCTTTTGACCAGAGCCCTTTGGTACACTAAATAGAGAAAAGGGTCCCATTTGGGACACGGCCATGGTTTACAGTCCTGAAGATGGTACAGCACAACATTACAGTTGTTACTGTCTGCGTCCATTAATAGTAGAGGTGAGAGGAGAGACGGAAGAAGTGCTGACCAGGAGATATGTTTATGGTGGCTCTCAGTCAGGATCTTATAATGTAGGTGTGACTGTGCTATGAAGATACATCTGTACTGTATACAGGGAGTTGATTGGGTGGCATTCAGGAAAACCCCTCACCTTTAATATTGCAGATAGGTTGTGGCTTCCATCAATTGTCTGCATCATTTCCAATCCCCCATATTTTTGGGGGGGTAAATATACATTTCATATATATATATATATATATATATATATATTTTTATATCTTTTGCTTTATTATTTTCCCCTAACCCTACCACCCCTCCCCTAATTGGAGGAAACTAATGGACAACAACACTTAGGCTTCTACTTCCTGCTTATACATACTATATCCATTTTACAGACACAGTATATTTTACATTAGTTATCTTTTGTTTGTTTTTAGTCCCATCCTTCAACTACCCTCAACCCTCCCATCTATCTCTGAACACCATCACGTTTTGATTTCTATTTGCCATATATATATCAACTGTGCTGTTTCACAAAAGTTCTGAACCTATGATCGAATGATTCTGACTCTTTGCAGCAAAATGTGCAGAGCAGGGATGGGTGTATCCCTCCATACACTGTATACAGTGTAACAGTCTATTGGTTGCAAGAATTTTGAAAATTTAAATTTCTTGATAATTGAAAATTTAAAAACTGAATCCAGTGTCGTTTTGTGTATCAGTTCATAAACCACATGACATGAAGGACAACCCTACCTTATTATCAGCATTCAAGGACAACCCTACCTTACTATCAGCATTCAAGGACAACCCTACATCACTATCACCATTCAAGGACAACCCTACATCACTATCAGCATTCAAGGACAACCCTACCTTACTATCAGCATTCAAGGACAACCCTACCTTACTATCACCATTCAAGGACAACCCTACATCACTATCAGCATTCAAGGACAACCCTACCTTATTATCAGCATTCAAGGACAACCCTACCTTACTATCAGCATTCAAGGACAACCCTACCTTACTATCAGCATTCAAGGACAACCCTACCTTACTATCAGTTGTCAAGGACAACCCTACCTTATTATCAGCATTCAAGGACAACCCTACATCACTATCAGCATTCAAGGACAACCCTACCTTACTATCAGCATTCAAGGACAACCCTACCTTACTATCAGCATTCAAGGACAACCCTACCTTATTATCAGCATTCAAGGACAACCCTACCTTACTATCAGCATTCAAGGACAACCCTACCTTACTATCAGCATTCAAGGACAACCCTACCTTATTATCAGCATTCAAGGACAACCCTACCTTACTATCAGCATTCAAGGACAACCCTACCTTACTATCAGCATTCAAGGACAACCCTACCTTACTATACACATTCAAGGACAACCCTACCTTACTATCAGCATTCAAGGACAACCCTACCTTACTATCAGCATTCAAGGACAACCCTACCTTATTATCAGCATTCAAGGACAACCCTACCTTACTATCAGCATTCAAGGACAACCCTACCTTACAATCAGCATTCAAGGACAACCCTACCTTACTATCAGCATTCAAGGACAACCCTACCTTACTATCAGCATTCAAGGACAAACCTACCTTCCTATCAGCATTACTTTGCGTGCCTAACACGCAACAAAGTCAAATATATAGCTATCTATGGTTTAGGTTCAAAGTGGTTCAAAGGTTATATATGTTTTGTTTTTGGTATCTGCTAGATTGGGGGCCATTTTATGTGACATGCTTTTACATGATTTTGAGGAATAAATGATGAGATCATGGCCTGTAATTTGGGACTATACCAATGATTACGGCATCATTATAGATGACTGATTGCATGGTCACAGATAAAACCATGATTACAGCATACAAAATCATTGAACGTTGATAACGGTGTTGTGGTGATGTTGAAATGTGTCCATTTGGTTTAGGGGCTAGATGTCAATATTGGATTGGCCATGATCAGTCTCCTTCAGATAACAGTGGTAATGTTTAGGAGAGGCACATAGTCATCCACACATGAATATAATGTGTAGAAAATGCCATTTAGCAGACACTTTTATCCAAAGAGACTGGGTGGTCGCAGGAATCGAACCCGCTATCTGGGAATTGCAAGTACCCTTTGCTCTAAAAACTGAGATTTTAATTTGTTTTATTTATTTATCATAAAGCTCAGTGGACATGGCTAAACAGGAAGCTCAGTGGACATGCCTGAACAGGAAGCTCAATGTACATTGCTGAACAGGAAACTCAGTGGACATGGCTGAACAGGAAGCTCAGTGGACATGCCTGAACAGGATGCTCAGTGGACACACCTGAACAGGAAGCTCAGTGGACATGGCTGATATACCCATATGGTCCTCGTATTGTTTAATGGCCTATGAATTAGGATCGCCATGACAGGGTGGATAACAACTGGGAGATTCCCTTGTTCCCCAACGTCCCTCATAGAGAACCAGACCAAAACCCTCTCTCTGTAATCCCCATTCATCATGTGACCAGGGAAGTAGTGGTAAAAAACAGATGGTTGAATCCTGAGCCTCATGGGTAAATAAGAGGGTAATTCAGAGAACAAGTGGGTTAACATGATTCCCAAAATGAAATAGATCAGTGAACTGAATGGAGTTCTACCTTATACCCACTACTTCCACACAAATACAACACGGGTCTAGACTGCACCTCTACTGCACTCTATGTCTTCTTCTTTTATTGTCTATAGCTAGCTACTGCTCTCATGTTTGACTCTTCCATTGACTTCTGTCCCAACAGCAGTTTCCCATCACTTAGCTACAGTATCTCTGTCCCAACAGCAGTTTCCCATCACTTAGCTACAGTATCTCTGTCCCAACAGCAGTTTCCCATCACTTAGCTACAGTATCTCTGCCCCAACAGCGGTTTCCCATCACTTAGCTTCAGTATCTCTGTCCCAACAGCAGTTTCCCGTCATTTAGCTACAGTATCTCTGTCCCAACAGCAGTACCTACAGTATCTCTGTCCCAACAGCAGTTTCCCATCACTTAGCTACAGTATCTTTGTCCCAACAGCAGTTTCCCATCACTTAGCTACAGTATCTCTGTCCCAACAGCAGTAGCTACAGTATCTCTGTCCCAACAGCAGTTTCCCATCACTTAGCTACAGTATCTCTGTCCCAACAGCAGTTTCCCATCACTTAGCTACAGTATCTCTGTCCCAACAGCAGTTTCCCATCACTTAGCTACAGTATCTCTGTCCCAACAGCAGTTTCCCATCACTTAGCTACAGTATCTCTGTCCCAACAGCAGTTTCCCATCACTTAGCTACAGTATCTCTGTCCCAACAGCAGTTTCCCATCACTTAGCTACAGTATCTCTGTCCCAACAGCAGTTTCCCATCACTTAGCTACAGTAGCTCTGCACTCCATTCCCCGACTGGGACGTATGGTTTAGTCCAGTCTGTTTTTAATTTCATTTACGCTGTGATTCTGTTGGGCAGAAGCTTTAAGGTAGGAGGGCCACTTCTTCATGCTGTCCGCCCCCATCCCTGGCGGTGTGCAATCACTTTCCATTCAGTCTGACTGCCTGCCTACCCTGCAGAATAGAATGGATGTGGTGGACAGAGAGAGAGAAGGATGGAGCCAGATAGCAGAGAGACAGACGTTACCATCAGTGACACTCATCTTGATACACAAGTCACATCTGTGTGTGGGTGTGTCTTCGTGTGAGTGTGTGAGTGTGTGAGTGTGTGTGTATGTGTGCGTGTGTGTGTGTGTGATATGTGAGTGTGATATGTGAGTGTGTATGTGTGTGTGTGTGTGATATGTGAGTGTGTGTGTGTGTGTGTGGGGGGGGGGGGGGGGGGGGGCTCTACCCACATCTGATATACTGTATGTGGTAGTGATTTTTGTCTAAAACACTATGTTCCATTCAAACATTTGACCAACTCAGCACTGTACAACACATTACATCACAATCATCACACATAACACATGAACTGTTAACAAGGAAGAATCTAATCACTGATCAATTGATTCATTGACTGTTGATCTACAGTCTATACCCATCACATTCCTCACTTACACAATGGCCAGATGTCAAGATGGCTGATCACAGGTAGTGAGTATCAAGATGTCTGATCACAGGTAGTGAGTAACAAGATGGCTGATCACAGGTAGTGAGTATCAAGATGTCTGATCACAGGTAGTGAGTATCAAGATGTCTGATCACAGGTAGTGAGTAACAAGATGTCTGATCACAGGTAGTGAGTAACAAGATGTCTGATCACAGGTAGTGAGTAACAAGATGGCTGATCACAGGTAGTGAGTATCAAGATGTCTGATCACAGGTAGTGAGTATCAAGATGTCTGATCACAGGTAGTGAGTATCAAGATGTCTGATCACAGGTAGTGAGTATCAAGATGTCTGATCACAGGTAATGAGTATCAAGATGGCTGATCACAGGTAGTGAGTATCAAGATGTCTGATCACAGGTAGTGAGTATCAAGATGGCTGATCACAGGTAGTGAGCATCAAGATGTCTGATCACAGGTAATGAGTATCAAGATGGCTGATCACAGGTAATGAGTAACAAGATGGCTGATCACAGGTAATGAGTATCAAGATGTCTGATCACAGGTAGTGAGTATTAATATGGCTGATCACAGGGAGTAAGTATCAAGATTGCTGATCACAGGTAGTGAGTATCAATATGGCTGATCACAGGTAGTGAGTATCAATATGGCTGATCACAGGTAGTGAGTATCAAGATGTCTGATCACAGGTAGTGAGTATCAAGATGTCTGATCACAGGTAATGAGTATTAATATGGCTGATCACAGGTAGTGAGTATCAAGATGGCTGATCACAGGGAGTAAGTATCAAGATTGCTGATCACAGGTAGTGAGTATCAATATGGCTGATCACAGGTAGTGAGTATCAAGATTGCTGATCACAGGTAGTGAGTATCAAGATGGCTGATCACAGGTAGTGAGTATCAAGATTGCTGATCACAGGTAATGAGTATCAAGATGTCTGATCACAGGTAGTCAGTATCAAGATGTCTGATCACAGGGAGTAAGTATCAAGATGTCTGATCACAGGTAGTCAGTATCAAGATGTCTGATCACAGGTAGTCAGTATCAAGATGTCTGATCACAGGTAGTGAGTATCAAGATGTCTGATCACAGGTAGTGAGTATCAAGATGTCTGATCACAGGTAGTGAGTATCAAGATGGCTGATCACAGGTAGTGAGTATCAAGATGGCTGATCACAGGTAGTGAGTATCAAGATGTCTGATCACAGGTAATGAGTATCAAGATGTCTGATCACAGGTAGTGAGTATCAAGATGGCTGATCACAGGTAGTGAGTATCAAGATGGCTGATCACAGGTAGTGAGTATCAAGATGGCTGATCACAGGTAGTGAGTATCAAGATGGCTGATCACAGGTAGTGAGTATCAAGATGGCTGATCACAGGTAATGAGTATCAAGATGGCTGATCACAGGTAGTGAGTATCAAGATGGCTGATCACAGGTAGTGAGTATCAAGATGGCTGATCACAGGTAGTGAGTATCAAGATGTCTGATCACAGGTAGTGAGTATCAAGATGGCTGATCACAGGTAGTGAGTATCAAGATGTCTGATCACAGGTAGTGAGTATCAAGATGGCTGATCACAGGTAGTGAGTATCAAGATGGCTGATCACAGGTAGTGAGTATCAAGATGGCTGATCACAGGTAGTGAGTATCAAGATGTCTGATCACAGGTAGTGAGTATCAAGATGTCTGATCACAGGTAGTGAGTATCAAGATGTCTGATCACAGGTAATGAGTATCAAGATGTCTGATCACAGGTAGTGAGTATCAAGATGTCTGATCACAGGTAATGAGTATTAATATGGCTGATCACAGGTAGTGAGTATCAAGATGTCTGATCACAGGTAGTGAGTATCAAGATGTCTGATCACAGGTAGTGAGTATCAAGATGTCTGATCACAGGTAGTGAGTATCAAGATGGCTGATCACAGGTAGTGAGTATCAAGATGGCTGATCACAGGTAGTCAGTATCAAGATGGCTGATCACAGGTAGTGAGTATCAAGATGGCTGATCACAGATAGTGAGTATCAAGATGGCTGATCACAGATAGTGAGTATCAAGATGGCTGATCACAGGTAATGAGTATCAAGATGGCTGATCACAGATAGTGAGTATCAAGATGGCTGATCACAGGTAATGAGTATCAAGATGGCTGATCACAGATAGTGAGTATCAAGATGGCTGATCACAGGTAATGAGTATCAAGATGGCTGATCACATGTAGTGAGTATCAAGATGTCTGATCACAGATAGTGAGTATCAAGATGTCTGATCACAGATAGTGAGTATCAAGATGTCTGATCACAGATAGTGAGTATCAAGATGTCTGATCACAGGTAGTGAGTATCAAGATGGCTGATCACAGGTAGTGAGTATCAAGATGTCTGATCACAGATAGTGAGTATCAAGATGTCTGATCACAGATAGTGAGTATCAAGATGTCTGATCACAGGTAGTGAGTATCAAGATGTCTGATCACAGATAGTGAGTATCAAGATGTCTGATCACAGGTAGTGAGTATCAAGATGGCTGATCACAGGTAGTGAGTATCAAGATGTCTGATCACAGATAGTGAGTATCAAGATGTCTGATCACAGATAGTGAGTATCAAGATGTCTGATCACAGATAGTGAGTATCAAGATGTCTGATCACAGGTAGTGAGTATCAAGATGGCTGATCACAGGTAGTGAGTATCAAGATGTCTGATCACAGATAGTGAGTATCAAGATGTCTGATCACAGATAGTGAGTATCAAGATGTCTGATCACAGGTAGTGAGTATCAAGATGTCTGATCACAGATAGTGAGTATCAAGATGTCTGATCACAGATAGTGAGTATCAAGATGTCTGATCACAGGTAGTGAGTATCAAGATGTCTGATCACAGATAGTGAGTAACAAGATGTCTGATCACAGGTAGTGAGTATCAAGATGGCTGATCACGGATAGTGAGTATCAAGATGGCTGATCACAGGTAGTGAGTATCAAGATGGCTGATCACAGGTAATGAGTATCAAGATGGCTGATCACAGGTAGTGAGTAACAAGATGTCTGATCACAGGTAGTGAGTATCAAGATGGCTGATCACAGGTAATGAGTATCAAGATGTCTGATCACAGGTAGTGAGTATCAAGATGTCTGATCACAGGTAGTGAGTATCAAGATGTCTGATCACAGGTAGTGAGTATCAAGATGTCTGATCACAGGTAGTGAGTATCAAGATGTCTGATCACAGGTAGTAAGTATCAAGATGTCTGATCACAGGTAGTGAGTATCAAGATGTCTGATCACAGGGAGTAAGTATCAAGATGGCTGATCACAGGTAGTGAGTATCAAGATGTCTGATCACAGGGAGTAAGTATCAAGATGTCTGATCACAGGGAGTAAGTATCAAGATGGCTGATCACAGGTAGTGAGTATCAAGATGTCTGATCACAGGGAGTAAGTATCAAGATGTCTGATCACAGGGAGTAAGTATCAAGATGTCTGATCACAGGGAGTAAGTATCAAGATGTCTGATCACAGGTAGTGAGTATCAAGATGGCTGATCACAGGGAGTAAGTATCAAGATGGCTGATCACAGGGAGTAAGTATCAAGATGGCTGATCACAGGTAGTGAGTATCAAGATGTCTGATCACAGGGAGTAAGTATCAAGATGTCTGATCACAGGTAGTGAGTATCAAGATGTCTGATCACAGGTAGTGAGTATCAAGATGGCTGATAACGGGAAGTGAGTATCAAGATGGCTGAACACAGGTAATGAGTATTAATATGGCTGATCACAGGGTGTAAGTATCAAGATTGCTGATCACAGGTAGTAAGTATCAAGATTGCTGATCACAGGTAATGAGTATCAAGATGGCTGAACACAGGTAATGAGTATTAATATGGCTGATCACAGGGTGTAAGTATCAAGATTGCTGATCACAGGTAGTAAGTATCAAGATTGCTGATCACAGGTAGTAAGTATCAAGATGTCTGATCACAGGTAGTCAGTATCAAGATGTCTGATCACAGGTAGTGAGTATCAAGATGTCTGATCACAGGTAGTGAGTATCAAGATGGCTGATCACAGGTAGTGAGTATCAAGATGTCTGATCACAGGTAGTCAGTATCAAGATGGCTGATCACAGGTAGTGAGTATCAAGATGTCTGATCACAGGTAGTGAGTATCAAGATGGCTGATCACAGGTAGTGAGTATCAAGATGGCTGATCACAGGTAGTGAGTATCAAGATGGCTGATCACAGGTAGTCAGTATCAAGATGTCTGATCACAGGTAGTGAGTATCAAGATGGCTGATCACAGGTAGTCAGTATCAAGATGGCTGATCACAGGTAGTGAGTATCAAGATGGCTGATCACAGGTAGTCAGTATCAAGATGTCTGATCACAGGTAATGAGTATCAAGATGTCTGATCACAGGTAGTGAGTATCAAGATGGCTGATCACAGGTAGTGAGTATCAAGATGGCTGATCACAGGTAGTGAGTATCAATATGGTTGATCACAGGTAGTGAGTATCAAGATGGCTGATCACAGGTAGTGAGTATCAAGATGGCTGATCACAGGTAGTCAGTATCAAGATGGCTGATCACAGGTAGTGAGTATCAAGATGTCTGATCACAGGTAGTGAGTATCAAGATGTCTGATCACAGGTAGTGAGTATCAAGATGGCTGATCACAGGTAGTGAGTATCAAGATGGCTGATCACAGGTAGTAAGTATCAAGATGGCTGATCACAGGTAGTGAGTATCAAGATGTCTGATCACAGGTAGTGAGTATCAAGATGTCTGATCACAGGTAGTGAGTATTAATATGGCTGATCACAGGTAGTGAGTATCAAGATGTCTGATCACAGGTAGTGAGTATCAAGATGGCTGATCACAGGTAATGAGTATCAAGATGTCTGATCACAGGTAGTGAGTATCAAGATGTCTGATCACAGGTAGTGAGTATTAATATGGCTGATCACAGGTAGTGAGTATCAAGATGTCTGATCACAGGTAGTGAGTATCAAGATGGCTGATCACAGGTAGTCAGTATCAAGATGGCTGATCACAGGTAGTGAGTATCAATATGGTTGATCACAGGTAGTGAGTATCAAGATGGCTGATCACAGGTAGTGAGTATCAAGATGGCTGATCACAGGTAGTCAGTATCAAGATGGCTGATCACAGGTAGTGAGTATCAATATGGTTGATCACAGGTAGTGAGTATCAAGATGGCTGATCACAGGTAATGAGTATCAAGATGGCTGATCACAGGTAGTGAGTATCAAGATGTCTGATCACAGGTAGTGAGTATCAAGATGGCTGATCACAGGTAGTCAGTATCAAGATGGCTGATCACAGGTAGTGAGTATCAAGATGGCTGATCACAGGTAGTCAGTATCAAGATGGCTGATCACAGGTAGTGAGTATCAAGATGGCTGATCACAGGTAGTCAGTATCAAGATGGCTGATCACAGGTAGTGAGTATCAAGATGGCTGATCACAGGTAGTGAGTATCAAGATGGCTGATCACAGGTAGTGAGTATCAAGATGGCTGATCACAGGTAGTGAGTATCAAGATGGCTGATCACAGGTAGTGAGTATCAAGATGGCTGATCACGGGTAGTGAGTATCAAGATGGCTGATCACAGGTAATGAGTATTAATATGGCTGATCACAGGTAGTGAGTAACAAGATGTCTGATCACAGGTAATGAGTATCAAGATGGCTGATCACAGGTAGTGAGTATCAAGATGTCTGATCACAGGTAATGAGTATCAAGATGGCTGATCACATGTAATGAGTATCAATATGGCTGATCACAGGTAGTGAGTATCAATATGGCTGATCACATGTAATGAGTATCAATATGGCTGATCACAGGGAGTAAGTATCAAGATGGCTGATCACAGGGAGTAAGTATCAAGATGGCTGATCACATGTAATGAGTATCAATATGGCTGATCACAGGTAGTGAGTATCAATATGGCTGATCACATGTAATGAGTATCAATATGGCTGATCACAGGGAGTAAGTATCAAGATGGCTGATCACATGTAATGAGTATCAATATGGCTGATCACAGGTAGTGAGTATCAAGATGGCTGATCACAGGGAGTAAGTATCAAGATGGCTGATCACAGGTAGTGAGTATCAAGATGGCTGATCACAGGGAGTAAGTATCAAGATGTCTGATCACAGGTAGTGAGTATCAAGATGTCTGATCACAGGTAGTGAGTAACAAGATGTCTGATCACAGGTAGTGAGTATCAAGATGGCTGATCACAGGTAGTGAGCATCAAGATGGCTGATCACAGGTAGTCAGTATCAAGATGGCTGATCACAGGTAGTGAGTATCAAGATGGCTGATCACAGGTAGTGAGCATCAAGATGGCTGATCACAGGTAGTGAGTAACAAGATGTCTGATCACAGGTAATGAGTATCTGGGACAAAATGAGTCCCAGCGTCTAGAACCGTTGTCATGGCTTTATGACTGTTATCCACTGACTGCAACCAGGACTAGGTATTAACACTAAGCCTATGATCTCCTGAGCCCCAGAGAGACCTCCCCTCTATGTGAGAGACATTTCATTTGCAAGTCCACCTTCAACAGTGTGTGTGTGCGGACGTGTTCCATGTGTAATTTTACTGAGAGGCAGTCAAAGCCTGGCCTCTTAGCCGATGAGGCGGATGACGGATGTGTCTAACCTTGCATGAAATGAGCCTTTACTCAGAGGAGGTCCTTATGAGCAGCTTCCATCAGGGGCTGCACATCCCTCTGTTCCTCTCCTCCGCTCCTCTCATCTCTTCTCCTCTATTCCCTTCTCTTGCCTAGCCCCAGCTCTGCCCCTGCTGGACTGACTGTCTCTCCACCTCTTCCCACTCCTCCATGCTCCTCTCCTTTTACCTCCTCTCTCTCTTCTCTTCTCTTCTCCTCCATTCCCTTCCCTGACCCAGCTCCATCCCCATGACTTTCTGGCTGACTCCTCTCCTCTCTTCTCCTCTCTCCTCTCCTCCCCCTCCTCAGCTCCCTTATATCTTCCTCTCCTCTCTTCTCCTCCATTCTCTTCCCTGGCCCAGCTCCATCCTCATGCCTGGCTGGCTGACTCCTCTCCTCTCTCCTCTCCTCCCCCTCTTCAGCTCCCCTTATATCCTCCTCTCCTCTCTTCTCCTCCATTCCCTTCCCTGGCCCAGCTCCATCCCCATGCCTGGCTGGCTGACTCCTCTCCTCTCTCCTCTCCTCCCCCTCTTCAGCTCCCCTTATATCCTCTCCTCTCTTCTCCTCCATTCCCTTCCCTGGCCCAGCTCCATCCTCATGCCTGGCTGGCTGACTCCTCTCCTCTCTCCTCTCCTCCCCCTCCTCAGCTCCCCTTGTATCCTCCTCTCCTCTCTTCTCCTCCATTCCCTTCCCTGGCCCAGCTCCATCCTCATGGCTGGCTGGCTGACTCCTCTCCTCTCTCCTCTCCTCCCCCTCTTCAGCTCCCCTTGTATCCTCCTCTCCTCTCTTCTCCTCCATTCCCTTCCCTGCCACCGCTCCATCCTCATGACTGTCTGCCTGACTGACTGTCTGTAAGGCTGTCACAAATTCAGCTCTTAATGAGAACTATTAATTACTGCTGCAGTTTGAAGAGTAGGAGCTCCCGGAATAGAGGATGGAGGATAGACGGAGGAATAAGCTACAGGGCTCCAAACGAGAAGGGAGTGATAGGGATACCTCTTCCTCCTCAGTCAGTCTGTCTGTCAGTCTGTCTGTCAGTCTGTCAGTCTTAGCAGCGGAAGCACCAGTTCTCAGCAGACATAACTACTGAGGGAGAGAGTCCACTGAAAAGTGGGTGATAAAAGTCAAGTTTATAGGAGATTGTTTATTTACAACTGGTTTCACAGACCGTTACAGACACCTCCAGGACTATTTCAAACCGTGTCTATGAAAACAAGACTGAACCTCCTGATTCCACTAAACTAAATTCCATCTGAGAACAGACATGTTGGTTCTTTACAGTTGGATTTCTGGTAAAGAGTGAGGATTCGATACCTTTTGGAGAACTGAGTGGCGAAGGTCTTACGTGTACCTGTACCGTGAGAAATAACCTGTTTTATGGTCCAGCGACTTATACATATTGTAACATTTGATTCCCCGATCTTGGTTACGGCCAGATGACTTCAGAATAGGTTTTCATATCACACACCTACACAGTCAGCAGAGCCCTGTCCCCTATGTGTCTGTAACCGATAACATCCCCACCCTGTAGGCCTGCTGCAGCTAGAGATTCAACACCAACATCTATAAAGCTGTGGTCCAACTCCACTAATCTACATAGCCATTACAGGAACCCTCTTCCATGGACAGTACCATATGCTTGGGCCTATCTAAAAAAAAGCAAGATTAGTCCATCATTAACAAAATGAGGGGGTTGCACGGAATCAGACACAATTGACCAGTGATCCCCTGAGATGCATAATTATCCATCATATTCCTCATGACCATCTGTTCATTTCCTGTCAGCTGACTCCCCTAATGTAATGACTCAACGGATGCTTCCCACATGGCACCCTATTCCCTATTAAGTGGACTTACTTATTTCAAAAGTAGCACTTACTTACTCCAAGGGAATAGGGTGCCATTTGGGATGCAAACAAATCCAAGGCCAATCAGAAAGGTGGTGCAACAACTGCATCTTGGGCTCAGAGCAGTATCGTGTAAATACGGGGAACCTAGTATAATAAGAGTGTTAAGATAAACAAATGAACAAATATAATTATTGTTACAATGGATGTGAACTACTGGACTAAGTACTTATGTACATGTCTGTGTCTTTTATCACCATTATAGTTAACAAATGATCACCAAAAAACTATAATAACAATAATGGTCCATTTCTGAAGAGAGCTAAAAATCCATTGCAGACTGAAGCTATTACTGCATCTACAGTATGTCGTTGAAGCTGAGAGAGGCTCTAAACTGTAGTTGAAGCTGAGAGAGGCTCTAAACTGTAGTTGAAGCTGAGAGAGGCTGTAAACTGTAGTTGAAGCTGAGAGAGGTTCTAAACTGTAGTTGAAGCTGAGAGAGGTTCTAAACTGTAGTTGAAGCTGAGAGAGGCTCTAAACAGTAGTTGAAGCTGAGAGAGGTTCTAAACTGTAGTTGAAGCTGAGAGAGGCTCTAAACAGTAGTTGAAGCTGAGAGAGGCTCTAAACTGTAGTTGAAGCTGAGAGAGGCTCTAAACTGTAGTTGAAGCTGAGAGAGGTTCTAAACTGTAGTTGAAGCTGAGAGAGGCTCTAAACAGTATTTGAAGCTGAGAGAGCTTCTAAACAGTAGTTGAAGCTGAGAGAGGTTCTAAACTGTATTTGAAGCTGAGAGAGGTTCTAACAGTAGTTGAAGCTGAGAGAGGTTCTAAACTGTAGTTGAAGCTGAGAAAGGTTCTAAACTGTAGTTGAAGCTGAGAGAGGTTCTAAACAGTATTTGAAGCTGAGAGAGGTTCTAAACTGTAGTTGAACCTGAGAAAGGTTCTAAACTGTAGTTGAAGCTGAGAGAGGCTCTAAACAGTAGTTGAAGCTGAGAGAGGTTCTAAACAGTATTTGAAGCTGAGAGAGGCTCTAAACAGTATTTGAAGCTGAGAGAGGTTCTAAACAGTAGTTGAAGCTGAGAGCGATTCTAAACAGTAGTTGAAGCTGAGAGAGATTCTAAACAGTAGTTGAAGCTGAGAGAGGTTCTAAACAGTATTTGAAGCTGAGAGAGGTTCTAAACAGTAGTTGAAGCTGAGAGAGGTTCTAAACTGTAGTTGAAGCTGAGAGAGATTCTAAACAGTAGTTGAAGCTGAGAGGGATTCTAAACAGTAGTTGAAGCTGAGAGAGATTCTAAACAGTAGTTGAAGCTGAGAGGTTCTAAACAGTAGTTGAAGCTGAGAGAGATTCTAAACAGTAGTTGAAGCTGAGAGAGGCTCTAAACAGTAGCTGAAGCTGAGAGAGGTTCTAAACAGTAGTTGAAGCTGAGAGAGGTTCTAAACTGTAGTTGAAGCTGAGAGAGGCTCTAAACTGTAGTTGAAGCTGAGAGAGGCTCTAAACAGTAGTTGAAGCTGAGAGAGACTCTAAACTGTAGCTGAAGCTGAGAGAGGTTCTAAACAGTAGTTGAAGCTGAGAGAGACTCTAAACTGTAGCTGAAGCTGAGAGAGGTTCTAAACAGTAGTTGAAGCTGAGAGAGGTTCTAAACTGTAGTTGAAGCTAAGAGAGTTCTAAACAGTAGTTGAAGCTGAGAGAGGCTCTAAACAGTATTTGAAGCTGAGAGAGGTTCTAAACTGTAGTTGAAGCTGAGAGAGGCTCTAAACAGCAGTTGAAGCTGAGAGAGGCTCTAAACAGTAGTTGAAGCTGAGAGAGGTTCTAAACTGTAGTTGAAGCTGAGAGAGGCTCTAAACAGTAGTTGAAGCTGAGAGAGGCTCTAAACTGTAGTTGAGGCTGAGAGAGGCTCTAAACTGTAGTTGAAGCTGAGAGAGGTTCTAAACTGTAGTTGAAGCTGAGAGAGGCTCTAAACTGTAGTTGAAGCTGAGAGAGGTTCTAAACAGTAGTTGAAGCTGAGAGAGGTTCTAAACTGTAGTTGAAGCTGAGAGAGGTTCGAAACTGTAGTTGAAGCTGAGAGAGGTTCTAAACTGTAATTGAAGCTGAGAGAGGTTCTAAACAGTAGTTGAAGCTGAGAGAGGCTCTAAACAGTAGTTGAAGCTGAGAGAGGCTTTAAACTGTATTTGAAGCTAAGAGAGGCTCTAAACTGTATTTGAAGCTGAGAGAGGTTCTAAACTGTAGTTGAAGCTGAGCGAGGCTCTGAACTGTAGTTGAAGCTGAGAGAGGCTCTAAACTGTATTTGAAGCTGAGAGAGGTTCTAAACTGTAGTTGAAGCTGAGAGAGGCTCTGAACTGTAGTTGAAGCTGAGAGAGGTTCTAAACTGTAGTTGAAGCTGAGAGAGGCTCTAAAGAGCAGTTGAAGCTGAGAGAGGCTCTAAACTGTAGTTGAAGCTGAGAGAGGTTCTAAACAGTAGTTGAAGCTGAGAGAGGTTCTAAACTGTAGTTGAAGCTGAGAGAGGTTCTAAACTGTAGTTGAAGCTGAGAGAGAATCTAAAGAATAGTTGAAGCTGAGAGAGGCTATAAACAGTAGTTGAAGCTGAGAGAGGTTCTAAACAGTAGTTGAAGTTGAGAGAGGTTCTAAACTGTAGTTGAAGCTGAGAGAGGTTCTAAACTGTAGTTGAAGCTGAGAGAGGCTCTAAAGAATAGTTGAAGCTGAGAGAGGCTATAAACAGTAGTTGAAGCTGAGAGAGGTTCTAAACTGTAGTTGAAGCTGAGAGAGGTTCTAAACTGTAGTTGAAGCTGAGAGAGGTTCTAAACAGTAGTTGAAGCTGAGAGAGGCTCTAAACAGTAGTTGAAGCTGAGAGAGGCTCTAAACAGTAGTTGAAGCTGAGAGAGGTTCTAAACAGTAGTTGAAGCTGAGAGAGGTTCTAAACTGTAGTTGAAGCTGAGAGAGGTTCTAAACTGTAGTTGAAGCTGAGATAGGCTCTAAAGAATAGTTGAAGCTGAGAGAGGCTATAAACAGTAGTTGAAGCTGAGAGAGGTTCTAAACAGTAGTTGAAGCTGAGAGAGGCTCTAAACAGTAGTTGAAGCTGAGAGAGGCTCTAAACAGTAGTTGAAGCTGAGAGAGGTTCTAAACTGTAGTTGAAGCTGAGAGAGGCTCTAAACAGTATTTGAAGCTGAGAGAGGCTCTAAACAGTAGTTGAAGCTGAGAGAGGCTCTAAACTGTAGTTGAAGCTGAGAGAGGCTCTAAACAGTAGTTGAAGCTGAGAGAGGCTCTAAACAGTAGTTGAAGCTGAGAGAGGCTCTAAACAGTAGTTGAAGCTGAGAGAGGTTCTAAACAGTAGTTGAAGCTGAGAGAGGCTCTAAACTGTAGTTGAAGCTGAGAGAGGCTCTAAACAGTAGTTGAAGCTGAGAGAGGTTCTAAACAGTATTTGAAGCTGAGAGAGGCTCTAAACAGTATTTGAAGCTGAGAGAGGTTCTAAACAGTAGTTGAAGCTGAGAGCGATTCTAAACAGTAGTTGAAGCTGAGAGAGATTCTAAACAGTAGTTGAAGCTGAGAGAGGTTCTAAACAGTATTTGAAGCTGAGAGAGGTTCTAAACAGTAGTTGAAGCTGAGAGAGGTTCTAAACTGTAGTTGAAGCTGAGAGAGATTCTAAACAGTAGTTGAAGCTGAGAGGGATTCTAAACAGTAGTTGAAGCTGAGAGAGGTTCTAAACAGCAGTTGAAGCTGAGAGGTTCTAAACAGTAGTTGAAGCTGAGAGAGATTCTAAACAGTAGTTGAAGCTGAGAGAGGCTCTAAACAGTAGTTGAAGCTGAGAGAGGTTCTAAACAGTAGTTGAAGCTGAGAGAGGTTCTAAACAGTAGTTGAAGCTGAGAGAGGCTCTAAACTGTAGTTGAAGCTGAGAGAGGCTCTAAACAGTAGTTGAAGCTGAGAGAGACTCTAAACTGTAGCTGAAGCTGAGAGAGGTTCTAAACAGTAGTTGAAGCTGAGAGAGACTCTAAACTGTAGCTGAAGCTGAGAGAGGTTCTAAACAGTAGTTGAAGCTGAGAGAGGTTCTAAACTGTAGTTGAAGCTAAGAGAGTTCTAAACAGTAGTTGAATCTGAGAGAGGCTCTAAACAGTATTTGAAGCTGAGAGAGGTTCTAAACTGTAGTTGAAGCTGAGAGAGGCTCTAAACAGCAGTTGAAGCTGAGAGAGGCTCTAAACTGTAGTTGAAGCTGAGAGAGGTTCTAAACTGTAGTTGAAGCTGAGAGAGGCTCTAAACAGTAGTTGAAGCTGAGAGAGGCTCTAAACTGTAGTTGAGGCTGAGAGAGGCTCTAAACTGTAGTTGAAGCTGAGAGAGGTTCTAAACTGTAGTTGAAGCTGAGAGAGGCTCTAAACTGTAGTTGAAGCTGAGAGAGGTTCTAAACAGTAGTTGAAGCTGAGAGAGGTTCTAAACTGTAGTTGAAGCTGAGAGAGGTTCTAAACTGTAGTTGAAGCTGAGAGAGGTTCTAAACTGTAATTGAAGCTGAGAGAGGTTCTAAACAGTAGTTGAAGCTGAGAGAGGCTCTAAACAGTAGTTGAAGCTGAGAGAGGCTTTAAACTGTATTTGAAGCTAAGAGAGGCTCTAAACTGTATTTGAAGCTGAGAGAGGTTCTAAACTGTAGTTGAAGCTGAGCGAGGCTCTGAACTGTAGTTGAAGCTGAGAGAGGCTCTAAACTGTATTTGAAGCTGAGAGAGGTTCTAAACTGTAGTTGAAGCTGAGAGAGGCTCTGAACTGTAGTTGAAGCTGAGAGAGGTTCTAAACTGTAGTTGAAGCTGAGAGAGGCTCTAAAGAGCAGTTGAAGCTGAGAGAGGCTCTAAACTGTAGTTGAAGCTGAGAGAGGTTCTAAACAGTAGTTGAAGCTGAGAGAGGTTCTAAACTGTAGTTGAAGCTGAGAGAGGTTCTAAACTGTAGTTGAAGCTGAGAGAGAATCTAAAGAATAGTTGAAGCTGAGAGAGGCTATAAACAGTAGTTGAAGCTGAGAGAGGTTCTAAACAGTAGTTGAAGTTGAGAGAGGTTCTAAACTGTAGTTGAAGCTGAGAGAGGTTCTAAACTGTAGTTGAAGCTGAGAGAGGCTCTAAAGAATAGTTGAAGCTGAGAGAGGCTATAAACAGTAGTTGAAGCTGAGAGAGGTTCTAAACTGTAGTTGAAGCTGAGAGAGGTTCTAAACTGTAGTTGAAGCTGAGAGAGGTTCTAAACTGTAGTTGAAGCTGAGAGAGGCTCTAAACAGCAGTTGAAGCTGAGAGAGGCTCTAAACAGTAGTTGAAGCTGAGAGAGGTTCTAAACAGTAGTTGAAGCTGAGAGAGGTTCTAAACTGTAGTTGAAGCTGAGAGAGGTTCTAAACTGTAGTTGAAGCTGAGATAGGCTCTAAAGAATAGTTGAAGCTGAGAGAGGCTATAAACAGTAGTTGAAGCTGAGAGAGGTTCTAAACAGTAGTTGAAGCTGAGAGAGGCTCTAAACAGTAGTTGAAGCTGAGAGAGGCTCTAAACAGTAGTTGAAGCTGAGAGAGGTTCTAAACTGTAGTTGAAGCTGAGAGAGGCTCTAAACAGTATTTGAAGCTGAGAGAGGCTCTAAACAGTAGTTGAAGCTGAGAGAGGCTCTAAACTGTAGTTGAAGCTGAGAGAGGCTCTAAACAGTAGTTGAAGCTGAGAGAGGTTCTAAACTTTAGTTGAAGCTGAGAGAGGCTCTAAACAGTATTTGAAGCTGAGAGAGGCTCTAAACAGTATTTGAAGCTGAGAGAGGTTCTAAACAGTAGTTGAAGCTGAGAGAGGCTCTAAACTGTAGTTGAAGCTGAGAGAGGCTCTAAACAGTAGTTGAAGCTGAGAGAGGTTCTAAACTTTAGTTGAAGCTGAGAGAGGCTCTAAACAGTATTTGAAGCTGAGAGAGGCTCTAAACAGTAGTTGAAGTTGAGAGAGGCTCTAAACAGCAGTTGAAGCTGAGAGAGGTTCTAAACAGCAGTTGAAGCTGAGAGAGGCTCTAAACAGTATTTGAAGCTGAGAGAGGCTCTAAACAGTAGTTGAAGCTGAGAGAGGCTCTAAACAGTAGTTGAAGCTGAGAGAGGTTCTAAACAGTATTTGAAGCTGAGAGAGGCTCTAAACAGTACAAGAACCACTACTGAACGATCTGCTGATGTATATGCCTTTGGCTATCACCACCAAATGATTGTCAACAATATAAAAAAAATATCATAACGAAAAACACATATTCATGATGCTATCCATTATTAAAAATCTATTTCAGAATATGTCTGAATGTATTTGAGTCCCAAATGGCACCCTATTCTCTATATAGTGGCCAAATTGTGACCACAGCCCTTTGGGCCCTGGTCAAAAGTAGTGAGTGCACTAAATGGGGAATAGGGTTCCATTTGAGATGCACATACATGATAAAGCTGCAGAGACACTAATCGCCTTTAAGCAGTGACTCTTATAACAGCCTATAGATGGAGCTCTCACGTTGTCTAAACACGGCATTAGACAGGCCCTGTTGCTGGGCAGGCACTAGCAGGCACACTGAGCAGATAACCACAGCTCAGCTCTCTCCTATCTCTCTTTCTTTGTCTCCCCTCTCCTCCCTCTCTATCCTCTCCTCCCTCTCGCCCTCTCCTTCCTCTCTGCCATCCGTATACCTGAGAGAAAGAGAGCGAGAGAGAGAGCGAGAGAGAGAGAGAGAGAGAGAGAGAGAGAGAGAGAGAGAGAGAGAGAGAGAGAGAGAGAGAGAGAGAGAGAGAGAGAGAGAGAGAGAGAGAGAGAGAGAGAGAGAGAGAGAGAGAGAGAGAGAGAGAGAGAGAGAGAGAGAGAGAGAGAGAGAGAGAGAGAGAGAGAGAGATAGAGAGAGAGAGAAAGAGAGAACCTATCTGTTTCTAGAAGTCCTAGAAGCTGTTATCACACTGTAGTAGCAGCAGGTCTGTGTGTTAAAGGAAGCAGCAGGTCTGTGTGTTAAAGGAAGCAGCAGATCTGTGTGTTAAAGGAAGCAGCAGGTCTGTGTGTTAAAGGAAGCAGCAGGTCTGTATGTTACAGGAAGCAGCAGGTCTGTGTGTTACAGGAAGCAGCAGGTCTGTGTGTTAAAGGAAGCAGCAGATCTGTGTGTTAAAGGAAGCAGCAGGTCTGTGTGTTAAAGGAAGCAGCAGATCTGTGTGTTACAGGAAGCAGCAGGTCTGTGTGTTAAAGGAAGCAGCAGGTCTGTGTGTTAAAGGAAGCAGCAGGTCTGTATGTTACAGGAAGCAGCAGGTCTGTGTGTTATAGGAAGCAGCAGGTCTGTGTGTTAAAGGAAGCAGCAGATCTGTGTGTTAAAGGAAGCAGCAGGTCTGTGTGTTAAAGGAAGCAGCAGATCTGTGTGTTACAGGAAGCAGCAGGTCTGTGTGTTAAAGGAAGCAGCAGGTCTGTGTGTTAAAGGAAGCAGCATGTCTGTGTGTTAAAGGAGGCAGCCATTCCGTGTATTAAAATAAGCAGCATATCTGTATGTTACAGGAAGCAGCAGGTCTGTGTGTTAAAGGAAGCAGCAGGTCTGTATGTTACAGGAAGCAGCAGGTCTGTGTGTTAAAGGAAGCAGCAGGTCTGTGTGTTAAAGGAAGTAGCAGGTCTGTATGTTACAGGAAGCAGCAGGTCTGTCTGTTAAAGGAAGCAGCAGGTCTGTGTGTTAAAGGAAGCAGCAGGTCTGTATGTTAAAGGAAGCAGCAGGTCTGTGTGTTACAGGAAGCAGCAGATCTGTGTGTTAAAGGAAGCAGCAGGTCTGTGTGTTAAAGGAAGCAGCAGGTCTGTGTGTTACAGGAAGCAGCAGGTCTGTGTGTTACAGGAAGCAGCAGGTCTGTGTGTTACAGGAAGCAGCAGGTCTGTGTGTTACAGGAAGCAGCAGGTCTGTGTGTTAAAGGAAGCAGCAGGTCTGTATGTTACAGGAAGCAGCAGGTCTGTGTGTTAAAGGAAGCAGCAGGTCTGTGTGTTAAAGGAAGCAGCAGGTCTGTGCAGCAGGTCTGTGTGTTAAAGGAAGCAGCAGGTCTGTGTGTTAAAGGAAGCAGCAGGTCTGTGTGTTTAAATAAGCAGCAAAGCTAATCATTATGATTATATCCCAATCTTGGTGAAACATTTCACGTCCTTATCCAGCGACTGTATGATCTCTCATGTATGTTAATAATATGTGTGGGGTCTGCCTCTGGCTCCATTTTCCAAGGAATAAATCACTCGAGGATAATTCAGCCTCATTACAAAATGTCATGAAGCATTAGACCTGCAATAAACAATGGATTGTGGTGCCACAAACTAAAAGTTTGGATTACATTTTTCTCACATAAAAGAAAACTGAAAATTAATTGACTAATAATACTGACTGCACGTGGTTAAAGTGAATTGTAGTTATCAGCCGTCCTTGGCTTTCAACTCAGCTGTGTGATGCTATCAGGAAATGGATGGTCTGCTGATGGTCTGGTGTAAAGGCAATGCCAACGTTTCAGCACATTACTGGTCAAATCAACATCCTTTTCCCCATCTGTCATGACAGCCTTAACATTCAAATCGCCACCCTAACCCTAATCCTCATTGACTAGCTGATTAGGTTTTTGGTGCAGAGATTTTCCACAAGAAAACACTGCTGCTAATCCACCCATGACTGATCCAAACATCAGAGATGGTATAGTGAGTAGTGAGACAACATGTCAAAGTCCACATTTCAACACATTATGTGTCAAATCAACAGTCACTGCTGCTAAAGCATCCAGCCATCCAAACACTATGGATGGTGTAGATAGTGACATGAAATGTCTTCCGTGTGGAGTAGACTTCTGTGTGTCAACATCAATGGATAATGTTTAGTGATGAAATGACTTCTGTGTGTCAACATGAATGGATACTGTTTAGTGATGAAATGACTTCTGTGTGTCAACATGAATGGATACTGTTTAGTGATGAAATGACTTCTGTGTGTCAACATGAATGGATACTGTTTACTGATGAAATGACTTCTGTGTGTCAACATGAATGGATACAGTTTAGTGATGAAATGACTTCTGTGTGTCAACATGAATGGATACTGTTTAGTGATGAAATGACTTCTGTGTGTCAACATGAATGAATAATGTTTCATGATGAAATGACTTCTGTGTGTCAACATGAATGAATACTGTTTACTGATGAAATGACTTCTGTGTGTCAACATGAATGAATACTGTTTCGTGATGAAATGACTTCTGTGTGTCAACATGAATGGATACTGTTTAGTGATGAAATGACTTCTGTGTGTCAACATCAATGGATACTGTTTAGTGATGAAATGACTTCTGTGTGTCAACATCAATGGATACTGTTTAGTGATGAAATGACTTCTGTGTGTCAACATCAATGGATACTGTTTAGTGATGAAATGACTTCTGTGTGTCAACATCAATGGATACTGTTTAGTGATGAAATGACTTCTGTGTGTCAACATCAATGGATACTGTTTAGTGATGAAATGACTTCTGTGTGTCAACATCAATGGATACTGTTTAGTGATGAAATGACTTCTGTGTGTCAAAATGAATGGATACAGTTTAGTGATGAAATGACTTCTGTGTGTCAACATGAATGGATACTGTTTAGTGATGAAATGACTTCTGTGTGTCAAAATGAATGGATACAGTTTAGTGATGAAATGACTTCTGTGTGTCAACATGAATGGATACAGTTTAGTGATGAAATGACTTCTGTGTGTCAACATGAATGGATAATGTTTAGTGATGAAATGACTTCTGTGTGTCAACATGAATGGATACTGTTTAGTGATGAAATGACTTCTGTGTGTCAACATGAATGGATACTGTTTAGTGATGAAATGACTTCTGTGTGTCAAAATGAATGGATACAGTTTAGTGATGAAATGACTTCTGTGTGTCAACATGAATGGATACTGTTTAGTGATGAAATGACTTCTGTGTGTCAAAATGAATGGATACAGTTTAGTGATGAAATGACTTCTGTGTGTCAACATGAATGGATACAGTTTAGTGATGAAATGACTTCTGTGTGTCAACATGAATGGATACAGTTTAGTGATGAAATGACTTCTGTGTGTCAACATGAATGGATAATGTTTAGTGATGAAATGACTTCTGTGTGTCAACATGAATGGATAATGTTTAGTGATGAAATGACTTCTGTGTGTCAACATGAATGGATACTGTTTAGTGATGAAATGACTTCTGTGTGTCAACATGAATGGATACTGTTTAGTGATGAAATGACTTCTGTGTGTCAACATGAATGGATAATGTTTAGTGATGAAATGACTTCTGTGTGTCAACATGAATGGATAATGTTTAGTGATGAAATGACTTCTGTGTGTCAACATGAATGGATAATGTTTAGTGATGAAATGACTTCTGTGTGTCAACATGAATGGATAATGTTTAGTGATGAAATGACTTCTGTGTGTCAACATGAATGGATACTGTTTAGTGATGAAATGACTTCTGTGTGTCAACATGAATGGATACTGTTTAGTGATGAAATGACTTCTGTGTGTCAACATGAATGGATACTGTTTAGTGATGAAATGACTTCTGTGTGTCAACATCAATGGATACTGTTTAGTGATGAAATGACTTCTGTGTCAACATGAATGGATACAGTTTAGTGATGAAATGACTTCTGTGTGTCAACATCAATGGATACTGTTTAGTGATGAAATGACTTCTGTGTGTCAACATGAATGGATACAGTTTAGTGATGAAATGACTTCTGTGTGTCAACATGAATGGATACTGTTTAGTGATGAAATTACTTCTGTGTGTCAACATGAATGGATACTGTTTAGTGATGAAATGACTTCTGTGTGTCAAAATGAATGGATACTGTTTAGTGATGAAATGACTTCTGTGTGTCAACATCAATGGATACTGTTTAGTGATGAAATGACTTCTGTGTGTCAACATGAATGGATACTGTTTAGTGATGAAATGACTTCTGTGTGTCAACATGAATGGATACAGTTTAGTGATGAAATGACTTCTGTGTGTCAACATCAATGGATACTGTTTAGTGATGAAATGACTTCTGTGTGTCAACATGAATGGATACTGTTTAGTGATGAAATGACTTCTGTGTGTCAACATCAATGGATACTGTTTAGTGATGAAATGACTTCTGTGTGTCAAAATGAATGGATACTGTTTAGTGATGAAATGACTTCTGTGTGTCAACATTAATGAATAATGTTTCGTGATGAAATGACTTCTGTGTGTCAACATGAATGGATACTGTTTAGTGATGAAATGTGCTCGGCTGCTGAAGGAATGTGTTTATATCTAAATACTGAGAATTCAGAATGCATTGAATATGTATTTTATTGCATAATGATTTATTTTTATTTTTATAAAGTACAAATAATACTTTTCACTTGAAATGTTAATCTTCAGATTCCATACCGTACACAAAGTTGCTCTCACCCTTCCAGCGATGCGAAGGCTACCTGACAATAGAGCTATGCAGGAGAGACATGCCAGTGAGATAGCCTTGATATAAGTATCATGGTCAACCTTTGTGGTTGCAGTTACTTAATGCAGTTGTTTATTCCAGTGTGAGGAAACAGTGGTAAATACTGCAGGGAAATGTATCAAATGGATCCTTGAGACCAACTCTGATGTCACCCCATTGAGGTGGACATTTAAAACGGTTAAGGTAAGGATAGTACTCATAAATACTGCAGTAGCATGAGGGACTCATTGCTGGAGTCAGTTCCATTTCAACCTCAAATCCCAATCTAAATATCTAAAGAAAAACACATTGTTAAATCTATAGGAAACACATAGTTAAATCTATAGAAAACATACGGTTAAATCTATAGAAAATACATGGTTAAATCTATAGAAAACATATGGTTAAATCTATAGAAAACACATAGTTAAATCTATAGAAAACATATGGTTAAATCTATAGAAAACACATAGTTAAATCTATAGAAAACATATGGTTAAATCTATAGAAAACACATAGTTAAATCTATAGAAAACATATGGTTAAATCTATAGAAAACATATGGTTAAATCTATAGAAAACACATAGTTAAATCTATAGAAAACATATGGTTAAATCTATAGAAAACACATAGTTAAATCTATAGAAAACATATGGTTAAATCTATAGAAAACACATGGTTAAATCTATAGAAAACACATGGTTAAATCTATAGAAAACACATGGTTAAATCTATAGAAAACATATGGTTAAATCTATAGAAAACACATGGTTAAATCTATAGAAAACACATGGTTAAATCTATAGAAAACATATGGTTAAATCTATAGAAAACACATGGTTAAATCTATAGAGAATACATGGTTAAATCTATAGAAAACATATGGTTAAATCTATAGAAAACATATGGTTAAATCTATAGAAAACACATGGTTAAATCTATAGAAAACACATGGTTAAATCTATAGAAAACACATGGTTAAATCTATAGAAAACACATGGTTAAATCTATAGAAAACACATGGTTAAATCTATAGAGAATACATGGTTAAATCTATAGAAAACACATAGTTAAATCTATAGAAAACACATGGTTAAATCTATAGAAAACACATGGTTAAATCTATAGAAAACACATGGTTAAATCTATAGAGAATACATGGTTAAATCTATAGAAAACACATGGTTAAATCTATAGAAAACACATGGTTAAATCTATAGAAAATACATGGTTAAATCTATAGAAAACACATGGTTAAATCTATAGAGAATACATGGTTAAATCTATAGAAAACATATGGTTAAATGTATAGAAAACACATGGTTAAATCTATAGAAAACACATGGTTAAATCTATAGAAAACACATGGTTAAATCTATAGAAAACACATGGTTAAATCTATAGAAAACACATGGTTAAATCTATAGAAAACACATGGTTAAATCTATAGAGAATACATGGTTAAATCTATAGAAAACACATAGTTAAATCTATAGAAAACACATGGTTAAATCTATAGAAAATACATGGTTAAATCTATAGAAAACACATGGTTAAATCTATAGAGAATACATGGTTAAATCTATAGAAAACATATGGTTAAATGTATAGAAAACACATGGTTAAATCTATAGAAAACACATGGTTAAATCTATAGAAAACACATGGTTAAATCTATAGAAAACACATGGTTAAATCTATAGAAAACACATGGTTAAATCTATAGAAAACACATGGTTAAATCTATAGAGAATACATGGTTAAATCTATAGAAAACACATAGTTAAATCTATAGAAAACACATGGTTAAATCTATAGAAAATACATGGTTAAATCTATAGAAAACACATGGTTAAATCTATAGAGAATACATGGTTAAATCTATAGAAAACACATGGTTAAATCTATAGAAAACACATGGTTAAATCTATAGAAAACACATGGTTAAATCTATAGAAAACACATGGTTAAATCTATAGAAAACATATGGTTAAATCTATAGAAAACACATGGTTAAAATCTATAGAAAACACATGGTTAAATCTATAGAAAACACATGGTTAAATCTATAGAAAACACATGGTTAAATCTATAGAAAACACATGGTTAAATCTATAGAAAACATATGGTTAAATCTATAGAAAACATATGGTTAAATCTTTAGAAAACACACGGTTAAATCTATAGAAAACACATGGTTAAATATATAGAAAACACATGGTTAAATCTATAGAAAACACATGGTTAAATCTAAGACCCAGCCAATGAAAACAAAGGAGCTGGTTGATTAGCACCAGTATGGTCCTGTGTCTACATTATCCTCACCCAGACAGGGAGGCTCTAGTGATCCCCTTAGACTAAATAAGGCTTCCCAATTACGCTAATGCTAGCTAGGGGACGTTAGAAAGGAACTCTATGGGAAACAACTCGTGGCGAGCGAGGGCATGGGTGGACGCACAACCCCAGCAGATGGCTGGTCGATGCCAAGCCCAGAGCCACCATGCCAAGCAATGCATCTGTCGAGTGAGAAACATGGCACATTTTTTAGCACCTTTGTAACAGCATCCAACATTTTTAAAAGCGTCTCTTGTCTTTTCCCAAGACATTTGGCATGCCAAGAAATTACCTTAAGTTTAAAGCTAGAATCCTTAGCAGCGACATCAACGGCCCCCGTTTGTGAGTTAATAGTGCTCTAGTTTCGACGGGTCATAAGGTATCCCATAAGGCTCTGGTCAACAGTAGTGCCCTATATGCAGTAGCTTCAACTACAACATAAACCATGCAGACAGCTGTGATACAAGATAAACCATGCAGACAGCTGTGATACAAGATAAACCATGCAGACAGATGTGATACAAGATAAACCATGCAGACAGATGTGATACAAGATAAACCATGCAGACAGCTGTGATACAAGATACACCATGCAGACAGCTGTGATACAAGATAAACCATGCAGACAGCTGTGATACAAGATAAACCATGCAGACAGCTGTGATACAAGACACACCATGCAGACAGATGTGATACAAGATAAACCATGCAGACAGCTGTGATACAAGATAAATAAAAACCCAGCTTCCGGGTTGGAGCGAGCGGTCGCATTCGCACTTTGGTCCGCAGGTAGTATAACTTTTCATTACATTTCATTACATTTCATTATAGTACAACGGTTTGATTTGTCTAATCTTAGCAATTTCTTCTTAGCTAGCTACATAGCCGTCTTTGTATCAAAGATAATTGCGTAATTATCGTATTCCGTCGTCCTAACGTAGTCTACACTGCTATCTGCCCAGCAGCTAGCCAGCTAGCAAACGTCTACCGAATAGCAGCACTGTAGAAACTATTACACTCAACTGAACGACTTGATTAGTGTAGTGTTAGCTAGCTACATAGTTGTCTTTGCTGTCTTCGTATCCAAGATAATTGTGTAGTTTAGAGTGTGTAGTTTTAGAGTGATTATCTTAATTTACCGAGGTTAGCTAGCCAGCTATTTGTCGTCCTTAACGTAGGAGACACTGCTAGCTAGCCAACAGCTAGCCAACGTCTACCGAATAGAACTTCCGCACTCAACAACCCGGTCGCATTCCGCTTCGCTCCACAGGTAGTATCACATTTTCATTTCATTTCATTACAGTACAACGGTTTGATTTGTTTGATCGTAGCTAGCTACATAGCTAGCTACATAGCCGTCTTTGTATCAAAGATAATTGTGTAGTCTAGAGCGATTTTCTAGGTTAGCTAGCCAGCTATTGTCGTTCTTTTAACGCAACGTAACGTAATCAACACTGCTAGCTAGCCAGCTAGCCCCCGAATAGCAGCACTGTAGAAACTATTACACTCAACGGAACGACTTGATTAGTGTAGTGTCAACAACGCAGCCACTGCCAGCTAGCCTACAAAGTCAACAACGCAGCCACTGCCAGCTAGCCTACTTCAGCAGTACTGTATCATTTTAATCATTTTAGTCAATAAGATTCTTGCTACGTAAGCTTAACTTTCTGAACATTCGAGACGTGTAGTCCACTTGTCATTCCAATCTCCTTTGCATTAGCGTAGCCTCTTCTGTAGCCTGTCAACTATGTGTCTGTCTATCCCTGTTCTCTCCTCTCTGCACAGACCATACAAACGCTCCACACCGCGTGGCCGCGGCCACCCTAATCTGGTGGTCCCAGCGCGCACGACCCACGTGGAGTTCCAGGTCTCCGGTAGCCTCTGGAACTGCCGATCTGCGGCCAACAAGGCAGAGTTCATCTCAGCCTATGCCTCCCTCCAGTCCCTCGACTTCTTGGCACTGACGGAAACATGGATCACCACAGATAACACTGCTACTCCTACTGCTCTCTCTTCGTCCGCCCACGTGTTCTCGCACACCCCGAGAGCTTCTGGTCAGCGGGGTGGTGGCACCGGGATCCTCATCTCTCCCAAGTGGTCATTCTCTCTTTCTCCCCTTACCCATCTGTCTATCGCCTCCTTTGAATTCCATGCTGTCACAGTTACCAGCCCTTTCAAGCTTAACATCCTTATCATTTATCGCCCTCCAGGTTCCCTCGGAGAGTTCATCAATGAGCTTGATGCCTTGATAAGCTCCTTTCCTGAGGACGGCTCACCTCTCACAGTTCTGGGCGACTTTAACCTCCCCACGTCTACCTTTGACTCATTCCTCTCTGCCTCCTTCTTTCCACTCCTCTCCTCTTTTGACCTCACCCTCTCACCTTCCCCCCCTACTCACAAGGCAGGCAATACGCTCGACCTCATCTTTACTAGATGCTGTTCTTCCACTAACCTCATTGCAACTCCCCTCCAAGTCTCCGACCACTACCTTGTATCCTTTTCCCTCTCGCTCTCATCCAACACTTCCCACACTGCCCCTACTCGGATGGTATCGCGCCGTCCCAACCTTCGCTCTCTCTCCCCCGCTACTCTCTCCTCTTCCATCCTATCATCTCTTCCCTCTGCTCAAACCTTCTCCAACCTATCTCCTGATTCTGCCTCCTCAACCCTCCTCTCCTCCCTTTCTGCATCCTTTGACTCTCTCTGTCCCCTATCCTCCAGGCCGGCTCGGTCCTCCCCTCCCGCTCCGTGGCTCGACGACTCATTGCGAGCTCACAGAACAGGGCTCCGGGCAGCCGAGCGGAAATGGAGGAAAACTCGCCTCCCTGCGGACCTGGCATCCTTTCACTCCCTCCTCTCTACATTTTCCTCTTCTGTCTCTGCTGCTAAAGCCACTTTCTACCACTCTAAATTCCAAGCATCTGCCTCTAACCCTAGGAAGCTCTTTGCCACCTTCTCCTCCCTCCTGAATCCTCCTCCCCCTCCCCCCCCTCCTCCCTCTCTGCAGATGACTTCGTCAACCATTTTGAAAAGAAGGTCGACGACATCCGATCCTCGTTTGCTAAGTCAAACGACACCGCTGGTTCTGCTCACACTGCCCTACCCTGTGCTCTGACCTCTTTCTCCCCTCTCTCTCCAGATGAAATCTCGCGTCTTGTGACGGCCGGCCGCCCAACAACCTGCCCGCTTGACCCTATCCCCTCCTCTCTTCTCCAGACCATTTCCGGAGACCTTCTCCCTTACCTCACCTCGCTCATCAACTCATCCCTGACCGCTGGCTACGTCCCTTCCGTCTTCAAGAGAGCGAGAGTTGCACCCCTTCTGAAAAAACCTACACTCGATCCCTCCGATGTCAACAACTACAGACCAGTATCCCTTCTTTCTTTTCTCTCCAAAACTCTTGAACGTGCCGTCCTTGGCCAGCTCTCCCGCTATCTCTCTCAGAATGACCTTCTTGATCCAAATCAGTCAGGTTTCAAGACTAGTCATTCAACTGAGACTGCTCTTCTCTGTATCACGGAGGCGCTCCGCACTGCTAAAGCTAACTCTCTCTCCTCTGCTCTCATCCTTCTAGACCTATCGGCTGCCTTCGATACTGTGAACCATCAGATCCTCCTCTCCACCCTCTCCGAGTTGGGCATCTCCGGCGCGGCCCACGCTTGGATTGCGTCCTACCTGACAGGTCGCTCCTACCAGGTGGCGTGGCGAGAATCTGTCTCCTCACCACGTGCTCTCACCACTGGTGTCCCCCAGGGCTCTGTTCTAGGCCCTCTCCTATTCTCGCTATACACCAAGTCACTTGGCTCTGTCATAACCTCACATGGTCTCTCCTATCATTGCTATGCAGACGACACACAACTAATCTTCTCCTTTCCCCCTTCTGATGACCAGGTGGCGAATCGCATCTCTGCATGTCTGGCAGACATATCAGTGTGGATGACGGATCACCACCTCAAGCTGAACCTCGGCAAGACGGAGCTGCTCTTCCTCCCGGGGAAGGACTGCCCGTTCCATGATCTCGCCATCACGGTTGACAACTCCATTGTGTCCTCCTCCCAGAGCGCTAAGAACCTTGGCGTGATCCTGGACAACACCCTGTCGTTCTCAACTAACATCAAGGCGGTGGCCCGTTCCTGTAGGTTCATGCTCTACAACATCCGCAGAGTACGACCCTGCCTCACACAGGAAGCGGCGCAGGTCCTAATCCAGGCACTTGTCATCTCCCGTCTGGATTACTGCAACTCGCTGTTGGCTGGGCTCCCTGCCTGTGCCATTAAACCCCTACAACTCATCCAGAACGCCGCAGCCCGTCTGGTGTTCAACCTTCCCAAGTTCTCTCACGTCACCCCGCTCCTCCGCTCTCTCCACTGGCTTCCAGTTGAAGCTCGCATCCGCTACAAGACCATGGTGCTTGCCTACGGAGCTGTGAGGGGAACGGCACCTCAGTACCTCCAGGCTCTGATCAGGCCCTACACCCAAACAAGGGCACTGCGTTCATCCACCTCTGGCCTGCTCGCCTCCCTACCACTGAGGAAGTACAGTTCCCGCTCAGCCCAGTCAAAACTGTTCGCTGCTCTGGCCCCCCAATGGTGGAACAAACTCCCTCACGACGCCAGGACAGCGGAGTCAATCACCATCTTCCGGAGACACCTGAAACCCCACCTCTTTAAGGAATACCTAGGATAGGATAAAGTAATCCTTCTCACCCCCCTCCCCCCCTTAAAAGATTTAGATGCACTATTGTAAAGTGGCTGTTCCACTGGATGTCATAAGGTGAATGCACCAATTTGTAAGTCGCTCTGGATAAGAGCGTCTGCTAAATGACTTAAATGTAAATGTAAATGTAAAAACTATCATACAAAAGTGCAGACACAGCCAACTAGACATAGACAATAACCCATAAAAAACCCTAAAGAATATGGCTGCCTAAATATGGTTCCCAATCAGACACAATAATAAACAGCTGCCTCTAATTGAGAACCAATCTAGGCAACCATAGACATACACACACCTAGACTAAGAAACACCCCATAAACATACAAAACCCCTAGACAAGACAAAACACATAAATCCCCCATGTCACACCCTGACCTAACCAAAATAATAAAGAAAGCAAAGATAACTAAGGCCAGGGCGTGACAGCCTGTGAAACGGACATGAATGAATGCTATGCAGGGAAAGACAACACAATATCAAGGATGTGATGTCTGAACTCTACACTGAGAGCACAACACGTTAGGAATACCTTCCTAATATCGACTTGCATCCACCCCTTTTGCCCTCAGAACAGCCTCAATTCGTCGGGACATGGACTCTACAAGATGTTGAAAGCATTCTACAGGGATGCTGGCCCATGTTGACTCCAATGCTTCCCACAGTTGTGTCAAATTGTCTGGCTGTCCTTTGGGTGGTGCACTATTCTTGATACACACAGGAAACTGTTGAGAGTGAAAAACACAGCAGCGGTGCAGTTCTTGGTACACTCAAACCGGTGCGCCTGGCACCTACTACCATAACCCGTTCAAAGGCACTTAAATGTTTTGTATTGCCCATTCACCCTCTGAATGGTACACATACACAATCGATGTCTCAATTGTCTCAAGGCTTAACAATCATTCTTTAACCCATCTCCTCCCCTTCATTTACACTGATTGAAGTGGATTTAACAAGTGTCATTAATACGGGATCATAGCTTTCACCTGGATTCAGCTGGTCAGTACACGTGTGTCATGGAAAAAGCATGTGTTCCTAATGTGTTGATCACTGTGTCTATACTGTGAAGAGAAAGATTATTTCATATCAATCATTTTAGTTGTGTCTACATTCAATGCTATGGAGAGAAACTCAGTATAATATCAAGAGTGTTTTGTCAGTACAACATGCTGCTATAGAGAGAAAGCTAATATAATATAATAACCAACCGTGTTCCACTATAACACTCAGTCCTTCAGACACTCTTTATCTAAAGAGACTCTCATTATTCATTCTGTCGGCTCATCCACATGCTGCACCAATCAGGTCCCATGTTGTTGTGATGCTGAAATCAAACTGCTTCAGACTGCCACCCTTCATTTATCAGCTGTTTAGAACACAGAGGCCGCATCCCAAATGGCACCCTATTCCCTATGAACTCCCTATGGGCCCTGGTCAAAAGTAGTGCATTACATAGGGAATAGGGTGCCATTTGGGACTCGCACACAGTGTAATTTGCGAGAGTTTAGTCATGGGGAAGAAAATGAAGAAGAGGCATGCCTCTCGTCACTCTGATCACTCTGCATGAATTGTCTTGGCTCATTGACTGAGCTCTTGTTAAAACAAATATGCTCTCCTGACTCCCGTCCCCAATAATTAAAAAGGAAACAACTGGTGACAACAAATGTCCTCTGACAAGAGCAGGAGACAGTACAATGGGATATCAAACTAACGTTAACTGACTGATACTGAGGAGGAGTCAGTACAATGGGATATCAAACTAACTTTAACTGACTGATACTGAGGAGACAGTACAATGGGATATCAAACTAACGTTAACTGACTGATACTGAGGAGACAGTACAATGGGATATCAAACTAACGTTAACTGACTGATACTGAGGAGACAGTACAATGGGATATCAAACTAACGTTAACTGACTGATACTGAGGAGGAGACAGTACAATGGGATATCAAACTAACGTTAACTGACTGATACTGAGGAGGAGACAGTACAATGGGATATCAAACTAACGTTAACTGACTGATACTGAGGAGGAGACAGTACAATGGGATATCAAACTAACGTTAACTGACTGATACTGAGGAGACAGTACAATGGGATATCAAACTAACGTTAACTGACTGATACTGAGGAGACAGTACAATGGGATATCAAACTAACTTTAACTGACTGATACTGAGGAGACAGTACAATGGGATATCAAACTGACGTTAACTGACTGATACTGAGAAGACAGTACAATGGGATATCAAACTAACGTTAACTGACTGATACTGAGAAGACAGTACAATGGGATATCAAACTAAAGTTAACTGACTGATACTGAGGAGACAGTACAATGTGATATCAAACCAAGGTTAACTGACTGATACTGAGGAGACAGTACAATGGGATATCAAACTAACGTTAACTGACTGATACTGAGGAGACAGTACAATGGGATATCAAACTAACGTTAACTGACTGATACTGAGGAGTAACATTACAATGGGATATCAAACTAACGTTAACTGACTGATACTGAGGAGACAGTACAATGGGATATCAAACTAACGTTAACTGACTGATACTGAGGAGACAGTGCAATGGGATATCAAACTAACGTTAACTGACTGATACTGAGGAGACAGTACAATGGGATATCAAACTAACGTTAACTGACTGATACTGAGGAGACAGTACAATGGGATATCAAACTAACGTTAACTGACTGATACTGAAGAGTAAGAGTACAATGGGATATCAAACTAACTTTATTAACTGACTGATACTGAGGAGACAGTACAATGGGATATCAAACTAACTTTAACTGACTGATACTGAGGAGACAGTACAATGGGATATCAAACTAACGTTAACTGACTGATACTGAGAAGACAGTACAATGGGATATCAAACTAAAGTTAACTGACTGATACTGAGGAGACAGTACAATGTGATATCAAACCAAGGTTAACTGACTGATACTGAGGAGACAGTACAATGGGATATCAAACTAACGTTAACTGACTGATACTGAGGAGACAGTACAATGGGATATCAAACTAACGTTAACTGACTGATACTGAGGAGTAACATTACAATGGGATATCAAACTAACGTTAACTGACTGATACTGAGGAGACAGTACAATGGGATATCAAACTAACGTTAACTGACTGATACTGAGGAGACAGTGCAATGGGATATCAAACTAACGTTAACTGACTGATACTGAGGAGACAGTACAATGGGATATCAAACTAACGTTAACTGACTGATACTGAGGAGACAGTACAATGGGATATCAAACTAACTTTAACTGACTGATACTGAGGAGACAGTACAATGGGATTTTAAACTAACGTTAACTGACTGATACTGAAGAGTAAGAGTACAATGGAAGGAATATCAAAGTAGTAATGTTGATAGTGATACAGTCTTAGAAAAAAGGGTTATACCTGGACCCAAAAAGGGTTCTCCTACAGGGTCAGCTGAAGAACCCTTCATAAGAGTAGGCTTATACTGCATTTGTAGGGAAACTAACGCTGTGATGTCAAAGCAACCAAGTGTGTATGAGGAGGAGGGTTTGCAGCATTACTTACATAAGCTGTTGAAGAGCCTTTCCTCAGGCATTGAACACAAGTGGGACGCTGTATCTTTTTACATCTACATGTCATCCAAGTTACACCTTCAGACATTAGGTGTAAGGCAGTTAGGAAAGCAAAGGCTAGCTTTTTCAAACAGAAATGTTCGTCCTGTAGCACAAACTCTCAAAAGTTCTGGGACACTGTAAAATCCATGGAGAATAAGAGCACCTCCTCCCAGCTGCCCACTGCACTGAGGCTAGAAAACACTGTCACCACTGATAAATCTACGATATCGAGAATTTCAATAAGAATTTTTCTACGGCTGGCCATGCTTTCGACCTGGCTACCCCTACCCTGGTCAACGGCTCTGCACCTGCCACAGCAACTTGCCCAAGCCTCCCCCATTTCTCCTTCACCCAAATCCAGATAGCTGATGTTCTGAAAGAGCCGGCCAAATCTGGACCCCTACAAATCAGCTGGGCTAGACAATCTGGACCTTCTCTTTCTAAAATTATACCTGCTGCAAAAGTTGCAATCCCCTATTACTAGCCTGTTCAACCTCTCTTTCGTATTGTCTGAGATCCCCAAAGATTGGAAAGCTTCCGCGGTCATCCCCCTCTTCAAAGGGGGAGACACTCTAGACCCAAACTGCTACAGACCTATATCTATCCTACCCTGCCTTTCTAAGGTCTTCGAAAGCCAAGTTAACAAACAGATCACTGACCATTTCGAATCCCACCATACCTTCTCCGCTATGCAATCTGGTTTCAGAGCTGGTCATGGGTGCACCTCAGCCACACTCAAGGTCTCAACGATATCATAACCGGTATCGATAAAAGACAATACTGTGCAGCCGTCTTCATCGACCTGGCCAAGGCTTTCGACTCTGTCAATCACCACATTCTTATCAGCAGACTCAACAGCCTTGGTTTCTCAAATGACTTCCTCGCCTGTTTCACCAACTACTTCTCTGACAGAGTTCAGTGTGTCAAATCGGAGGACCTGTTGTCCGGACCTCTGGCAGTCTCTATGGGGGTGCCACAGGGTTCAATTCTCGGGCTGACTCTTTTCTCTATATACATCAATGATGTCGCTCTTGCTGCTGGTGATTCTCTGATCCACCTCTATGCAGACGACACCATTCTGTATACATCTGGCCCTTCTCTGGACACTGCCTGAACAAACCTCCAGACGAGCTTCAGTGCCATACAACACTCCTTCCGTGGCCTCCAACTGCTCTTAAATGCCAGTAAAACTAAGTGCATGCTCTTCAACCGATCGCTGCCCGCACCTGCCCACCCGTCCAGCATCACTACTCTGGACGGTTCTGACTTAGAATATGTGGACAACTATAAATACCTAGGTGTCTGGTTAGACTGAAAACTCCAGACTCCAGACTCACACTAAGCATCTCCAATCCAAAAATAAATCTAGAATCGGCTTCCTATTTTGCAAAAAAACATCATTCACTCACGCTGCCAAACATACCCTCGTAAAACTGACTATCCTACCGATCCTTGACTTCTGCGATGACATTTACAAAATAGCCTCCAACACTCTACTCAGCAAACTGGATGTAGTCTATCACAGTGCCATCTGTTTTGTCACCAAAGCCCCATATACTACCCACCACTGCGACCTGTATGCTCTTGTTGGCTGGCCCTTGCTTCATATTCACTGGTATATTTCACTGGTCACCCCCAAAGCCAATTCCTACTTTGGCCGCTTTTCCTTCCAGTTCTCTGCTGCCAATGACTGGAATGAATTGCAAAAATCACTGAAGCTGGAGTCTTATATCTCCCTCACTAACTTTAAGCATCAGCTTTCAGAGCAGCTTACCGATCATTGCACCCGTACACAGCCCATCTGTATAAAGCCCAACCACCTACCTCATCCCATATTATTTATTTATTTTTTGTTCCTTTGCACCCCAGTATCTCTACTTGCACATTCATCTTCTGCACATCTATCACTCAAGTGTTAATTCTAGATTGTAATTATTTCGCCACTATGGCCTATTTATTGCCTTACCTCCCTAATCTTACCACATTTGCAACTAGTACAACTAGTTTAAAACTATATATAGACAATGGAGAATGATAACTAGAGTATATAGTACAACTAGTTTAAAACTATATATAGACAATGGGGAATGATAACTAGAGTATATAGTACAACTAGTTTAAAACTATATATAGACAATGGGGAATGATAACTAGAGTATATAGTACAACTAGTTTAAAACTATATATAGACACGCAGTATTCTGTGCTGGACTAACACCAATATTACCACTCTAGGTGATCCTGGTTGCATGGTGCTATAAAGGAATGAAGGGAAGAAACCTCCAAGTAACCAATAACATGTTAACCAGTTTGACAGCAAATAAATGATAGACTGTGGTTTGTGAGTTAAGATGCTGCTATAAAGGACAGTAGTATGCCAGTCACTCCAGTCTACTCTGGAGTAGACTGGTATCTTAGTCTAAGATACTCTGTAAATACCACTGTATCTACAGTAACATTAATCTACCTCACTTTGTATATATTTCAACATGAATCAACATTCAAAAACTCACAGGGGCAATTTGTAGACCGAGCGTCAGACTTCAGAGCACGTAGACGACACACTGTAATAGCATTTCATTGGATCAATACAGGAGAGAGAGGGAAAAGCAGCTTCACACCAAACAAGAACGTCTTTCTCCGTCTTCAAAATGTCATGAATTTTAATGAAAGCCTCAAAGCACAATTTTCCATTTGCGATGAAAAGGATCCCATTTTGTAATGCCATTAAGAAGAACTTATTTCATATAATAGATTACATCTCTCTTTTCTCTTTGTCCTCAAACTGTTTTGATGAATATGAAACTGCTTTTTAGAGCGTCATGAGAGGCGGCCTGCGGCCAGTTGAAAAGGAAAGGGAAAGAGAAGGTGGGAGGGAGGGAGCACCAGCTAGACTGCTAGGGCGACGTCAGTCATATCGAAAACAACACCACACAGCTAACCGATGACACCAAATATGCATGAAAATATAACAAACCTAACTACAAGATAAAAATGTACTGCCTGGCAACGTCCACATATTGCTGACACTACAGCAATCCAAACTAACACTTGTTGGTTCCCCCGCCGGATTCATCGCCTGAGGCTAGATAGTAATCTGAGTTGTGTACTCGGGTCATGAATTTCCTAGCCTGGGGCTAGATAGTAATCTGAGATGTGTAGATAGTAATCTGAGATGTGGACTCGGGTCATGAATTTCATAGCCTGAGGCTAGATAGTAATCTGAGATGTGTAGTTAGGTCATGAATTTCATAGCCTGAGGCTAGATAGTAATCTGAGATGTGTACTCGGGTCATGAATTTCATAGCCTGAGGCTAGATAGTAATCTGAGATGTGGACTCGGGTCATGAATTTCATAGCCTGAGGCTAGATAGTAATCTGAGATGTGTAGATAGTAATCTGAGATGTGGACTCGGGTCATGAATTTCATAGCCTGAGGCTAGATAGTAATCTGAGATGTGTAGATAGTAATCTGAGATGTGGACTCGGGTCATGAATTTCATAGCCTGAGGCTAGATAGTAATCTGAGATGTGGACTCGGGTCATGAATGTTATAGCCTGAGGCTAGATAGTAATCTGAGATGTGTAGTTAGGTCATGAATTTCATAGCCTGAGGCTAGATAGTAATTTGAGATGTGTAGTTAGGTCATGAATTTCATAGCCTGAGGCTAGATAGTAATCTGAGATGTGAACTCGGGTCATGAATTTCATAGCCTGAGGCTAGATAGTAATCTGAGATGTGTAGTTAGGTCATGAATTTCATAGCTTGAGGCTAGATAGTAATCTGAGATGTGTAGTTAGGTCATGAATTTCATAGCCTGAGGCTAGATAGTAATCTGAGATGTGGACTCGGGTCATGAATTTCATAGCCTGAGGCTAGATAGTAATCTGAGATGTGGACTCGGGGCAGTACCCATACAGCATCCCAGAGTACGCCTGCTGACCTAGGATCAGGTGTAATATCCATGTAATATCATTAACTGTGATCTAAGAGGAATTGTATTTGTCACGTGCGCCGAATACAACAGGTGTAGACTTCACAGTGAAATGCTTATTTACAAGCCCTTAACCAACAACGCAGTTTTAAGAAAAATACATGTTAAGTAAAAAATAGATAAGTAAAAAATAAGAAATAAAAGTAACAAATAATTATAGAGCAGCAGTAAAATAACAATAACAAGGCTATACACAGGGGGCACAGGTAAGAGTCAATGTGCGAGGGCACCGGTACAGAGTCAATGTGCGGGGGCACCGGCCAGTCGAGACAGCAGAGGCAATATGTACCTGTACATAGGTAGACTTAAAGTGACTATGCATAGAGAATAAGCAGAGAATACCAGCAGCGTAAAAGAGGGGGATGCAAATAGTCTGGGTAGTCATTTCAGTAGCTGTTCAGGAGTCTTATGGCTTGGGGGTAGAAGCTGTTGAGAAGCCTATTGGACCTAGACTTGGCGCTCCGGTACCGTGCGGTAGCAGAGAGAACAGTCTATGAACTGTCTATATTCATGTAATATCATTAACTATGATCTAAGAGGAAATACTGATCTAGGATCAGGTGTAATGTCCATGTAATATCATTCTCTATGATCTAAGAGGAAATACTGATCTAGGATCAGGTGTAATGTTCATGTAATATCATTAACTATGATCTAAGAGGAAATACTGATCTAGGATCAGGTGTAATGTCCATGTAATATCATTAACTATGATCTAAGAGGAAATACTGATCTAGGATCAGGTGTAATGTCCATGTAATATCATTCTCTATGATCTAAGAGGAAAAACATGATCCTAAATCAGCATTCCTACTCTGAGACATGCCATGAATCCTGGCCCTGGCTCCAGTACTGTAGCAGGAGGTGTTGTAGACACTAGCTAACACATCTGACGTTACCTAGAGTGCTCTGTTAGAAAGGCACAACGCTCCAGACCCCAGAGGTATTGAAATCAGAGATGGTCTATAATGTTGTATACAAAGTAACATACTTTATAGGGTCATGCTTCCCAGGCATCAAACATCCCAAACACAAACAGACAATCAATCGTACCAACGCTAGTGAAGCTTCCAGGGACCGTGGCTTTATGTAAATGAGGACAAAGGCTACAATCTATAATGTTGTTTTTCTCTCTTTCTTTTTGAACGTTGAATGTATTAAATATTTAACCCATATTATACATGGGGTGGCAGGTAGTCTAGTGGTTGGGGTGGCAGGTAGTCTAGTGGTTGGGGTGGCAGGTAGTCTAGTGGTTGGGGTGGCAGGTAGTCTAGTGGTTGGGGTGGCAGGTAGTCTAGTGGTTGGGGTGGCAGGTAGTCTAGTGGTTGGGGTGGCAGGTAGTCTAGTGGTTGGGGTGGCAGGTAGTCTAGTGGTTGGGGTGGCAGGTAGTCTAGTGGTTGGGGTGGTAGGTAGTCTAGTGGTTGGGGTGGCAGGTAGTCTAGTGGCTGGGGTGGCAGGTAGTCTAGTGGTTGGGGGGGGCAGGTAGTCTAGTGGTTGGGGTGGCAGGTAGTCTAGTGGTTGGGGTGGCAGGTAGTCTAGTGATCGGGGTGGCAGGTAGTCTAGTGGTTAGAGTGTTTGGCCAGTAACCACAAGGTTGCTAGATCAAATCCCCGAGCTGACAAGGTAGAAATCTGTCATTCTGCCCCTGAACAAGGCCACTGTTCCCCGGTAGGCCGTCATTGTAAATAAGAATTTGTTCTGAACTGACTTGCCTAGTTTAATAAAGGTTAAATAAAAACATACACCCAGTCACATTAAAAGACGACAATCCTAGATACAGACACGTGTTCTATGACTTCCAAACCCCTCTTCTCAACATACAAAGACATTGCTGTATGACTTTCCAACCTTCCTCTCACCAATTCCCCTCCCTTCTCCCTTCCTCTCACCAATTCCCCTCCCTTCTCCCTTCCTCTCACCAATTCCTCTCTCACCAATTCCCCTCCCTTCTCCCTTCCTCTCACCAATTCCCTTCTCCCTTCCTCTCACCAATTCCCCTCCCTTCCGCTCACCAATTCCCCTCCCTTCCCCCTTCCTCTCACCAATTCCCCTCCCTTCTCCCTTCTCTCTTCCTTTCACCAATTCTCCTCCCTTCTCTCTTCCTCTCACCAATTCCCTTCCCTTCTCCTCCAGCGACATGAAGGACTACTATTGTTTTGTTGTTTTAATACTGCTTATTAAACTACTACACTCACTCTCATTACATAGTGGTAGTTAGAGATTTTCCCACACAACCATTCTTGGTCGTATTGACAATTGAATTCAGTCTTACTGGGAAGTGCTGCCTGAATATGTAGGAAGTGCTGCCTGAATATGTAGGAAGTCCTGCCTGAATATGTAGGAAGTGCCAAAAGAGGGTGAATAGCAGGTGTGGGGTTTCTGAGGGGGTGTGAAGCTATCACAAGTGTGTCGAACGTTCTTTCCCACTTAGTCTTGCCTGAAGTATTGAACGTGATAGGATATTCCTCCCATTTGCCCAAACTACTGTATAACATTCCAGGGTTGGGTAGATTACTTTCTAAATGTAATCTGTTACAGTTACTGGTTACCTGTCCAAAATTGTAATCAGTAATATAACTTTTGAATTACCCCAAACTCAATAACGTAATCTGATTACTTGTAGCTACTTTTGGATTACTATTCCCTCAAGATGCATTAGAAGAAGACAAAAAGGAACCATCAAACGCATTTGATATGTCATCATAGTGCTCTCTGACTTGTGGCCATCATTTGATATGTCATCATAATGGTTTCTGACTTGTGGCCATCATTTGATATGTCATCATAGTGGTTTCTGACTTGTGGCCATCATTTGATATGTCATCATAGTGGTCTCTGACTTTTGGCCAGACTCACTCAAGTGGAACAAACTTAAACTTGCACCTTTTTTCCATGGTGAATTGAATGTCATTGACAAAACAGAAAGTTGTCATTTGGTATTGGTATTTATTAGGATCCCCATTAGCCCTGCTAAAAGCAGCAGCTACTCTTCCTGGTGTCCACAATGAAACATGACATATTGCATAGTACAGAACATTTTTAGTGAAGGACTGAACTGCATACATTTAAAACATCACACACAGCCTACATATCAGTAGATACACACAATATCTAGGTCTAATACATAGTACAGTGCAATTACAATACAATATAAATGAAATTCTGTGTCTCCTCACAGTCCCTTTGTGATGGAAGGTGTTCTTTAATCAGGGTTTGAATCTGGTTTCATTGCTAGCTTGAGTTACCTGGGTTACCAGAGAGTTCCATGTAGTCATGGCTCTATTTAATACTGTGTGTTTCCCAGCTTCTGTTCTGGACCTGGGTACTGTTGGATAACCTCTGGTTGCATGTTTTGTGTTGTACCGATGAGTGTGCAAACTGTTTGCCAACTGCTTGAACAGACAGGTCAGTACCTTCAACACATAATGTTTTCATTAGCTTTTCACAAACATCCTTTCTGATTTTAAAAGTAATCCAAGAAGAAATCATGTTGTTTTTTAAAAGTATCTGTAATCTGATAAACAATACTGTTTCTGGTAACGTAACTGATTACAGTTACAGTTTTTTTGTAATCAGACATGTAACTGATTACATGTAACAGTTACTCCACAACCCTGAATATAACACACTCTTAAAAGATTCTACCATACTCCAGGCTCAAAAGTTATTTGAGTATAAAAATGGCTAGTAAAAAGCTAGACATGTTCCTAAAGGTTGCTACACATTAGCCTCCAGTTATAACAGTATTTCCAAGTCAGAAGGTCTGCATAGCAGACGACAAACAAATGAACAGGTCATCTGAACTGAAAACCTCGTCCGACAGAACGTTTGGTTGAGCAGACAGAGTTCATGCCTGCCTGCCTGCCTGCCTGCCTGCCTGCCTGCCTGCCTGCCTGCCTGCCTGCCTGCCCAAAGTTTGCACCAGGGTTGTTATCATGTCCTTCTCCATGACCACCGTTCAGACTGTCACATAGGGTCCACGATCTACCACGGACACCGTTTATTAGAGATCGGAGAGGCCAAGACTGAATAACAACATGTTCGATACGCATGACGGAATGGAAATGGCAGTTGGTTCAATAAGGACAAACTGTTTACAATCTCCAGGGGAAAATATCATGTGTGCCATTCTACTGCACTCTGTTTTCCATGTACGGCCCTGTCCAGAACGCTCTGCCCTGCACGCCATCCAAATGAAGCTTGAAATGGATGCCCATGCAGCTCCTTGTTATACTGGGAGCTGTGGAGGCAGCCAAGAGTGGCGTAAGTATTGAAAATTAATTGTTTCTTAATGTGCACGTCTCAGTCGCCCAGCCGCAGAGCCATGCACCATTAATGTGTTCAATTAGCCATACAACATCTCCACCGTCGGCCAAATGTAAATAATTGATTACCATACCACACAGCTAAACCATGTCCCAAATGGCCACCTATTCCGTATATAGTGCACTACTTTTGAACAAGGCCCATAGGGTATCCCATAGGGCTCTGGTCAAAAGTAGGGCACTACATTTGAGAACAGGGTGCCATTTGGGACAGAGGCCTAGCCCCTGCAGGTTACCATGTCCCCAATATTAAGTCTTTGGTAACAATTGTCAAACAAACTCAATTAAATCAAGTTGTACAGTACAACGGCCTTGATGGTCCCTCCCTCTTTATAACATGGAACGTATAAGCCTGTCTTTTTAACATGGACTACTTATTAGTCATAACGTATAAGCCTGTCTTTTTAACATGGACTACTTATTAGTCATAACGTATAAGCCTGTCTTTATAACATGGACCATTTATTAGTCATAACGTATAAGCCTGTCTTTATAACATGGACTATTTATTAGTCATAACGTATAAGCCTGTCTTTATAACATGGATTACTTATTAGTCATAACGTATAAGCCTGTCTTTATAACATGGATTATTTATTAGTCATAACGTATAAGCCTGTCTTTATAACATGGATTATTTATTAGTCATAACGTATAAGCCTGTCTTTATAACATGGACTATTTATTAGTCATAACGTATAAGCCTGTCTTTATAACATGGATTACTTATTAGTCATAACGTATAAGCCTGTCTTTATAACATGGATTATTTATTAGTCATAACGTATAAGCCTGTCTTTATAACATGGACTATTTATTAGTCATAACGTATAAGCCTGTCTTTATAACATGGACTATTTATTAGTCATAACATATAAGCCTGTCTTTATAACATGGATTATTTATTAGTCATAACGTATAAGCCTGTCTTTATAACATGGATTATTTATTAGTCATAACGTATAAGCCTGTCTTTTTAACATGGACTATTTATTAGTCATAACATATAAGCCTGTCTTTATAACATGGATTATGTATTAGTCATAACGTATAAGCCTGTCTTTATAACATGGATTATTTATTAGTCATAACGTATAAGCCTGTTGCCCGTTGGCATTTCTAACGCCCCGGTGTCACTGCCAAGCGACAGACAACAACATTTTGAATTGACGGACCATATCCAAAAGCCCTTTTAAAGTCAGAAATATAAGAGAAAGGAGTACAATACCCCCACAGTTCCTTTAATCTGATATATTTTCGATATATGAGGCGAAGAAGAAAAATAAAAGTCCTTTTCACCCTGAGGTCTCTGAGCTGTATCTGCCTTGGTGATATTAAGGAAGATTGAAAAGCATTATCTGGGCATACAATGGCTGCTGTCTATTCAGTTGCGCTCTGCTCTGCAGCAAAGGAGCAAGATGGGGAGCTCAGCTGGGGCAGACCTACTATTCAAGATCTTTCAGGAACTTTGACTATCCTATTGGCTTGTTAAGCCAGGCGAGATCAATCAAGCACAGATAAAGTAATCAAAGTGATTTCGAAAAGTATTTGAACCCAGGTCTGACTGGCTTGCTGGAGAGAAACTCACTGCAGAGGAACAAGGGAGAGAGGTTTTAAGGGCCAAGAGCTCGCTCCCAAGCCCCCTCAAAAACTAAACCTGAATAGCCTGTCTGGCCTATTGTACCCAAATCACATCATTGTCAATGTTCCTGTCTGATACGCAGTGGAAGAGCTCCTCCCTGTCTGTCTGTCTGATACGCAGTGGAAGAGCTCCTCCCTCCCTGTCTGTCTGATACGCAGTGGAAGAGCTCCTGTCTATCTGTCTGTCTGTCTGTCTGTCTGTCTGTCTGTCTGTCTGTCTGTCTGTCTGTCTGTCTGTCTGTCTGTCTGTCTGTCTGTCTGTCTGTCTGTCTGTCTGTCTGTCTGTCTGTCTGTCTGATACGCAGTGGAAGAGCTCCTCCCTGTCTGTCTGTCTGCTACGCAGTGGAAGTGCTCCTCCCTGTCTGCCTGTCTGCCTGTCTCCCTGTCTGCCTGTCTGCCTGTCTGCCTGTTTGTCTGTCTGCTTGTCTGCCTATTTGTCTGCCTGCCTGCATGCCTGTCCGTCTGTCTGCTTGTCTGCCTATTTGTCTGCATGCCTGCATGCCTGTCCGTCTGTCTGCCTGTCTGTCTGTCTGTTTGTCTTCCTGTTTGTCTGTCTCCCTGTTTGTCTCCCTGTCTGTCTGTCTGTCTGTCTGTCTGTCTGTCTGTCTGTCTGTCTGTCTGTCTGTCTGTCTGTCTGTCTGTCTGTCTGTCTGTCTGTCTGTCTGTCTGTCTGTCTGTCTGTCTGTCTGTCTGTCTGTCTGTCTGTCTGCCTTTCTTCCTGCCCACCTTCCAGCAAAGGTTCTGTAGGCTTCAAAAGGGGAGTGGTTTTAAAACATATCTGTTTCTGCAATGCAATGTCATTTCAGTAGAAATGATGGAAAGGTCAACCAACCCAAATGATATGCTGAAAGAAATCTGTTTGGCATGCAAGCCAGCTACCCTGACAGCAAGGACAGCAAGCTTTGAAGACAACAAGTTGGCTAATTCAGCTTGATTCTCTACATTGTTCAATGATCAATATGCTTATCTATGACAAGGTGATATTCAATCAAAATCATTTGCAGCGCTTAGATCAAAATATTCAAATGTCATGCACTAAGCTGTCTCTATCAATTCCGGGGTGGCATAACCTTCCTTTCAAGCGTAAATAATCAATAATCAAAACGTATGTTTATTCATTAAATCAGTTATGGCCAAGCAAGAAGCAAACTCATGTCTGATATTTATTAAACACGGCTAGGGACAAGATAAAGACATGTTCTGAACAGATTCCTACAAAGTGAGTCATGGTTGTGATCAGGACAACATAGAACATCAGGAAAATCACATCAGGAAATCAAATCAGGAAAATCAATGTAGCCTATAGAGATAGATCAGTTTCTATTGTATATGAACGGAGGATAAAGGCCAGAATAACAAGTCCTGATTAATCAGGAAAATCAATGTAGGCTATAGAGATAGATCAGTTTCTATTGTATATGAACGGAGGATAAAGGCCAGAATAACAAGTCCTGATTAATCAGGAAAATCAATGTAGCCTATAGAGATAGATCAGTTTCTATTGTATATGAACGGAGGATAAAGGCCAGAATAACAAGTCCTGATTAATCAGGAAAATCAATGTAGGCTATAGAGATAGATCAGTTTCTATTGTATATGAATGGAGGATAAAGGTCAGAATAACAAGTCCTGATTAATCAGGATACATCCCCTCCCTGTGAATATAAGCTATTTTTGATCACCAACAGACTAAAAAAACATCCCGTCAACACCTTCCCCATCCTCTTACATGTCCACATTCAGCCAGAGAGAAGTTAATGAGCTTTTCAACGCAAAACAAATAAACAAGTATGCATATATTTTTCACTCTAATCAGCAAAGTGTAAAAGCTGTCTCCTCATGTGCTCCCCCCATCCCTAATGTAATTAGAATTCATTAAACACAAGTTCAAGGACATCAACGGCTGAGGCGTTTAGTTTGCATCCCAAACATCACATGCAGATCTGGCTCAGTATTTACAAAGCCTTTCAGAGTAGGAGTGCTGATGTCGAATCAGTGTCACGCTTTTCATGATGCCTATTGCCCCTAAGCGTCATCACTCTCTGCAATGTTCTGCTTACATGGACTGAGACCATGACCCTCAATAGACAGGAAATACTATATACGTACTGAGACCTGACCCTCACTAAACAGGAAATAGGTCCCGTGTGGCTCAGTTGGTAGAGCATGGCGCTTGCAACGCCAGGGTTGTGGGATCATTCCCCACGGGGGGACCAGGATGAATATGTATGAACTTTCCAATTTGTAAGTCGCTCTGGATAAGAGCGTCTGCTAAATGACTTAAATGTAAATGTAAATACTATAGATGTACTGAGAACATGACCCTCACTAAACAGGAAATACTATAGATGTACTGAGACCATGACCCTCACTAAACAGGAAATACTATAGATGTACTGAGAACATGACCCTCACTAAACAGGAAATACTATTTCCAATTTGTAAGTCGCTCTGGATAAGAGCGTCTGCTAAATGACTTAAATGTAAATGTAAATACTATAGATGTACTGAGAACATGACCCTCACTAAACAGGAAATACTATAGATGTACTGAGACCATGACCCTCACTAAACAGGAAATACTATAGATGTACTGAGAACATGACCCTCACTAAACAGGAAATACTATAGATGTACTGAGACCATGACCCTCACTAAACAGGAAATACTATATATGTACTGAGACCATGACCCTCAATAAACAGGAAATACTATAGATGTACTGAGACCATGACCCTCACTAAACAGGAAATAATATAGATGTACTGAGACCATGACCCTCACTAAACAGGAAATACCATAAATCGCATGGACTGAGACCATGACCCTGACTAGACAGGAAATACTATAGATGTACTGAGACCATGACCCTCACTAAACATAGGAAAGAATATGGATGGCACGCTCGAGTCAGAGGACTAACCATGTCAAATCAAATCAAATTGTATTGGTCACATACACATGGTTAGCAGATGTTAATGCGAGTGTAGCGAAATGCTTGTGCTTCTAGTTCCATGCAATAATATCTAACAAGTAATTGTTAGATTAGTTTACTTGTTAGAGGATTACTTGTTATGGATTGTGGTGGATTACTTGTTAGATTAACAAGTAATCTAACAATGTCAAACTCATATTGTGTTATTAACCTCATAAGGGCTACATAACACATAATGTTATTACAATGGTATAACATGTCATGAATAATCACGAAAGCGTCATAGCCACTCATGACATAAACATGTCATAAATTGTTGGCAAAGCTACATAGCCATGATTCACCCCTTTACTTAGATCACAAAGGTAACAAGAAGATATTGCAAATTGTGTGGACATGTCCTCGTTATTTTCACATACTGATCCCCACAACAAAAGGCAAAAGCAGTGGACTATCACTATGCAACACATGCAGATACTGGCTGCCAGAGTAGGTCTGTACAGGATTAACAAGACATCTTCATTGTTGCTGTTGACAATGATGCTGCTTGTGTCGCTACGTTTTTAGCTTGGTGTGGTTGTAAATATAGTGATTACCTGTTCTTGTACCAGAATGATTGGGCCATAACAAGCTAGTCTGTAAATCTCCACATTGTCCTGACATCGCGGATGTACATTATAATATTTATGCACTATGGTACCAGATTACAGTTCACTCCGCAGAAGGACAAAGCAACACATTTAGATGTGTGACTACAGTATGTTTTCTGTGGTGGATGTGTGACTACAGTATGTTTTCTGTGGTGGATGTGTGACTTCAGTTTGTTTTCTGTGGTGGATGTGTGACTACAGTTTGTTTTCTGTGGTGGATGTGTGACTGCAGTATGTTTTCTGTGGTGGATGTGTGACTGCAGTATGTTTTCTGTGGTGGATGTGTGACTGCAGTATGTTTTCTGTGGTGGATGTGTGACTTCAGTTTGTTTTCTGTGGTGGATGTGTGACTTCAGTTTGTTTTCTGTGGTGGATGTGTGACTTCAGTATGCTTTCTGTGGTGGATGTGTGACTTCAGTTTGTTTTCTGTGGTGGATGTGTGACTTCAGTTTGTTTTCTGTGGTGGATGTGTGACTATAGTATGCTTTCTGTGGTGGATGTGTGACTTCAGTTTGTTTTCTGTGGTGGATGTGTGACTTCAGTTTGTTTTCTGTGGTGGATGTGTGACTACAGTATGTTTTCTGTGGTGGATGTGTGACTTCAGTTTGTTTTCTGTGGTGGATGTGTGACTTCAGTATGTTTTCTGTGGTGGATGTGTGACTATAGTATGCTTTCTGTGGTGGATGTGTGACTGCAGTTTGTTTTCTGTGGTGGATGTGTGACTACAGTATGTTTTCTGTGATGGATGTGTGACTATAGTATGCTTTCTGTGGTGGATGTGTGACTGCAGTTTGTTTTCTGTGGTGGATGTGTGACTACAGTTTGTTTTCTGTGGTGGATGTGTGACTGCAGTATGTTTTCTGTGGTGGATGTGTGACTACAGTATGTTTTCTGTGGTGGATGTGTGACTACAGTATGTTTTCTGTGGTGGATGTGTGACTGCAGTATGTTTTCTGTGGTGGATGTGTGACTGCAGTATGTTTTCTGTGGTGGATGTGTGACTGCAGTATGTTTTCTGTGGTGGATGTGTGACTACAGTACGTTTACTGTGGTGGATGTGTGACTACAGTTTGTTTTCTGTGGTGGATGTGTGACTGCAGTATGTTTTCTGTGGTGGATGTGTGACTACAGTATGTTTTATGTGGTGGATGTGTGACTACAGTATGTTTTATGTGGTGGATGTGTGACTACAGTACGTTTACTGCGGTGGAACAGAGAGAAGAAAGGACGCTATGAACAAAAGCCACTTTGTCAAGCTGTGGAGGCAGATTGTTTAGATCAATTTCAGCGGCTCTCGGTTGGGACTGCTTACACAACAATAAAGATGGGTACACCACACTACACACTCTGCAATTCTTCATTTCCTACCTCTGTCCTTTTCATTTTCTCACATTTTAAAGCACCACATTTGAACTTGTTAGTCGCCATGCTAATTTCCCTGGGTTTTGCCTAGCTCTCCTGCTGTGAACCCCCAGGGGTAGTGGCAGTAGGCCAGCAGGCCTCACAGCTCCATATATAGTGCTAGAGGAAATGGAACTATATAGAACCAAAAAGGGTCTAATGGGTCTCAAAAAGGTTTTAGGACCACAAAGCACCCACATTGTGTGTGTACTTCAGGCTGCTGCATCCAGCTAGGGACTTTGTGTAAGAAATAGTGCTATACAGAAACCAGAAACCAGTGGCTCGCTTCATACAGTATATAGCCCTAACACGCCTCTATATAGAACCAAAAAGGGTTCAGTGGCTCGCTTCATACAGTATATGGCCCTAACACGCCTCTATATAGAACCAAAAAGGGTTCAGTGGCTCACTTCATACAGTATATAGCCCTAACACACCTCTATATAGAACCAAAAAGGGTTCCGTGGCTCGCTTCATACAGTATATAGCCCTAACACGCCTCTATATAGAACCAAAAAGGGTTCAGTGGCTCACTTCATAAAGTATATGGCCCTAACACGCCTCTATATAGAACCAAAAAGGGTTCAGTGGCTCACTTCATACAGTATATGGCCCTAACACGCCTCTATATAGAACCAAAAAGGGTTCAGTGGCTCACTTCATACAGTATATAGCCCTAACACACCTCTATATAGAACCAAAAAGGGTTCAGTGGCTCGCTTCATACAGTATATGGCCCTAACACGCCTCTATATAGAACCAAAAAGGGTTCCGTGGCTCGCTTCATACAGTATATGGCCCTAACACGCCTCTATATAGAACCAAAAAGGGTTCAGTGGCTCGCTTCATACAGTATATGGCCCTAACACGCCTCTATATAGAACCAAAAAGGGTTCAGTGGCTCACTTCATACAGTATATGGCCCTAACACGCCTCTATATAGAACCAAAAAGGGTTCAGTGGCTCACTTCATACAGTATATGGCCCTAACACGCCTCTATATAGAACCCAAAAGGGTTCAGTGGCTCGCTTCATACAGTATATGGCCCTAACACGCCTCTATATAGAACCAAAAAGGGTTCAGTGGCTCGCTTCATACAGTATATGGCCCTAACACGCCTCTATATAGAACCAAAAAGGGTTCAGTGGCTCGCTTCATACAGTATATGGCCCTAACATGGTTCTACATGGAACTGCAAACATCCTTATTTTTAGCAGTGCTGCATCCAGCTATAGGGACTTGAGGTAACCATTGATTTTCTAATGGAAATGCACACAGCGCCCATCCTCTTATAGAGAGTGCTGTGTATGTCTGAATATAGCAGCAACACAGACAGATATAGGATGTATACCCAGCAGAAGTATTGGCAGGTGATATCAATGAAAATACTGAGAGGATATGGATGGCAGCAGGGCAGTTGACTGGCAAATTATTGAAATCTCTTTTAATACACTTTACTGTTGTTGTACTGTAAAGATGGTAGTTGAAAGCCTATAATTGAGTCTTTAGGAATAAATATGGTAGCTGAAAGACTAGAATTGAGCCTTAAGGAATACATTTGGTAGCTGAAAGCCTAGAATTGAGCCTTAAGGAATACATTTGGTAGCTGAAAGCCTAGAATTGAGCCTTAAGGAATAAATATGGTAGCTGAAAGCCTATAATTGAGCCTTAAGGAATAAATATGGTAGCTGAAAGACTAGAATTGAGCCTTAAGGAATAAATATGGTAGCTGAAAACCTAGAATTGAGCCTTAAGGAATAAGGTTAATGTTGTGTCTCTACAACTTTCTAATATCAATAAATTCTATGTCAAAACAGTTTACATTCAGTTGAAAGATTACAGAACATCAGTGCGTCATGATTTAGATGGTTTAGAATGCAGAGCAACAGACAGCTAAACTACAAACGTACTTTAAAATGACCTCAAAATGACCTCATGATTTAGATGGTTTAGAATGCAGAGCAACAGACAGCTAAACTACAAACGCACTTTAAAATGACCTCATGATTTAGATGGTTTAGAATGCAGAGCAACAGACAGCTAAACTACAAACGTACTTTAAAATGACCTCAAAATGACCTCATGATTTAGATGGTTTAGAATGCAGAGCAACAGACAGCTAAACTACAAACGCACTTTAAAATGACCTCATGATTTAGATGGTTTAGAATGCAGAGCAACAGACAGCTAAACTACAAACGTACTTAAAATGACCTCAAAATGACCTCATGATTTAGATGGTTTAGAATGCAGAGCAACAGACAGCTAAACTACAAACGCACTTTAAAATGACCTCATGATTTAGATGGTTTAGAATGCAGAGCAACAGACAGCTAAACTACAAACGCACTTTAAAATGACCTCAAAATGACCTCATGATTTAGGGAGCATACCATCGCACAGCTGTGGCATCAATTGATTTAAGTTTGTTTCATAAATGATTATTTAAATGAAAAGGTTACTGTCACTACCTGTCTATCTAACCAAGATCATATCATAAATAACAATACTTGAACTTGATGTAAATTACAGATCATTACTGTAGTTCATATCAACATCATTATGGAGCTATACTGTAGTTTGTATATAACTGCTATGACTGCTTTTAACTGATTGACAACAGCTTATAACGTATACATATACTGCTTATAACTTTTATATAACTGTTTATAACTGTTGTACAACTGCTTAGCAAGAAGCACATACAGTCCTCTCATACAGCTCAACTTGGCTTCAGTCAGAGCAGCTCCATTGCTAGTTTTGGAAGGCAGCAGTAGACCTATTTTAAGTGTATATCTGTTATATGACTGCTTACAACGGCCTAAAACTGCTAGTTCTTTTTAGCTGCTTATTAAAGCTTATGCAGTAATTGATTAAACTTGTCTCCAGTCAGAGCAGCTCCAGTTATTGCTAGTTATGGAAGTTGGCAGCAGCAGACCTATTTTAAGTAAGTAGGTCAAAGGAGATGTGGGTAGTATGATTCCCTCCGTCTACTAGTCCTGTAATTCAGTCACATCGTAACACTTCAACTAGTATAAGTAGGTCTCTTGACGCTAGGGATCCTCTCAACTAGTATACGCAGATCTCCTGACACTAGGGATCCTATCAACTAGTATAAGTAGATCTCCTGACACTAGGGATCCTCTCAACTAGTATACGTAGATCTCCTGACACTAGGGATCCACTCAACTAGTATAAGTAGATCTCCTGACACTAGGGATCCACTCAACTAGTATAAGTAGATCTCCTGACACTAGGGATCCACTCAACTAGTATAAGTAGATCTCATGACACTAGGGATCCTCTCAACTAGTATAAGTAGATCTCATGACACTAGGGATCCTCTCAACTAGTATAAGTAGATCTCCTGACACTAGGGATCCACTCAACTAGTATAAGTAGATCTCCTGACACTAGGGATCCTCTCAACTAGTATAAGTAGATCTCATGACACTAGGGATCCTCTCAACTAGTATAAGTAGATCTCCTGACACTAGGGATCCTCTCAACTAGTATACGTAGATCTCCTGACACTAGGGATCCTCTCAACTAGTATAAGTAGATCTCATGACACTAGGGATCCTCTCAACTAGTATAAGTAGATCTCCTGACACTAGGGATCCTCTCAACTAGTATAAGTAGATCTCCTGACACTAGGGATCCTCTCAACTAGTATAAGTAGATCTCCTGACACTAGGGATCCTCTCAACTAGTATACGTAGATCTCCTGACACTAGGGATCCACTCAACTAGTATAAGTAGATCTCCTGACACTAGGGATCCTCTCAACTAGTATAAGTCGATCTCCTGACACTAGGGATCCACTCAACTAGTATAAGTAGATCTCCTGACACTAGGGATCCACTCAACTAGTATAAGTAGATCTCCTGACACTAGGGATCCACTCACTAGTATAAGTAGATCTCCTGACACTAGGGATCCACTCAACTAGTATAAGTAGATCTCATGACACTAGGGATCCTCTCAACTAGTATAAGTAGATCTCATGACACTAGGGATCCTCTCAACTAGTATAAGTAGATCTCCTGACACTAGGGATCCACTCAACTAGTATAAGTAGATCTCCTGACACTAGGGATCCTCTCAACTAGTATAAGTAGATCTCATGACACTAGGGATCCTCTCAACTAGTATAAGTAGATCTCCTGACACTAGGGATCCTCTCAACTAGTATACGTAGATCTCCTGACACTAGGAATCCTCTCAACTAGTATAAGTAGATCTCATGACACTAGGGATCCTCTCAACTAGTATAAGTAGATCTCCTGACACTAGGGATCCTCTCAACTAGTATAAGTAGATCTCCTGACACTAGGGATCCTCTCAACTAGTATAAGTAGATCTCCTGACACTAGGGATCCTCTCAACTAGTATACGTAGATCTCCTGACACTAGGGATCCACTCAACTAGTATAAGTAGATCTCCTGACACTAGGGATCCTCTCAACTAGTATAAGTCGATCTCCTGACACTAGGGATCCACTCAACTAGTATAAGTAGATCTCCTGACACTAGGGATCCACTCAACTAGTATAAGTAGATCTCCTGACACTAGGGATCCACTCAACTAGTATAAGTAGATCTCCTGACACTAGGGATCCACTCAACTAGTATAAGTAGATCTCATGACACTAGGGATCCTCTCAACTAGTATAAGTAGATCTCATGACACTAGGGATCCTCTCAACTAGTATAAGTAGATCTCCTGACACTAGGGATCCACTCAACTAGTATAAGTAGATCTCCTGACACTAGGGATCCTCTCAACTAGTATAAGTAGATCTCATGACACTAGGGATCCTCTCAACTAGTATAAGTAGATCTCCTGACACTAGAGATCCTCTCAACTAGTATAAGTAGATCTCCTGACACTAGGGATCCTCTCAACTAGTATAAGTAGATCTCATGACACTAGGGATCCTCTCAACTAGTATAAGTAGATCTCCTGACACTAGGGATCCTCTCAACTAGTATAAGTAGATCTCCTGACACTAGGGATCCTCTCAACTAGTATAAGTAGATCTCCTGACACTAGGGATCCTCTCAACTAGTATACGTAGATCTCCTGACACTAGGGATCCACTCAACTAGTATAAGTAGATCTCCTGACACTAGGGATCCACTCAACTAGTATAAGTAGATCTCCTGACACTAGGGATCCTCTCAACTAGTATAAGTAGATCTCATGACACTAGGGATCCTCTCAACTAGTATAAGTAGATCTCCTGACACTAGGGATCCTCTCAACTAGTATAAGTAGATCTCCTGACACTAGGGATCCTCTCAACTAGTATAAGTAGATCTCCTGACACTAGGGATCCACTCAACTAGTATAAGTAGATCTCCTGACACTAGGGATCCACTCAATGCAATTAGCTACTTGAGTTGGAAATATGGAGGTAAAAATGTCTGCAGTTAGAGAGAGAGAGGGAGAGAGAGAGATCTATTCTGCTTAGCCCCGGTCGACCTATGGCATGACTGCTATTACAAGAAATCATATCAAATCAATTTCACTGAGAGCTTCTTACAAAATAATTAATTAGCAAAAAAAAACAAGAACTGCCAGTGACATTACTGGAGCACAGCTGTTGGGGAAGAAACACATATCAAAACAGTACTCATTTTAATTCACTGTAAACCATAATAATACATGTATCAATATTGTGGAAAGCTCCACTGTTTTCATGTAATCTATTGTACATATCTTTACCTTATGCATACAGACATGTAAACAGCCACTGTTAATGAGCCCAGACAAGGCTCTGCATGGTTGTATTTAGAAGTTTAAGTAACTGCGCAGTGTGTCCACATTTCAATGACATATAACTTATAATTAATGACAATATTAGTGAAATAGTTTTAGTATAGGACGAGTCAACACTATTATTTGGGTATGCTATAACAGAATGTAAACTTTAAAAAGTCAGATTTTCACTGGACACTTCCTCTAATGCAAAATGAAATGCATTCATTTGAAGTTTGACCAGTCAGCATTTTGGGTGTCTCTAAAGCATCCCACAGAGACTGCTCTCATTATATGACGATTTCAATCATTCATTGTGAATGTCCAATGACTTTCCTAATCCTGTATCTCCCTGTTTCTCTATAAGATCTTAAACCTAGAAACTTCCAGTTCTATACATTCAGCCTTCTGTTTCTCCATCACATCTGAGACCTAGAAACGGTTATACATTATATACAGTCCTCTTCAGTGACCGTCTCAAAGTTTATCAGAGCAGCTGACCAAATAACGCAAGATTTTACTTCTGTTACAGCAATTAATCAGATATCAACACACACACACACACACACATGCCTGCATGCACGCACGCATGCACACTCACACATAAGCACACACACTGCCCCCCCCCACTCCCCCACACACACATACACACATACATACAGTACACTCTCCCAACCAGCAGAGAGATCCCTGCTTGGTTTTCATCTTCCTCATCCTAAGACTGGGAGACGCAGCATAAGGGCCTTCCTCTGGGAGGCTCAACTGAAGATGAATCAATCTGAAGATTTGTCTCTCATTATATTGTTCTCCCTGTGCCAAGTTACAGCACACTTATTCACTGCTGTTCCTCTCTCTGTCTCTCTCCGTCTCTCTCTGTCTCTCTCTCTGTCCCTCTCTCTATGTCTCTGTCCCCGTCTCTCTGTCTCTGTCCCCGTCTATCTGTCTCTCCGTCTTTCTCTCTGTCCCCGTCTCTCTCTCTCTGTCATCCCTTTTGCCCTGATTTCTCCTTTCCTGTTTTCACCATCCAAGCTGGTCTGGTGATGTGAATGATTAATGACATTCCCAAATTTCCCAACGCCTGGGAGCACGGATCAAGTGGTATCTGCTATGCCTTAATGACTTAACTGTAGCTAGCTCTGGGATATCGGGGAGCAGAGGGAGACTGGGAAGTCCCAGTGTCCAATAGGCTACAATGCAATAGGCTGACTGCTACTCGTCAGTCAGATAGGATGGGGTGTGAAATCATGCCTCTTCTTTCTAAAGGCTCTCTCCCTATAGGCAGAGCTACAAGGACTTTGTTTCTATAGTGAAGCCTGTATTCCATCAGGGAGATGCCAATAACAATAACCCTGAGTGATGGGGGAATGAGCATGAGATGAGCAGTGGACGGCTCAACACACAGCATTACTATTAACCTAAATAATGTCTACCTGTCTGTCTTCCTGCCTGTCTGCCTGTCTTTCTCTCTTCCTGCCTGTCTGTCCACCATTGGTATTCTTGGAAATTGTTTACCAGGGACATTGTGCTCCACTCACAGACATATTAGCAGTCTGTTTCTATATATAATACATGCCACTGATATTGTGTTACTTTTAATTAGATTTTTTACTTTAGTTTATTTAGTAAATACTATTTATTGAACTGCATTGTTGGTTAATAAGGGCTTGTAAGCAAGCATTCCTCAGCAAGGTCTACACCTGTTTTCCTCGGTGCATGTGACAAATACAATTTGATTTGATATTAGCAGTCTATTTTTATATCTAATACATGATACTGATATTAGCAGTCTATATCTAATACATTATACTGATATTAGTAGTCTATATATAATACATGATAGTGATATTAGTAGTCTATATCTAATACATGATACTGATATTTTTAGTCTATGTATAATACATGATACTGATATTAGTAGTCTATAGATAACACATAATACTGATATTAGTAGTATATATGTAATACAATATACTGATATTAGTAGTCTATATATAATATGTGATACTGATATTAGCAGTCTATATCTAATACTTGATACTGATATTAGTAGTCTATATATAATACATAATACTGATATTAGTAGTATATATGTAATACATTATACTGATATTAGTAGTCTAAATATAATACATGATACTGATATTAGTAGTCTATTTCTTGATATAATACATTATACTGATATTAGTAGTCTATATCTAATACATTATACTGATATTAGTAGTCTATATCTAATACATGATACTGATATTAGCAGTCTATATCTAATACATGATACTGATATTAGTAGTCTATATATGATACATTATACTGATATTAGTAGTCTATATATAATACATGATACTGATATTAGTAGTCTATATATAATAAATGATACTGATATTAGCAGTCTATATATAATACATGATACTGATATTAGTAGTCTATATATAATATGTGATACTGATATTAGCAGTCTATATCTAATACATGATACTGATATTAGTAGTCTATATATAATATGTGATACTGATATTAGCAGTCTATATATAATACATGATACTGATATTAGTAGTCTATATATAATATGTGATACTGATATTAGCAGTCTATATATAATACATGATACTGATATTAGTAGTCTATATATAATATGTGATACTGATATTAGCAGTCTATATATAATATGTGATACTGATATTAGCAGTCTATATATAATACATGATACTGATATTAGTAGTCTATATATAATACATGATACTGATATTAGTAGTCTATATATAATACATGATACTGATATTAGTAGTCTATATATAATATGTGATACTGATATTAGCAGTCTATATATAATATGTGATACTGATATTAGCAGTCTATATATAATATGTGATACTGATATTAGTAGTCTATATATAATACATGATACTGATATTAGTAGTCTATATATAATACATGATACTGATATTAGTAGTCTTTTTCTATATCTTGAGTACAGGATGACACTTATAACATCTTAGTTGTGTAACCTGTTGAGGCACTGGGCAGCAATGTGTTGCCTAGTAATTCCTTCACATCAGAATTGAACGAGGTTGCATTCATCATTAATCTTCAGCAGAACACATAGAGATAAATACAATATCTGTCACTAAAGGAGGGTGCCAATTAAAATAATTAGTTTGTGATTTATTTTGCGTACGTAAGTAATATGCCTTATTTGTAAAGTGTATGGCAGACAGACAATAGAGAATCATCTCAGACGGTCAAGGTACATGTCTTTCAATTACAGTTATTTCATGCATTCCCAAATAAACATGAACATAAATTTATCAAGCAAACTATTTGGAATGCGAGGGCTTTTAAAATCCCTAAGTGTATTCATAATTAAATGTAAAGAAGGAACAGTTTCTTGTTACCAGGCAACCTACTCTACAAATGTGCATTCCATCCTGGTTCTCTATGAAAGACTGGGGCCAAGAGAATGGAGGCTCCTTGTCTGTTCATTCTCACAACCCCCAATCCCCTGTTTGTGGGGGGTAGATGAGTGGGAATAGGGGGCCACAGATCAAGCCTTAAAAACAAGGAGCGCTTGAATTTGCTTTAATGAGGACTTGGCCAATTGAGAGGCAGCATCCAAGAGAGGAGAGGCAGCTCAAATGTTGATGTGACTTGAATCAAGAGCAGTTGGCCCTGTGTCTGTGTCGCTGGGCTGAGTTGGGCCATAAATGCTTTGCAAGTGTTTGGAAGTAATAGAGAGAGAGAGAAAGAATGGGCAAAAGAGAGAGAAAGGCAGAGAAGAAAGAGAGAGAGAGTGAGAGAGAAAGTGAAAGAGAGAAAGCAAGAGACCGTTAGAAAGAGAGAGAGAGAGAGAGAGAGAGAGAGAGAGAGAGAGAGAGAGAGAGAGAGAGAGAGAGAGAGAGAGAGAGAGAGAGAGAGAGAGAGAGAGAGAGAGAGAGAGAGAGAGAGAGAGAGAGAGAGAGAGAGAGAGAGAGAGAGAGAGAGAGAGAGAGAGAGAAAGGCAGAGGACGACAGAGAGAGAAAGCAATGGATAAATAGAGGGAGAAAGAGAGAGAAAGAGAGAGATGAGACTGGGTGGAGGTGAGACTGGGTGGAGGGGAGACTGGGTGGAGGTGAGACTGGGTGGAGATGAGACTGGGTGGAGGTGAGACTGGGTGGAGGTGAGACTGGGTGGAGGTGAGACTGGGTGGAGGTGAGACTGGGTGGAGGTGAGACTGGGTGGAGATGAGACTGGGTGGAGATGAGACCGGGTGGAGATGAGACCGGGTGGAGGTGAGACTGGGTGGAGGTGAGACCGGCTGGAGGGGAAGGATTTTGGACACCATCCTAGAAACAGGGTCTGAAAACTGCAAAGTCCAGTAGAGGATCTATACTGTGAGCAGCCAACTAGAGCTAAGGCAGAGAGAATGAACAGCCTGGTCCCAGATCTGTTTCTATCGCCTTGGACTGACAGTGACCATAGGAGTTGGCAAGACAACACAAACAGATCTGGGACCAGGCTAAAAGAAAGACAGCTCTGTTTTCTCTCTCTCTGTTCTATTTACTTTCAGGGAAGTATGGGCATTGCTATGAATTTTAAGAAAGGTCCATTGATTGAAAAGTGCATAGAACAACTCAGAAAAGTTCCCCCAAAGTCAAAGGTCTTTGATAATATCCAACAAGGCTCAATACAGCTGAAATCATAGGCTATGAAAAATCAAAAGAACTAAGACTGAGACTGAACACTAACACGGTTATAAAATGGCTGTGTGGACTGGGCTAAAGACTGCCCACAGACGTTGTGTTACCCACAAGCTAAGATTAAAGTTAGCTTGGTTCTTTCTTGATATATTGTTACACCTCTATAATGATCTCCATAGCTATGAATCTGATTCTGTGGACTGTGGAGTGAATTTTAGCGAGCCGCAGCAGCTTGGCATCATGAAATGAACTGTATGGTCTACAAAGCACCGACAATCATGTTTTCCCTTGAGCATTATGAGATAAATAATACCGCAGGACAGCAACAGCAAACAGCAAACGACTGTCTTTTGGCTCGTTGTTCACAGAGAAGTGAGTGGGCATATTAGTGAGTAGGTGTCCGGATATGGCACTGCCTGCCCTTTCCCTCCCCACCCGGCCCGCTGCCCACTCACACACATGACAGATATTACTTTTGCAAGTGGATGTTTATGTGTGTGTGTCAAGTTCATTTGAGTTCAGTAGCGGGAGGGGAAACGCATGACAGAGCCACCCACCTTCTCTGTTGCTTGATGGGCCCTCTGCATGACAGATAACTGAGACATGAAATGCTTCTGAATAATGTAAGCCAGCTCTGGCCGCCATCTCTCAGTCACACACAAACACACACACACACACACAGATGCACATACACACATTGTCAAACCCGCAGATGCAGAGGAGAGGAGGATGGATACATCCTATCACAGATGGATCAACGTTCTAAAGCCTTTTCAATAGAATCAGGATATTCAGCGTTCTAAATAAATCAACTGCATCTTGTTTGGAGCTGCCCCATGGATTTAAGATTACATTATAATAGGGATCACCCACTCACTGGGTGTGTTCCAAATGGCATCCTATTCCCTATATAGTACACTATTCCCTATGGTCCCTGGTCAAAAGTAGTGCACTATATAAGGAATAGGGTGCCATTTGGAACAGAACCAATCTCTCTAGCTACAGTGCCTTCAGAAAGTATTCATACCCCTTTACCTACTCCACATTTTGTTGTGTTGAGGACAGAATTCAAAATAGATTAAACATATTTTTGCCCTCACCAATCTGCACACAATACCCCACTATGACAAAGTGAAAACGTCTTTTTAGAAATGTAAGCAAATTTGTTGAAAATGAAATACAGAAATATCTCATTTACATTAGTATTCACACCCGAGTTAATACTTTGTAGAAGCACTGGCAGTGATTACAGTGAGTCTTTCTGGGTAAGTCTCTAAGAGCTTTCCACACCTGGATTGTGCAACATATGCCCATTATTCTTTTCAAAATTCTTCAAGCTATGCCAATGTCACACCCTGATCTGTTTCACCTGTCTTGTGATTCTCTCTACCCCCTCCAGGTGTCGCTTATTATCCCTAGTGTATATATCCCTGTGTTTCCTGTCTCTCTGTGCCAGTTCGTCGTTTATGTTTTTCAAGTCAATCAGAGTTTTTTCCCGTACTCCTGCTTCTATTCTCTTTTGCTAGTCCTCCCGGTTTTTGACCCTTGCCTGTTTTCTATACTCCGTACCCGCCTGCCTGACCATTCTCTTGCCTACCCATTTTGGATTGTTTAATGAATATCAAGACTCAAACCATCTGCCTCCCGTGTCTGCCTCTGGGTCTCGCCTTGTGCCCTTATAGTAGGAACTGACCATGACAGACCCAGCAGACTTGGACCAGCTCTGCCACGCTGTCTCCCTGCAGGGAGCCACCACTGGGAGGCATGAGGAGCTACTGCTGGAACTTTTGGAAGGGCTTCATTCCCTGACGGAATGCCACGACCAAGGGTTCAAGGCTATTATGGAGCAAATCAGGGAGTTAGCTCATAGGCAGCCTGCCACCTCTGAGAACCCCCAACCACCCAGTAACTCTTTCCCTATTAGTGGTGAGTTTGTACAGCCTCCCCCGGCTCCCCGAGAACCCCGCTTACCTCCTCCGGATTGATGTTCTGGGGATCCTGGTACCTGCTGGGGTTTTCTTTCTCAGTGCTCTCTTGTTTTTGAGCTACAGCCATCTTCGTATCCTTCGGACCGATCGAAGATAGCGTATCTTATTACGCTAATATCGGGAAGGGCGCTCTCCTGGGCTACGGCAGTTTAGGGGCAACAATCCAACATTGTCGTCATCTGGAGTATTTCATGGCAGAGGTGAGGAAGTTGTTAGATTCTCTGTAATCCGGGAGAGAGGCGGACCGAAAACTTCTTGAATTACGTCAAGACTCCCGTAGTGTGGCAGACTACGCTGTTGACTTTCGCACGTTGGCCGCTGAGAGTGCCTGGAATCCGGAGTCTCTTTTCGATAACTTTCTTCACAGGTTATCTGAGGTGGTAAAAGATTACTTAGCTGCTCGGGAATTCATCGCCCTCACCATTAGGATTGATGGATGTCTAAGGGAATGCAGGAGTGAGAGAAGGTCTGGCCTAGGTCACAGTCATTCATCCCCAGTGACTCGCTCACCTTCGAAGGAATCCAGAAGTCCCCGAAAGCTGTTTTTCCGAGAGGATCCGAAGCCACCCGAGCTCCCTCAAGAATCATCGGCGGCGGGTGAGTCTGATACTCCGGAACCTATGCAACTGGGCAGAGCTGGGTTATCACCTAGGGAACGTTCACATAGGCTAAGTTCCAACAGTTGTCTGTACTATGGGGCTGCGGGACATTATATAGCCACCTGCCCAGTTAAGAGACCTATTTCTGTAGTTGGTACAAGTACTCTGGTGAGCCAGACTGGGAATGCACTAAATCCCATCAACTGCACTGCTTTTTTTGTGATACTGCTGTGGGGAGACCAGTCTAAATCTCTCCGGGTGCTCATTGACCCTGGGGCGGATGAGCGTTTTTATGGACGCAACCGTAGTTTCTGAATTAGGTATCCCCACTCAACTCCTCTCTGTTCCCATGGAGGCTAGAGCACTGGACGGCCGCTCCATTGGTAGATTTACCCACAGCACTGTTCCTGATAATCTGCGGGTTTCAGGAAATCACAGTGAGGCTATACAGCTTCTCCTCATTGAGTCTCCCCATGTTCCTGTTGTTTTGGGATTTTCATGGCTCAACAAAACACAACCCCGTTATTGACTGAACCACAAGTTCAATCCTGGGTTGGAGTCTGTTCTGCCATTCCCATTGCCTCAAAGCAAAGCAGCCTTCCCTGAGATGGCCTCCTCAGGACTTAAGTCAAGTCTCGGATTTCTCTGCCGTCCCCACAGAGCACCACGACCTCCTGGAGGTCTTCAGCAAGGCACGGGCTACTTCTCCTTCCCCGCACCGTCCTTATGATTGTGCCATTGATCTCCTCCCAGGCACCACACCACCTCATGGTCGGCTATATTCTCTATCCGGGCCGGAGACCAAGGCTATGGAGGAGTACATAGAGGAGTCTCTGGCTACTGGGGCCGTCCATCCGTCTGCATCGCCTGCCGGCGCAGGGTTTTTCTTTGTCTAGGAGAAGGACAAGACCCTGCATCTGTGCATTGACTACCGGGGTCTAAATGACATTACGGTTAAGAATCGTTACCCCCTACCACTCATCTCCTCGGCTTTTGAACCTCTCCAGGGGACACCATTTTTTCCAAGCTGGACCTTCAGAGTGCCTACCACCTGGTTCGGATACGCAAAGGAGATGAGTGGACAGCATTCAACACAGCCAGAGGACATTAAGAGCACCAGGTCATCCCGTTTGGACTCACCAACACCCCTGCTGTCTTCCAGGCTCTGGTAAACGATGTGCTCCGGGACATGCTAAAACGTTTTGTGTTCGTCTACCTTGATGACATCCTGTTTTTTTCCCGATCTACCCATAACATGTTCTTTATGTCAGACAGGTCTTTCAGCACCTCCTGGAGAACCAGTAGTTTGTGAAAGCTGAGAAGTGTGAGTTCCACCGTTCTACAATCTCCTTTCTGGGATATGTCATCGCTAAGGGAAATGTCCAGATCGATCCTGGAAAGGTGAAAGCAGTGGTGGTTTGGCCACAACATATGTCCAGGGTGCAGTTGCAACATTTCCTAGGATTTGCTAACTTCTACCGACGTTTCATTCGGGGTTACAGCACCCTGGCGGCCCCCCTCTCTGCATTCACCTCTCCCAAAGTACAGTTCACATGGTCTCCAGCTGTTGACAGAGCCTTTGCTGACCAGAAGTATCGGTTCACCACAGCACCCATCCTCAACCATCTGGATCTGTACCGTCAATTTGTGGTAGAGGTTGATGCTTCTGATGTTGGAGTGGGGGCCATCCTGTCCAAGCAATCTGCCCAGGACCAAAAGCTTCATCCCTGTGCCTTCCTGTCTCATCGTCTCAATCCTGCAGAGAGGAACTACGATGTAGGCAACAGAGAACTCCTGGCGGTCAAGATGGCTTTGGAAGAGTGGAGGCACTGGCTGGAAGGAGTAGAACAGCCATTCCTGGTCTGGACGACCATAAACATTTGGAATATCTCCGTACAGCAAAGCGCCTTAATTCCAGGCAGGCCCAGTGGGCTCTCCTGTTTACAAGATTTAACTTCACCATTTCCTACCGCCCAGGGTCCAAGAATGTGAAGCCTGATGCCCTCTCTCGCCAATACAGTTCCTCTGCCTAACCCTCAGTCTCCAAAATCATTCTCCCTACCTCATGCCTTGCAGCCTCAGTGGGTTGGGGTATTGAGACCCTGGTTCGCAAGGCACACAGTTACCAGCCTGGACCGGACGGGGGCCCGGCTAACCGGTTGTTCGTCCCTAACTCAGTCCAATCCCGGGTCCTGGAAAGGGTTCATTTCTCCAGGCTGACCTGTCATCCCGGTTCCCGCCGTACCCTATCTTTCCTCCGACAACGTTTCTGGTGGCCCACAATGGTTCCTGACGTCTCTGCCTTCATCCCCGCCTGCACGGTGTGTGCCTAGAACAAGACTCCACGGGAAGCTCCTTCTGGCCTTCTTCAGCCACTACCGGTCCCTCATCGTCCCTGGTCTCATATCTCTCTGGATTTTGTCACTGGGCTTCCCCCGTCTGATGGCAACACCATCATTCTGACAGTGGTGGATCGATTCTCAAAGGCCGCTCATTTCATCCCTCTCCCCCAAACTCCTTCTGCCAAGGAAAAGGCCCAGCTCATGGTGCAGCACGTCTTCAGGATCCATGAACTCCCGGTGGATATGGTTTCCGACCGGGGTCCTCAGTTCTTGTCTCAGTTATGGAAGGCGTTCTGCACCCTTATTGGGGCGTCGGCCAGCCTATCCTCCGGGTTATATCCCCAGTCGAATGGCCAGTCGGAGCGAGCTAACCAGGACCTGGAGACCACCCTAAGATTCCTGGTCTTAGCCAACCCCACTACCTGGAGCCGACAACTGGCATGGGTGGAGTATGCCCGGAACACCCTTCCTTGTTCAGCCAAGGAAGAAACCAGGTTTCTGTTTCTTGTGTATCCTGAAAAACTCCCCAGTCCTTAACAATTACAAGCATATAAGCATACCCATAACATGATGCAGCCAATATTATGCTTGAAAATATGGAAAGTGGTACTCGGTAATTCAGATTCAGAGTATTTAATAGTCACATGTATAGGGTTGCAGGTGGGATTGCAGAGTACAGTGAAAATCTTAGGCTCGAAGCTCCAACATTCAGGACAAAGTGAAATCAAATAATGAAAATGGTAATAAATAAAAACAACAACAACAGAAATATAAATAGCACTATTTATTTATTTATTTAACCTTTATTTAAGTAGGCAAACATATATAAAGATAATATAACACCTTGTATTCAGGATTTTTTTTTTGCTTTGCCACAACAGGATTCATGTTTTGGAATATTTGTATTCTGTACAGGCTTCCTTCTTTTTACTCTGTCAATTAGGTTAGTAGTGTGGAGTAACTACAATGTTGTTGATCCATCCTAAATGTTCTCCTATCACAGCCATTAAACTCTGTAACTGTTTTAAAATCACCATTGGTGTCACGTTCCTGACCTATTTTCTGTTAGTTTTTGTGTGTTAGTTGGTCAGGACGTGAGGTTGGGTGGGCATTCTATGTTTTCTGTTTCTGTGTTGGTTTTTGGGTTGCCTGGTATGGCTCTTAATTAGAGGCAGGTGTTTGCGTTCCTCTAATTAAGAGTCATATTTAGGTAGGCGTTGTCACAGTGTTCGTTGTGGGTGATTGTCTCCTGTGTCCGTATGTTATGTTCGTACCACATGGGACTGTAGCGTTTGTTTGTTTTCGTTTTCGTTTCGATGTAGTCTGTTTCCTGTCCGTGAGTTTTACGTTTCAGTTAAGTAAGTTCATGTTCAGGTTTTGTCGTCTACGTCGTTTTCTTGTTTTTTGTAGTTTTGAAAGTGTTTTGTTTTGTTTCGTGTTGCCGTCGTATTTATAATAAAGATGGCTTATTTCCCTCAAGCTGCATTTTGGTCTGAAGATCCTTCTCTCCTCACCTCGTCCGAGGATGAGGAGAGCGACAGCCGTTACAGAATCACCCACCACGAACAGACCAAGCGGCAAAGGGAAACTAAACAGAGTAAGGGACAGGAGAGAAAGGATTTCTGGACATGGGAGCAAATAATGAATGGAGAAGGTCCCTGGGCTAAGGCAGGAGAAAATCGCCGTCCCAAAGCTGAGCTGGAGGCACGGAGGAGAGCAGAGGCTACCGGGGAGAGGAACCGGAGCTATGAGGGAACGCGTCTGGCACGGAAGCCAAAAAAGCCCGTGAGTAATTCCCAAAAATTTCTTGGGGGGGGGCTAGGAGATAGTGGGCCAAGGGCAGGTAGGAGACCTGCGCCCACTTCCCAGGCTTACCGTGGAGAGCGGGAGTACGGGCAGGCGCCGTGTTACGCAGTAGAGCGCACGGTGTCTCCTGTACGAGTGCATAGCCCAGTGCGGGTTATTCCACCTCCCCGCACTGGTAGGGCTAGATTGAGTATTGAGCCAGGTGTCATGAGGCCGGAAATCCCGTAATGGATTCCTTCCTCTCCGGCAACTTAGTTAGGAATGACGCCTGTGTCTTTGTTGTGACTGGGTGTATTGATACACCATCCAAAGTGTAATTAATAACTTCACCATGCTCAAAGAGATATTCAATGTCATCTACAAATAGGTGCCCTTCTTTGCAAGGCACTGGAACACCTCACTGGTCTTTGTGGTTAAATCTGAGTTTGAAATTCACTGCTTGACTGAGGGACCCTCCAGATAACTGTATGTGTGGGGTACAGAGATGAGGTAGTCATTCAACAATCTTGTTACTCTTTGTGCAATAATAGAGTTTGAGTCCATGCTACTTATTATGTGACATGTTAAGCAAATATTTACTTCTGAACTTATTTAGCCTTGCCATAACAAAGGGGTTGAATACTTATTGACTCAAGACATTCCAGCTTTGAATTTTCAATGATTTAAAAAAAATGTAGACAAATATAATTCCACTTTGACTTTACAGGGTATTGTGTGCAGGCCAGTGAAAAATCTCAATTTAATAATTTTTTAAAATTCAAGCTGTAACACAACAAAATGTGTAAAAGGTCAAGGGGTGTGACACTTCCTGAAGGCTCCGTACATTACATTCAGCTCATGAC
>NC_092088.1:91224600-91279600 GCF_045679555.1 Salvelinus alpinus
TGTGACCACTTCCTGAAGGCACCGTACATTACATTCAGCTCATGACGTGTGACCACTTCCTGAAGGCTCCGTACATTACATTCAGCTCATGACGTGTGACCACTTCCTGAAGGCACCGTACATTACATTCAGCTCATGACGTGTGACCACTTCCTGAAGGCTCCGTACATTACATTCAGCTCATGACGTGTGACCACTTCCTGAAGGCTCCGTACATTAAATTAGCTCATGACGTGTGACCACTTCCTGAAGGCTCCGTACATTACATTCAGCTCATGACGTGTGACCACTTCCTGAAGGCTCCGTACATTACATTCAGCTCATGACGTGTGACCACTTCCTGAAGGCACCGTACATTACATTCAGCTCATGACGTGTGACCACTTCCTGAAGGCTCCGTACATTACATTCAGCTCATGACGTGTGACCACTTCCTGAAGGCCCGTACATTACATTCAGCTCATGACGTGTGACCACTTCCTGAAGGCACCGTACATTACATTCAGCTCATGACGTGTGACCACTTCCTGAAGGCTCCGTACATTACATTCAGCTCATGACGTGTGACCACTTCCTGAAGGCTCCGTACATTACATTCAGCTCATGACGTGTGACCACTTCCTGAAGGCACCGTACATTACATTCAGCTCATGACGTGTGACCACTTCCTGAAGGCTCCGTACATTACATTCAGCTCATGACGTGTGACCACTTCCTGAAGGCTCCGTACATTAAATTCAGCTCATGACGTGTGACCACTTCCTGAAGGCTCCGTACATTACATTCAGCTCATGACGTGTGACCACTTCCTGAAGGCTCCGTACATTACATTCAGCTCATGACGTGTGACCACTTCCTGAAGGCACCGTACATTACATTCAGCTCATGACGTGTGACCACCTTCTGAAGGCACCGTACATTACATTCAGCTCATGACGTGTGACCACTTCCTGAAGGCTCCGTACATTACATTCAGCTCATGACGTGTGACCACTTCCCGAAGGCTCCGTACATTACATTCAGCTCATGACGTGTGACCACTTCCTGAAGGCTCCGTACATTACATTCAGCTCATGACGTGTGACCACTTCCTGAAGGCTCCGTACATTACATTCAGCTCATGACGTGACGAACGTCGAACTAGCTGAACTGTCAACGTCTCTCGGGACTCGGCAGATTCACTTAAACCTCTTCCTCACATTCATCTAAATGAACACTGTGACAATATGTCAAAACACGCAGGGTGACATATGATAAATGCCTTGCCCCAACCCATCCATAACGTGCTGTCTGTCCCTGTATTCATGGTGCTGGTAGTGGGCCAAAGGGAAGTGACATGGTTCCTGCGTAGAGAAACAAGCAGACACTGAAGAGGACGTTGAGAGAACACAAAGGTGACCTGGGAGGTTTGAAAGAGAAGAAACAGGCATGGAGGGATGGTCAGACGGATACGCACACACACCGCACACACGCACGCACGCACACGCACACACACATGCAAATACAAATTGGAGTCAAGAGTACATTTGAACAAAAGGGTGAAGCATATTGAAGGACATGGACATGGATTAGGACATAGAAGATCAGGGAAAACTCAAAGATGACCTTGAGACATCAGATACTGTATGCTGTCCGGCAACAGATTCCTGCATTCTCTTACTCCGATTCTTTATCACTTCCTCTTTCACTCTTTCGTGACGTTTAACATGACGTTCGTCACTTATTCCTTCACTCTTTCTATCACTGATTCTGTCTACGACTTACACCCCCCCCACCCCCCCGCCTGCCAGTTGAACATAGGCACAGCTAAATCAAATGAAATGTATTTGTCACGTGCACAGGATACAGCAGGTGTAAACGGTACGGTGAAATGCTTATTGCAAGCTCTTCCTCAGCAGTGCAGTATCAATGTAGTGAATGATGGGAGAAGAGCAAAGCACACCATTCAGCCCATCCAGGTTTCAACTCTGCTCAACCTGCTGCCAGGGACAGAGATGACTGTGACCTGCTGCCAGGGACAGAGATGACTGTGACCTGCTGCCAGGGACAGAGATGACTGTGACCTGCTGCCAGGGACAGAGATGACTGTGACCTGCTGCCAGGGACAGAGATGACTGTGACCTGCTGCCAGGGACAGAGATGACTGTGACCTGCTGCCAGGGACAGAGATGGCTGTGACCTGCTGCCAGGGACAGAGATGACTGTGACATGCTGCCAGGGACAGAGATGACTGTGACATGCTGCCAGGGACAGAGATGACTGTGACCTGCTGCCAGGGACAGAGATGACTGTGACATGCTGCCAGGGACAGAGATGACTGTGACCTGCTGCCAGGGACAGAGATGACTGTGACCTGCTGCCAGGGACAGAGATGACTGTGACCTGCTGCCAGGGACAGAGATGACTGTGACCTGCTGCCAGGGACAGAGATGACTGTGACCTGCTGCCAGGGACAGAGATGACTGTGACCTGCTGCCAGGGACAGAGATGACTGTGACCTGCTGCCAGGGACAGAGATGACTGTGACCTGCTGCCAGGGACAGAGATGACTGTAACCTGCTGCCAGGGACAGAGATGACTGTAACCTGCTGCCAGAGACAGAGATGACTGGAGCCTGCTGCCAGGGACAGAGATGACTGTGACCTGCTGCCAGGGACAGAGATGACTGGAACCTGCTGCCACGCATCGCGATACAATAGATTTTAATATAAAAATAATATAAAATAATATTCTGTAAAGATTGCAGTCAAAAGAATAAGCCTTGACATACATTTCTGTCAAGAGTTTCTCTGGACCAGGTTTTAAAATGTATCACAGTATTTGTAATGAGGAGTCTACTGTATCCCAGGGCTCTTTCAAGACAAGGTTGAAACAACAGATGGTTATTTTTGTTTTGAAAAGTCACGATTGTCTAACTAGAATGACTGTTTCTTCCTGCAAAGCCTTTCAGCACTAATACAATATCATTAACTAGGAAGACACAAAAGGAATATGAAATCTGTGATTAACAGACCTAACCGTGGGAGAAAGGAGGGACAGATAGCACATGGGTTGAGTTCCACATGGCACCCTATTCCCTATGTAGTGCACTACTTTTGACCAGGACCCATAGAACACATAGGGCTCTGTTCTAAAGTAGAGCACTACGGTATGTAGAGAACAGGGAGCCATTTGAGATGCAGACATATAGTGAGATCCGCTGTTTTCCATTTAAACAGAATTAATTAAGGTATTTAAATATTGAACTGCCTTTATAATTAGAACGGCTGGCAGACTCTTTGAAGTGAGGAGATTAAAGTTATGGGGTCACGCCGGCCCATACTATGTTGCTAACAAATCCCAACCGAGTTGCAGGGGGAATGTCAGAGGATTTCACTCAGTGTTTGTAAGACGTTTGAGCAATGTGCTTTAGCTACAATCCTCTTTAAATAATGGTAATAAATTGAGGGTGAATGTTTGGATGATTCTACACAGTCTTTATAAGATGTTTAAACAATGAACATCTAGCCTAATGCAAGTATAATCCTCTTTAAATAATGGTACATTTGGATACTAATATGGACATTCATCCACACTGACATGGGAAGAATTGGCTCATAGTTGCAGAACAACAGCTGGGTGGCCTAGATTGTAATGTATTCCGTATCTGTAGACTCCAATAAGTCTGATTCAGTGCAAACATCCTATGAATAAAGAATGGATTTTTTTTAGAACGGTTATGCTACTATGGGCAAAAACAAAACATCAAGCTCACTCAGTACCTTGCTGCTGCTGCTGCTGCTGCTTCATAATAATCAGATTCCACATTTGCCAGTTGCTTCTTTGCGAGGTACAAAAACGAGCGACAGAGGTTACTGTACATACTGTAGGGTCACTGTCCTCTTTCCTAATTCATCTTTCCTCGATTGCTTGCGTCCTCTCCTCGCCTTCTTCTCAAACAGCATTTAAGGAGAAGATCCTGTGTGTGTGTGTGTGTGTGTGTGTGTGTGTGTGTGTGTGTGTGTGTGTGTGTGTGTGTGTGTGTGTGTGTGTGTGTGTGTGTGTGTGTGTGTGTGTGTGTGTGTGTGTGTGTGTGTGTGTGTGTGTGTGTGTGTGTGTGTGTGTGTGTGTGTGTGTGCGTAAATGTGCGTAAATGTGCGTCCGTGTGCCTGTGTGCCTGTGTGTGTGTGTGTGTGTGTGTGTGTGTGTTGCTCCTTCCTCAGTTTCAGGCGTCTATGGTAATCATGTGTAAAGCCTGTGGCCGTATGGGAGACAGAACAGAACTCCCAGATGACTCAGGTGTACGGTGGTGATGAGAGTCACCGTAGAGAGATGAAGACGGTTGCTGCCTCTACTGCTGCTGCTGCTACTGCAGTCACGACGACGTCACCAGAGCTAAGGGACAGGCTAATAATAGACAGACATGAAATTCAAAAGAATGTTCCATAATATAGAAATAGAAAAAAAATGAGTGTTCCAGAAAATAGGGAACAGACGAGACACCGTTTCCTGTGAAGAACTTGTTTAAGTTCGGCAGTTAACTTCCATCAAAGCAGATTGTTGAACCTATATATTTAGCTACCTGTTGAAACTCTATGTTGAGACGAGTATGTGTGATTGTGCAGTATGCCTTACAATCTATTGCACATACACGTTGTTGAATTAAGGAACTCATTTTGAAATAAGATGCAATGCAAAAAGTAGGAATCATCTTAAAATATCTTCACTTATGAATGTAACGACTTTGGTTGCAGTGTATCTAGTATGATCTGCATTATTACTCATAGTTTGTTAGACTTTCACATTAAGTCTCTGTGTTCACTTATCCTGGCCTAATGTGAGACCCGTACGTACATTGTCTCTGCCGTTGTGTGCAGAGAATCGTAATAAAAAGGGTCACATTAGTATGCATGTCTTACCAATGACTGCATACAAAATGGCACCCTATTCCCTATAGAGGGCACTACATTTCACCATATCCAGTCAAAAGTAGGGAATAGGGTGCAATTTGGGATGCTGGCCATCTCTTTAACTGGAACGTACAACAGAAACCACCAGGTAAACAGCTGCCGAGACAATGTGCGCATCGCATAGCAGCCTTTACACAACTATACACCCATTAAAAGCACTCAGACAACATCTACCATCGCAATCATCCAAGGACTTCTCTAGTTGTTGTTCTCCTGTTATTAGAAGAAAAAGAGACTGGAAAACTACCAGGAAGGGAAAGAAAGGAAGTGATCTTCTCCTTTTCCTTTGTGAGCTCTTGTGAAGTGAGCTGCAGGAAGATGGTTTTTTCTCTCAACTATACTGCCTCTATGTCCAATCTCAAGTGATTACACTGGAACCAATCAACTGCAACAGTAGTGTTGGAGGTTTCTGTATGAGAGGAGAGCCTGAAAATACAATGCATTTTGATTAATCCCAGTTTACAACAATAACAGTACTTGTAAGCCTTGTCGGAGCCAGAACGGCCCATAGGGCAGGAGCCTATCTCTTGTTTCTGTAGCGTGAGGCAGCTTGATGTACAAGTACACGCCCTGGACAGGACGCTACTGTTGCAGGGCCTTACCCTTACAATCCATGTCCTTAATGCTGAGTGACAAACAGAGAGGCGTCGGGTCCCATTTATGAGTCTTTGGTATGACTTGATCGGGGATTAAACCCCAAAACCTTCCAATCTCACAGCGGACACTCTAACCACACGGCCACTGAGATGCAATGGTTATAATAATGTAGTTTCATCCAGGTTTGCCTGCTGGGATAGTGCTTTTATAGTAAGCTATGTGTTACTATGTTTATACCTAGTAAAAGCACCCATATACACACCATTACACAGTGGGGTTTTTAGTGGCAGAGTGTTGCCATAAATGTCACTATAGAAGCAGGTGAGAAAAGTACTGTCAATATCAGTTGCCTCAGAGGGACAGACAGGGTCGTCCTCTCGTCATTTCCATCTGCGTACACATCGTGATTCATAATTCATTGACTGATATCAAAAGGAACGAAACAGAGTGTCCCAACCAGCCAAGCAGAGCCCAGACTAAGAATAACATCTAAACTAAACTGACAGCCTATAGGTCTCACTCAAAACGTTAAGTCATTCATTAGTTACTAGATGTTACTGTGTGTACTTAAATGGTAGTTCATTTGGGATAATTGGTAGTTAATGGTGATCAACTAGAATGTCACATTTTCCCCAAACTCCCTTTAATTCCTTTAATCAGATTTTGTTAATTCAATCCCTACCAATATCTTTAGAAGGAGAGTTTCCTGGACTAACTTTGTGTTTAATGGTGGCATTTATTATGTGTTGTTTTTCATCTATAACCCTGTTGTGACTGGTGACTGGTAAAGGTCTATGTTTATATTGGTAGCTAGTCATTTATTATGTGTTGTTTTTCATCTATAACCCTGTTGTGACTGGTGACTGGTAAAGGTCTATGTTTATATTGGTAGCTAGTCATTTAGTATGTGTTGTTTTTAATCTATAACCCTGTTGTGACTGGTGACTGGTGAAGGTCTATGTTTATATTGGTAGCTAGTCATTTATTATGTGTTGATATTCATCTATAACCCTGTTGTGACTGGTGACTGGTAAAGGTCTATGTTTATATTGGTAGCTAGTCATTTCTTACTTAACATCATGTCAGGTCTGGCAGGCCCAAGCACAACAGCTCACAATACAACTAATCAGACAAACTCAAACTCCCTTTAAAAGGACTCCAATGTCTCCTTGGCACAAAGGTACTAAGTAACCCTAGGTCACGCTGAAGAAGGCGCTGCGTTGCTGAGACGTTGGTTAGGCGTACTCATTAAGTTGTTAGGAGTATATTTAGAGTGTGCAACTTCCTTTATTTTTCTATAGTTTACCCTCCGTTCGTCAGCACCTCTAAAAGAAAACGGCCGAAGTGAGAGGTGCTTTTGAATTGACAAAATGTCTATGAGTAACGCTGTAAGTCAATTAAAATAATTTTAAACACATCTCTCTAGCTGTGTTCTATCTTTGTGTTGAACACTTCTTTTGAAAAGTACTTGCTTGTTTCCCTCAATATATAGTATTTTTAATATTTTGAATAGTGTTTGAACCCAGGTCTGGTTGTTGGAGGCTGATTCCTCCATTGCGTGTTGAATGTTTGAATGTTTACTCTCGGCATGGTGAAGAAGCAAGCCGGCGCTGACATCAGTGGATGGGTGGGGATTTGTTTCCCTGGCTGGTACTAGCTCTTGAATAATTAAATGGGTTCGGCAAAGCATGCTTGGCTCTATTCTCTTTCAGAAGGAAGGCGAATAGATGAGATATTCTGACAGTCTTCTGCTGCTTGACAGGCTTGGCAGCTTCGCCCTACCCCAGAACGTGAGGGGCCTCCTGAACACTGAACAGAGGCCCTACCCCAGAACATGAGGGGCCTCCTGAACAGAGGCCCTACCCCAGAACGTGAGAGGCCTCCTGAACACTGACCAGAGGCCCTACCCCAGACAGTGAGGGGCCTCCTGGACAGATGCCCTACCCCAGAAATTGAGGGGCCTCCTGAACAGAGGCAGATGTGTGTTTCAAATGGTACCCTATTCCCTATAATACACAACCTTTGTTGACTAGAGCCCACATAGTGATCTGGTCAAAAGTAGGACACTATGTAGGTAATAGGGTGCTATGTGGGACGCAGCCAAAGAATGCCCTTGCTTTGTATATTAAGGACAAAAACAAACACTGTCTGGAGCAAAATAGGGATGCTTTCAGACTAAGTTCACCAATGGTTACTGTTGTGTCTGTTCACAAAAAGCCAAGTCAAGCAGAAAGCAGAGTGTCTGGGGCTGGGCTATGGTCCGGTCTGGGTCTGGGGCTATGTTCTGGGTCTGGAGCTATGTTCTGGGTCTGGAGCTATGTTCTGGGTCTGGGGCTATGTTCTGGGTCTGGGGCTATGTTTTGTGTCTGGGACTATGTTCTGGGTCTGGGACTATGTTCTGGGTCTGGAGATTTGTTCTGGGTCTAGGAAACCTGTTATTCTGGGTTTTGGTCTGGGCCGGTGGCTGAGTCTAGGGTGTTCAGTCAGCCCTAATCCTCCCCCACCAGGGTGTTCAGTCAGCCCTCACACATAACCACACTTGTTTTTCAACTTCAATGTCCCCAAAAAATCAATAAATTAATCAAATATTTTATAAGGAAGGAAGAATAGAACAGAAACACACAAACACACACACACACACACACACACACACACACACACACACACACACACACACACACACACACACACACACACACACACACACACACACACACACACACACACACACACACACACACACACACACACACACACACACGCACACACACACACACACACACACACCGTGACAGGGCATATGTAGGACAGATCAGAATAAAGTGCTGACCAAACATCACAATATTTACCTCCCTAGAGGATGGAGGAGGGACAAGCTGTTTCTCCCACCATGATTTGCTGTTAGCTAGTGGCGCCAGCACAATCTGGATGTTTTTGTTAAAAAATATCAAAAAATATAAACTAGACGTTCACATGAAGCCTGTTTGTGCTGTTCCACCACATGTGTAAGGAGAAATGTGTAACAAGGCAAAACACCAACAGTGCAAACACATAGGGAGAAGAGCAACCCCCCTGTGGAGTACCACAGGAAAACACATAGGGAGAAGAGCAACCCCCCTGTGGAGTGCCACAGGAAAACACATAGGGAGAAGAGCAACCCCCCTGTGGAGTGCCACAGTAAAACACATAGGGAGAAGAGCAACCCCCATGTGGAGTGCCACAGGAAAACACATAGGGAGAAGAGCAACCCCCCTGTGGAGTGCCACAGTAAAACACATAGGGAGAAGAGCAACCCCCCTGTGGAGTGCCACAGGAAAACACATAGGGAGAAGAGCAACTCCCCTGTGGAGTGCCACAGGAAAACACATAGGGAGAAGAGCAACCCCCCTGTGGAGTGCCACAGGAAAACACATAGGGAGAAGAGCAACCCCCCTGTGGAGTACCACAGGAAAACACATAGGGAGAAGAGCAACTCCCCTGTGGAGTGCCACAGGAAAACACATAGGGAGAAGAGCAACTCCCCTGTGGAGTACCACAGGAAAATACATAGGGAGAAGAGCCACCCCCCTGTGGAGTGCCACAGGAAAACACATAGGGAGAAGAGCAACCCCCCTGTGGAGTGCCACAGTAAAACACATAGGGAGAAGAGCAACTCCCCTGTGGAGTACCACAGGAAAACACATAGGGAGAAGAGCAACTCCCCTGTGGAGTGCCACAGTAAAACACATAGGGAGAAGAGCAACCCCCTGTGGAGTACCACAGTAAAACACATAGGGAGAAGAGCAACTCCCCTGTGGAGTACCACAGGAAAACACATAGGGAGAAGAGCAACTCCCCTGTGGAGTGCCACAGTAAAACACATAGGGAGAAGAGCAACCCCCCTGTGGAGTACCACAGGAAAACACATAGGGAGAAGAGCAACTCCCCTGTGGAGTGCCACAGTAAAACACATAGCTAGTCTCCATAACCAAGTTTCCATCCAACCATTATGCCCTTTTCATTCAGTGAGATTATGGTATGACGCACATCACACACACACACACACACACACACACACACACACACACACACACACACACACACACACACACACACACACACACACACACACACACACACACACACACACACACACACACACACACACACACACACTGACACACGCTGACACAAACTACAGTCTGCTCTCTCCTCCAACTCCATCTTCACGTTATACATTACCATGGTCGCTGACCCAAACTACAGTCTGCTCTCTCCTCCAACTCCAACTCCACTTTATACATTACCATGGTCGCTGACCCAAACTACAGTCTGCTCTCTCCTCCAACTCCATCTTCACTTTATACATTACCATGGTCGCTGACCCAAACTACAGTCTGCTCTCTCCTCCAACTCCAACTCCACTTTATACATTACCATGGTCGCTGACCCAAACTACAGTCTGCTCTCTCCTCCAACTCCATCTTCACTTTATACATTACCATGGTCGCTGACCCAAACTACAGTCTGCTCTCTCCTCCAACTCCATCTTCACTTTATACATTACCATGGTCGCTGACCCAGACTAGTGTGATCTCTCCTCCAACTTCACTTTATACATTACCATGGTCGCTGACCCAAACTATAGTGTGATCTCTCCTCCAACTCCAGTTTATACATTACCATGGTCGCTGACCCAGACCACAGTATGATCTCTCCTCCAAATCCACTTTATACATTACCATGGTCGCTGACCCAGACTACAGTGTGATCTCTCCTCCAACTCCACTTTATACATTACCATGGTCGCTGACCCAGACTACAGTGTGATCTCTCCTCCAACTCTACTTTATACATTACCATGGTCGCTGACCCAGACTACATACAGTGTGATCTCTCCTCCAACTCTACTTTATACATTACCATGGTCGCTGACCCAGACTACAGTGTGATCTCTCCTCCAACTCTACTTTATACATTACCATGGTCGCTGACCCAGACTACAGTGTGATCTCTCCTCCAAATCCACTTTATACATTACCATGGTCGCTGACCCAGACTACAGTGTGATCTCTCCTCCAACTCTACTTTATACATTACCATGGTCGCTGACCCAAACTACAGTGTGTTCTCTCCTCCAACTCTACTTTATACATTACCATGGTCGCTGACCCAGACTACAGTGTGATCTCTCCTCCAACTCTACTTCATACATTACCATGGTCGCTGACCCAGACTACAGTGTGATCTTTCCTCCAACTCTACTTTATACATTACCATGGTCGCTAACTCAGACTACATACAGTGTGATCTCTCCTCCAACTCCAATTTATACATTACCATGGTCGCTGACCGAGACTACAGTGTGATCTCTCCTCCAACTCTACTTTATACATTACCATGGTCGCTGACCCAGACTACAGTGTGATCTCTCCTCCAACTCTACTTTATACATTACCATGGTCGCTGACCGAGACTACAGTGTGATCTCTCCTCCAACTATACTTTATACATTACCATGGTCGCTGACCGAGACTACAGTGTGATCTCTCCTCCAACTCTACTTTATACATTACCATGGTCGCTGACCGAGACTACAGTGTGATCTCTCCTCCAACTCTACTTTATACATTACCATGGTCGCTGACCGAGACTACAGTGTGATCTCTCCTCCAACTCTACTTTATACATTACCATGGTCGCTGACCCAAACTACAGTGTGTTCTCTCCTCCAACTCTACTTTATACATTACCATGGTCGCTGACCCAGACTACAGTGTGATCTCTCCTCCAACTCTACTTCATACATTACCATGGTCGCTGACCCAGACTACAGTGTGATCTTTCCTCCAACTCTACTTTATACATTACCATGGTCGCTAACTCAGACTACATACAGTGTGATCTCTCCTCCAACTCCAATTTATACATTACCATGGTCGCTGACCGAGACTACAGTGTGATCTCTCCTCCAACTCTACTTTATACATTACCATGGTCGCTGACCCAGACTACAGTGTGATCTCTCCTCCAACTCTACTTTATACATTACCATGGTCGCTGACCCAGACTACAGTGTGATCTCTCCTCCAACTATACTTTATACATTACCATGGTCGCTGACCGAGACTACAGTGTGATCTCTCCTCCAACTCTACTTTATACATTACCATGGTCGCTGACCGAGACTACAGTGTGATCTCTCCTCCAACTCTACTTTATACATTACCATGGTCGCTGACCGAGACTACAGTGTGATCTCTCCTCCAACTCTACTTTATACATTACCATGGTCGCTGACCGAGACTACAGTGTGATCTCTCCTTCAACTCCATCTTCCCAGATAAAGAGGCAGAGAGAGACGGTAGACATCTGTTATTCACTCTTTCAGTTGGTTCATGAGTTGAGAAGCTAAAATCACATTTTTCTGTTTGCATGTGCGTGTGTGTGTGCATGTGTGTGGGGGTTCATTTTGAGATGAGAAGTTAAAAGCACATCTTCAAACAACTTGTGGATTTTGGCTGTTGGACGATAATGGGCTTTTCTGACCAAATGGAAAAACAGGTGAAAATAGATAATTTATAAAAGGAGACGTGGTCACCTGGACTATCATGAATGGATATCTGTGAAAGGACACATCTCATCCGCTGGAGATGAGTGGACCTGTCCCAAATGGCACCCTATTCCCTACAGTCAGTATATAATGCAATACTTTGACCGGAGCCCATAAAGCAAGATGTGCACTATGTAGGGAATAGGGTGCCATTTCGGATGGAGACTACAACCTATGTGATTTAACCCTTGATTTCCAAAGGGTCACATCATATAAAAACTCAGTTAACACCAGGGTGATAATGCACCAGGGAGATAATGCACCCGGGTGATAATGCACCAGGAGACAATGCACCAGGAGATAATGCACCAGGGAGACAATGTACCAGGGAGATAATGCACTCGGGAGATAATGCACCAGTGTGATAATGCACCAGGGCAATAACGCACCATGGGGATAATGCACCAGTGTGATAATGCACCAGTGAGATAATGCACCTGGGCGATGATGCACCATGGAGATAATGCACCAGAGCGATGATGCACCAGGGAGATAATGCACCAGGGAGATAATGCACCAGGGCGATGATGATGAACTTCTTTAGATCAACAATAGAACAATTCAACAGTATCTCTTTAATTCAACAATTGAATACCGCAAATGTTAAGTTAAGTGAAAATAAATCTAACTTAATATTATTTTATTTTCCAAGCTCAGCTGAGACAGAAAGCCTTTCTTGGGCCTATACAGTATGCAGCTGAGCTAGGGCCTGTACAGTATGCAGCTGAGCTAGGGCCTGTACAGTATGCAGCTGAGCTTGGGCCTGTACAGTATGCAGCTGAGTTAGGGCCTATACGGCATGCAGCTGAGCTAGGGCCTGTACAGTATGCAGCTGAGCTAGGGCCTGTACAGTATGCAGCTGAGCTTGGGCCTGTACCATATGCAACTGAGCTTGGGCCTGTACAGTATGCAGCTGAGCTAGGGCCTGTACAGTATGCAGCTGAGCTAGGGCCTGTACAGTATGCAGCTGAGCTTGGGCCTGTACAGTATGCAGCTGAGCTAGGTCCTGTACAGTATGCAGCTGAGCTTGGGCCTGTACAGTATGCAGCTGAGCTAGGGCCTGTAAAGTATGCAGCTGAGACAAAAAGCTGAGCATGGGCCTGTACAGTATGCAGCTGAGCTAGGACCTGAACAAAATACAGCTGAGACAAAAATCTGAGCTTGGGCCTATGCAGTTGAGTCAAAAAGCAGAGTGTGGGCCTGTACAGTATCCAGCTGAGACAGAAAGCAGAGCTTGGACCTATCCAGTATCCAGCTGAGACAGAAAGCAGAGCTTGGACCTATCCAGTATCTAGCTGAGACAGAAAGCAGAGCTTGGACCTATCCAGTATCCAGCTGAGACAGAAAGCAGAGCTTGGACCTATCCAGTATCTAGCTGAGACAGAAAGCAGAGCTTGGACCTATCCAGTATCCAGCTGAGACAGAAAGCAGAGCTTGGACCTATCCAGTATCTAGCTGAGACAGAAAGCAGAGCTTGGACCTATCCAGTATCCAGTTGAGACAGAAAGCAGAGCTTGGACCTATCTAGTATCCAGTTGAGACAGAAAGCAGAGCTTGGGCCTGTACAGTATGGATGCATCCCAAAGGACACCCTATTCCCCACATAGTGTACTACTTTAGTAGTAAAAGTAATGCCTTTATAGGGATATTAGAGTGCCGTTTTGGATGCAACCAACCACCATATTCATACACTAAGCTGCCTCCATAAATGCAGGAAGTAAACAGCACAGGGCAGATCAATGCTATGACCAGGACAGGACAGATCAATGTTTTAACATCACACCTTGTACAGGTCAATCAGCGTATGTTGTCCCAGTACATTGAAACAAACAAACAGACAAACACATGTCCATGGCTGAGCATCAGTACCATTATGTCTTGTACTATACAATTAGCCTGTTCTGACCATGCACTGTAAACTCCCTCTGGCTACGAAGACTAGGAATACCTTTGAATCACAGACCATGTTCATACTATACAGTACCATATAGGACTACCAGAGCAAATTAAATATACATACTGTAAAGTCCATGGAGAACAAGAGCACCTCCTCCCAGCTGCCCACTGCACTGAGGCTAGGTAACACGGTCACCACCGATAAATCCGTGATAATCGAAGACTTCAACAAGCATTTCTCAATGGCTGGCCATGCCTTCCTCTTGGCGACTCCAACCTTGGCCAACAGCCCCGCCCCCCCCGCTGCTACTCGCCCAAGCCTCCCCAGCTTCTCCTTTACCCAAATCCAGATAGCAGATGTTCTGAAAGAGCTGGAAAACCTGGACCCATACAAATCAGCTGGGCTTGACAATCTGGACCCCCTATTTCTGAAACTGTCCGCCGCCATTGTCGCACCCCCTATTACCAGCCTGTTCAACCTCTCCTTCGTATCATCTGAGATCCCCAAGGATTGGAAAGCTGCCGCGGTCATCCCCCTCTTCAAAGGGGGAGACACCCTGGACCCAAACTGTTACAGACCTATATCCATCCTGCCCTGCCTATCTAAGGTCTTCGAAAGCCAAGTCAACAAACAGATCACTGACCATCTCGAATCCCACCGTACCTTCTCCGCTGTGCAATCCGGTTTCCGAGCCGGTCACGGGTGCACCTCAGCCACGCTCAAGGTACTAAACGACATCATAACCGCCATCGATAAAAGACATTACTGTGCAGCCGTCTTCATCGACCTGGCCAAGGCTTTCGACTCTGTCAATCACCATATTCTTATCGGCAGACTCAGTAGCCTCGGTTTTTCTAATGACTGCCTTGCCTGGTTCACCAACTACTTTGCAGACAGAGTTCAGTGTGTCAAATCGGAGGGCATGTTGTCCGGTCCTCTGGCAGTCTCTATGGGGGTACCACAGGGTTCAATTCTCGGGCCGACTCTTTTCTCTGTATACATCAATGATGTTGCTCTTGCTGCGGGCGATTCCCTGATCCACCTCTACGCAGACGACACCATTCTATATACTTCTGGCCCTTCCTTGGACACTGTGCTATCTAACCTCCAAACGAGCTTCAATGCCATACAACACTCCTTCCGTGGCCTCCAACTGCTCTTAAACGCTAGTAAAACCAAATGCATGCTTTTCAACCGTTCGCTGCCTGCACCCGCACGCCCGACTAGCATCACCACCCTGGACGGTTCCGACCTAGAATATGTGGACATCTATAAGTACCTAGGTGTCTGGCTAGACTGCAAACTCTCCTTCCAGACTCATATCAAACATCTCCAATCCAAAATCAAATCAAGAATCGGCTTTCTATTCCGCAACAAAGCCTCCTTCACTCACGCCTCCAAACTTACCCTAGTAAAACTGACTATCCTACCGATCCTCGACTTCGGCGATGTCATCTACAAAATAGCTTCCAACACTCTACTCAGCAAACTGGATGCAGTTTATCACAGTGCCATTCGTTTTGTTACTAAAGCACCTTATACGACCCACCACTGCGACCTGTATGCCCTAGTCGGCTGGCCCTCGCTACATGTTCGTCGTCAGACCCACTGGCTCCAGGTCATCTACAAGGCTATGCTAGGTAAAGTGCCGCCTTATCTCAGTTCACTGGTCACGATGGCTACACCCACCCGCAGCACGCGCTCCAGCAGGTGTATCTCACTGATCATCCCTAAAGCTAAAACCTCATTTGGACGCCTTTCCTTCCAGTTCTCTGCTGCCTGCGACTGGAACGAATTGCAAAAATCTCTGAAGTTGGAGACTTTTATCTCCCTCAACAACTTTAAAAATCTGCTATCCGAGCAGCTAACCGATCGCTGCAGCTGTACATAGTCCATCTGTAAACTACCCACCCAATTTACCTACCTCACCCCCCATACTGCTTTTATTTATTTACTTTTCTGCTCTTTTGCACACCAGTATCTCTTCTTGCACATGATCATCTGATGATTTATCACTCCAGTGTTAATCTGCTAAATTGTAATTATTCGATTTATTGCCTACCTCATGCCTTTTGCACACATTGTATATAGATTCTCTTTTTTTCTACCATGTTATTGACTTGTTTATTGTTTACTCCATGTGTAACTCTGTGTTGTCTGTTCACACTGCTATGCTTTATCTTGGCCAGGTCGCAGTTGCAAATGAGAACTTGTTCTCAACTAGCCTACCTGGTTAAATAAAGGTGAAATAAAAAATAAATAAAAAAATCTAGAAAGAAAAACGATTGATCAGTCTATATTGTCTGAGTCCCAAATGGCACCCTGTTCCCCATAGGCCTCTGGTCAAAAGTAGTGCACCAAATGGGGAATAGGATGCCATTTGGGACGCATTCGTACCCCTTGTATTTCTCTTTTCCTCTCCTCTATTCCCTCCATCCCCTGCAGCGATTCTATGGTGAAAGAGCCAGACGCCAATAAGCTGTAATTCATTAACCCCTCTCATCCACACTGTACTTCTGTGCCAGAAGCATTATGTCACAGCCAATATAGCTCAAAGATAAGGCGCTAGCTAGCTTCCAAACAGCCAGCCCATAAGCCATGCAAATGATAGCAAGGTGCAAGACAAGACATCCTGTAGTACTGCTGGCTGGGAGACTGGCTGTGAGACTGGCTGGGAGACGACTGGATGGGAGACTGGCTGGGAGACTGGCTGGCTGGCTGGGAGACTGGCTGGGAGACTGGATAGGAGACTGGATGGGAGACTGGATGGGAGACTGGCTGGCTGGGAGACTGGCTGGGAGACTGGATGGGAGACTGGCTGGAAGACTGGCTGGGAGACTGGTTGGCTGGCTGGCTGGCTGGCTGGGAGACTGTCTGGGAGGCTGGCTGGGAGACTGGCTGGGAGACTGGTTGGCTGGGAGACTGGGAGACTGGCTGGGAAACTGGATGGGAGACTGGGAGACTGGATGGGAGATTGGCTGGCTGGCTGGCTGGCTGGGAGACCGGCTGGGATACTGGATGAGAGACTGGGAGACTGGCTGGGAGACCGGCTGACTGGGAGACTGGCTGGGAGACTGGCTGGCTGGCTGGGAGACTGGCTGGGAGACTGGCTGGCTGGGAGACTTGCTGGGAGGCTGGCTGGCTGGGAGACTAGCTGGGATGCTGGCTGGCTGGGAGACTGGCTGGGAGGCTGGCTGGCTGGGAGACTGGTTGGGAGACTGGTTGGGAGACTGGTTGGCTGGGAGGCTGGCTGGGAGGCCAGCTGGCTGGCTGGGAGACTGGCTGGCTGTGAGACTGGCTGGCTGTGAGACTGGCTGGCTGTGAGACTGGCTGGCTGTGAGACTGGCTGGGGTTACAATGTAATGGTTACAATGTAATGTAGGGTGAAATGCACCTTAAGGACTTGTTCAGTGAGGGGTAGTGTGTGTGTGTGAGTGTGTGTTTGGGGAGGGGGGATATGTGTGTGTGTGTGTGTGTGTGTGTGGATAGAGGATTAGTGTAACATGGTCCAGTGAGACAGGTACAGTTTAGAATGACCAACTGTGATAAGCTTTGACATGAGGTTGAACATCCGTTGATTAAATCACTAATTTGGTGTCTCCCTGCAACTCACACACACACACACACACACACACACACACACACACACACACACACACACACACACACACACACACACACACACACACACACACACACACACACACACACACACACACACACACACACACACACACACACACACACACACACACACACACACACAGACCCTGAGACTCTGACCTCCAGGCCATTGTTGTAATAACGCCGGCATTCTACCCAGCAAGGAAATAAATAACTAAAATCACTTGGTTCATCCTGTTTGTCATTTGTCAGTAGGGTCAAAGGTGGGATGATGTCGTCTCCACGTTGGCCTCAGGGGGCTGTTTCAATTGCCAGCTAAGGTTAATGCCATAAATTATACAGACAAACTGGCGGGGATGGAAACTCACTGTTCAGTACTCAGGCAGTCAACCTTTAACACTTTGAGATGATTCCTGCGCCTGACGATCAGTAAAACAAAAACACTTAGTCTGGTTGTGTACGGAAGTGAACCGTCACTGGGACCTCTCTTCTCTCTTCTGAAAATGAGGCAAAAACAGAACAGAAGGAACAACATTTGGAAGACTAGCTTCACCCCTCCTCTTTAATTCCATCCAGTGTGTGTGTGTGTGTGTGTGTGTGTGTGTGTGTGTGTGTGTGTGTGTGTGTGTGTGTGTGTGTGTGTGTGTGTGTGTGTGTGTGTGTGTGTGTGTGTGTGTGTGTGTGTGTGTGTGTGTGTGTGTGTGTGTGTGTGTGTGTGTGTGTGTGCTTGTGTGTGTGTTTGTGTGCATGAATGTGTGTTTGTGTGTGTGTGACAACTCATCCTGCCAAATGGCAGTGCTTCCTCTCTCTCTCCCTGCTCTAGTCTGCTCCATCCCTTCCCCTTCCCCTTGTCACCTCACATCACACAAGAAAGCTGCAATTATTGCACTTCACTAACTGTTGAGACAACACCACAACAACAAAGCTCTCTCTCTCTCCCTCAACCTCGCCCTCTCTCTCTCTCTCTCTCTCTCTCTCTCTCTCTCTCTCTCTCTCTCTCTCTCTCTCTCTCTCTCTCTCACCCTCTCTCTCCCTTGCCCTCTCCCTCCCTCACTCTTTCTCTCTCTCTCACCCTCTCTCTCCCTCGCCCTCTCCCTCGCCCTCTCTCTCTCACCCTCTCTCTCCCTCGCCCTCTCCCTCGCCCTCTCTCTCTCTCTCTCTCTCTCTCTCTCACCCTCTCTCTCCCTCGCCCTCTCCCTCCCTCACTCTTTCTCTCGCTCCCTCTCTCCTGATGGTGAGTCAAGATGGTCTAAGTTTCATAGAGGAGGAGCACAGTGCTTTGACTTGAGGGACAACTGAGTCCCACAGCAAGTGAGAACTCCTTCCTGGGGTAAGCACCTGCTACATGGCAGCTTTGGCATCACTGCGTGAGAGTACACGAGTACGAGGGCACAGCGGGCCACAGCGGGCACAAATCCTCTAGGGCACTTCAGCTGTCACTCATATGATAAACGGCCCCAAATGTGGGCCAACTCATTAAACATCAACAGGGTGAGAAAAAAGGGTTCCAGAGATTCTTCCCAAAGCTTCAAATTCTAGTTCCAAATTTTGGTTCCAAATTCTAAATTCTAGTCATCTGGGTCCTTGTTAGTGTTGGCTTTCCAAACTATTTTTAATCAACAACTATTAGTCAAGGAGGTAGGGTGCTGGTGTACTTAATTGCATACTAAACAAGATCAGTTAAGATAGAATGAAATCAACATTATAGTTATTAGTCTATAATTATTCTACAACTGTTATTATACTGTACTTCCTGAAGTCTCTCAGAAATCCCTCCTTAGACGTAGTGGTTCTTAATGTGTTGAAGTGTTTTGTATATCTGGAAGTAGGAAAAGTAGTTGCTGATTGGGTTCTTGAACGTGCATTTTGAGATTTCTATCTGTGTTTGCTATAAACAAAGCTTCTATTCATTAAATGAATCGCTAGATATCCAGTCCACCTGGCTTCCTGCATAGGTCACATAACTTGATTTTCACAATACTGGCACGTACTGTGATATTTTCCTCACAGCTCTTTTCTGTTTGATAGGCTATAGTGGAAACAGTACATTACCTGCAGGAGAAAGATCCTTTGTATGATATAATCTGTTGATGGATGTGCTTCAATGTGTTTGCTGACATAAGAAAGCAGAGTGCAACATAATGATCCAATTACACTGAAAAATATGGCTTCTTTTCTCTGGGTATCCCATCATCTGGGAACAGGTGTAAGATCTTCATTTGATCCAGGAGCAAAATGGTCCACCAACAGGAAATGTGGATTATTACGTGGATTATAGTTATTAAAAATCTTTTGTAGGGATTGATCGAAAAACATGTGTTATGGCCAATCATCTGTCGACTATAATAACAAAGTCTGCTACAACACGTCAGTTATCTGAACAACCTTTCCAGCTGAAAACATGTCATGTGATGTTTGGTCTGTACTGGTACCTTTTTCTGGGATCCATTTTAAAGCAAGGGTTTCCATGGCAACCAACATGTTCTATATTACCCAAGAAATCGTGGGCTGTGGCATACTTCAACCTAACATTGTCTCAGACATAAAAATGAACAAAGATTGAGTTGAGTTTATTTTTATTTTTACAGCGACAGTGCACATTAATCAACGTTTCAGTAAAAGAGCTGGTTTCAGCCAGCTGGCTAATTTTCAACCGCAGCTCTTGGGCAGATTATTAAAAACAATTACAATAACAATACAGACAAACAAAGAGCAGTGAACAGATGCTGAGCAACATAGGACAAGAAACACATAGCATGCAGACAGAGTAACATAGGACAAGTAACATGTAGCACGCAGACAGACAGAGTAACATAGGACAAGTAACATGTAGCATGCAGACAGAGTAACATAGGACAAGTAACAAGTAGCATGCAGACAGAGAAACATAGGACAAGTAACATGTAGCATGCAGACAGAGAAACATAGAACAAGCAACACATAGCATGCAGACAGAGTAACATAGGACAAGTAACATGTAGCACGCAGACAGACAGAGTAACATAGGACAAGCAACACGTAGCCCGCAGACAGACAGAGTAACATTGGACAAGTAACATGTAGCATGCAGACAGAGTAACATAGGACAAGTAACAAGTAGCATGCAGACAGAGAAACATAGGACAAGTAACATGTAGCATGCAGACAGAGAAACATAGAACAAGCAACACATAGCATGCAGACAGAGTAACATAGGACAAGTAACATGTAGCACGCAGACAGACAGAGTAACATAGGACAAGCAACACGTAGCCCGCAGACAGACAGAGTAACATTGGACAAGCAACACGTAGCCCGCAGACAGACAGAGTAACATTTGACAAGCAACACGTAGCACGCAGACAGACAGAGTAACATTGGACAAGCAACAGGTAGCACGCAGACAGACAGAGTAACATTGGACAAGCAACAGGTAGCACGCAGACAGACAGAGTAACATTGGACAAGCAACAGGTAGCACGCAGACAGACCGAGTAACATTGGACAAGCAACAGGTAGCACGCAGACAGACAGAGTATCATTGGACAAGCAACAGGTAGCATGCAGACAGAGTAACAGCACTAAAAGCAACTAAACAAAATCCATAAAAGCAGCAAAGTGTTTCCCCACCTCACAAGCTACAGACAACATGGAAAGCTGCAATACGCAGCTAGGAGTTATGTTCACAAGTCTGATTGGCCTTCACACATGTCTAAAGGTGTTTTCTGTGACAGTGATTTTGTGAAGGTGTTTTCTGTGAAGGTGATTTCTGTTAAGGTGTTTTTGGTAAAGGGTGTTTTCTGTGAAGGTGTTATCTGTTAAGGTGTTTTTTGTGAACGTATTTTTGTGAAGGTGTTTCTGTGAAAATGTTTTTTGGTGAAGGTGTTTCTGTGAAAATGTTTTTTGTGAAGGTGTTTTTTGTGAAAGTGTTTTTTGGTGAAGGTGTTTCTGTGAAAATGTGAAGGTGTTTTTTGTGAAGGTGTTTTCAGTGAAGGTGTATTCAGTGAATATGTTTTCTGTGAAGGTGTTTTCTGTGAAAGTGTTTTCTGTGAAGGTGTCTACAAAGTTACCATCAACTATATTTCTATAATCTCACCTTCTCCTTTTTCCAAATGTTCATCTTGGTCTTGGGTGACTGGGACAGCAGAGTGGGCTTTAGACTCAAATAATTGATAAGATTTAATATTGCCAGTTGGTAGGAATATTGCCAAGACCACAAAGTAAAACCCTCTAGTCTAGTCTGTCAATACAGCTGTTCTGGGAATTGGTAGAATTGTGAACAAATGGAAACTGTTTGGCCCAACATTTTTTACAGCAACAGAGAGAAACATTGGCACGACTTGAGGTTCTGGTTTAGTAGTTTTGACTATGACATGCAGCACAGATGACGCCTAGAGGGAGGGAGACATCATATCAGAATAGAATGGAATTATGTTCCAATCACAACTGAAGGTGTAGTCATGTGTCACCGGCAATGCCCTCAAATTAGTCTGTTATAATCGATACAGACACACACACACAAATACAGACAGGCACGCATACACACACACACACAGATACACACACACACGCACGCATACACACACACACACACACACACACACACACACACACACACACACACACACACACACACACACACACACACACACACACACACACACACACACACACACACACACACACACACACACACACACACACACACACTCAAAAACAGGATATCTGTTTGTTATAACTAGGCCTATTAAAGGGTTACTGTATACTATATAATAAACAATGTTAAACAGATAGGAGGGACAGCCATACCCTCCTGACCAATTGAACAACAGAAACAGAAAACACTGTAAATACCCTGAATCAACCACATAAAAAGCTTCTGAGCAGATTTTCATGACATGACTGACCTTTTGTGGTGTAAAACTGCACATTTCAAAGCCACAAAATGAAAGCCTTCGCAAAATGATTCATCCATTCAAAGGCTGTACTAATGGTGCTGTCAGATAGGGGCAAGGGAACAAAGCAGACTGCTAATACACTGAATCAATCAAACCACTGATCAGACTAAAAGCAAGGAAACATCAAATAAACTTTAAAAAAAATGCAATACAAAGATGACAATTCAGGACATTTTTGCTACATTTCAGCCAATATGATAACATTTCCATTATGTCTAGATTTGTATTGAGGATTGCTACAGTAAATAACAGTTTTCTGAATTAAAGCTCCCACTATTCAAGGAATAATATTGCTGAAACCTTGACGTCAACAATGTAAATCTAAAGTGGAATTCGCGAGCAGGGATGAAATTACTTCTGTAAGGAGTAAGATTTACTGATGCTGGGTAGTGATACTGTGAGGAAATGTTACTTATGTAGGCGATGTCTGCCACATAATATATACAGCGTCCATATTAGAACTTCCTCAGATGATACAGTGTCCATTTTAAGGACAGCAACATAAAATACGGTGTCCATATTAGGACATCCTCAGATCACACATGTTCATTTTAAGGACAGCCTCATAGAATGCGGTGTCCATATTAGGACATCCTCAGATCATACAGTGTACATTTTTAGGACAGCCACACAATACGGTGTCCATATTAGGACATCCTCAGATCATACATGTTCATTTTAAGGACAGTCTCATAGAATACGGTGTCCATATTAGGACAGCCTCAGCGAATACGAGGTCCATATTAGGACACCCTCATATCATATATGTCCATTTTAAGGACAGCCTCGTAAATATGGTGTCCATATTAGGACAGCCTCTTTGAATGCGGTGTCCATATTAGGACATCCTCAGAACATACGGTGTCCATATTAGAGGACAGTCTCAGAGTCTGACACCGGATACTAAAGCTCTGACGCGTTGACAAACAGTATAACCACAATGTTCTCTGTGATGTACCAAGATGGAGGATGTGTACTCTTTTTCTGACCCTTCTTATCGGTCCTGTGAGGGAGCAGACACTGATTCTGTAGGCTTTTTCTCCGTTTTTCTCTGTGTCGCTCGGACCCTTTTATACAAATCTGATAAGAAACGGGAGATACATTGATCAGCTAAACAGTTCAGGAACAGGAACTCCCAAACGGAGGGACTCCAAGATTTACTAACTGCTGGGGAAATGCAGCGCAGTATATCAGAAGTCAGTGCTATAAAACAAACCTGAAACCCAGACAGCTGTGACAAATGTCATTATGATCATGTTGAACGTTGCCTGGAAATCCCTGAGGGAACAGATTAAACAATAATCCTATAGTGGCATGGGATGCGTCCCAAATGCCACCCTGTTCCCTATACAGTATACAACTTCTGACCAGGGTCCTGTAGGGAATAGGGTGCCTTTTGGGACGTGCCCATTATCTACATCCTATAGTGACATGGTGGAAGGAGGCAAAAAGCTGGAACAGAAATACATTGTTCTGCGTCCCAAAAAGCACCCTATTCCCTACATAGTGCACTACTTTTGACCAGAGACCTATGGGAGTAGTGCACTAGAAAGAGAATAGAGTGACACGTGAAACACACTCTATAGTAAAAAGGGGAAATACTTAAAAGCATAAAGTGTCAGCCTGAGAGAGCAGATATCTTTCTCTGGCAAAGTTATATTTCTTCCCTCTTTTTAGGGGGTTTCTCACCTGTCGCTTATAATGTGTCTAATCCTCCTGTGGTCTTTGTGCTTTTTTGAAGTGATTTTCAAATGGTGCAGTGGGCTCCTGAGAAGGCACCTCATCCACTAAGAGAGGGGGATCATTACCGCTAAGCCAAGCAAGGAGAAAGGAACGGAAAGGAAGGGAAAATATGAGGGGGAGAAGGCTTTGGTGAAGAAACGCAATATTCAAAGCAGGAAGAAAGTAAGTCAAATGCAGACACCTTTATCAGTAAGGGAAAAACTCATTTCTGCGCTGAAACAATATGACAATGTCTATACTGTTATTATATCTGTATTCTACATGGAAGGGTTATGACCGTTACATGGACTGCAGAACTATCTGTATTATGGAAGGGTTATGACCGTTACATGGACTGTAGAACTCTCTGTATCATGGAAGGGTTATGACCGTTACATGGACTGTAGAACTATCTGTATCATGGAAGGGTTATGACCGTTACATGGACTGCAGAACTATCTGTATTATGGAAGGGTTATGACCATTACATGGACTGCAGAACTATCTGTATTATGGAAGGGTTATGACCGTTACATGGACTGCAGAACTATCTGTATTATGGAAGGGTTATGACCGTTACATGGACTGCAGAACTATCTGTATCATGGAAGGGTTATGACCGTTACATGGACTGCAGAACTATCTGTATTATGGAAGGGTTAGGACCGTTACATGGACTGCAGAACTATCTGTATTATGGAAGGGTTATGACCGTTACATGGACTGTAGAACTATCTGTATCATGGAAGGGTTATGACCGTTACATGGACTGCAGAACTATCTGTATTATGGAAGGGTTAGGACCGTTACATGGACTGTAGAACTCTCTGTATCATGGAAGGGTTATGACCGTTACATGGACTGTAGAACTCTCTGTATCATGGAAGGGTTATGACCGTTACATGGACTGTAGAACTATCTGTATCATGGAAGGGTTATGACCGTTACATGGACTGCAGAACTCTCTGTATCATGGAAGGGTTCCCTACATAGTGCACTACTTTCAACCAGGGCCCATGGGGAGTAGGGCGCTATATGGGACGTACCCCCACCGTTTAAGATGACCATTCTTGATGTGATTTAGGTGCCAGGAGCGGTTTCTCATTTCTCACAGCACTGTAGAAGACAGAGTGCTTAAGAGGACAATTTGGCACAACAGTGTGTCACCACAGGAAAATGGTACATTATGTATTTGTTTCATAACTCACAGTAAGGCCATCCCCTAATACAAAGCAGAAGGAGGCAGCTGGGTGAAGATGTGCATTTAACTTGTAAAGCTCAAAGAGTGTTACAGTAGTGTGGTTGACTGGGATTTTGAACCTGGGTTTCCTGTGCGCGGCGAGACGTCGTTAGCCTGCTTAGCTAAAGCATTAGCTTGGTGAGAAGTCTTCAGGTCTCAGGCAAGGTTACATTAGCAACAAATAAGCCAACAAAATTTACAACAATATTGTTAGTAAAGTCTGTTACATCATCTGCTAATGTCAATTGAATAGAGGCCTGGCGAAAGACTAGTTATTAGAAACAAAGATATTCATGAATATTCCAAGGTCTCTCTTGTTGGCATTTAATTATCAGAGACAAATAACAGTGTGGGGCATAAACTACCTATATGCACTTGAGGGAGACAAAATGACAATTTGTTTACATTAGAAGATGCAAACTAGCTCGAGCAGCCTTCATATTTGCCATCTTTCAATAATAGGCCTACAGAACGTTATATGAATTAAACAATGACTTCAGTGCAGCTCATTTGTCTACAAAACAACACTACTCTTAAATAACAGCTGTTTATAAATAATAAACGTTAACTTTGATAGCTTCATACATTGCCCATTTGAAAATGGTACACTAAATAAACGGCTAAAGTACAAACATTGATAAAAGCTATGTTATTACTGATAATAACGTATAATCATGCCAAAATACTAATCTGTCTATGTCAGTTATTCATAAAAACGTCAGAATACATAAATTTGAATTGGACAAGAGCCTAAAACAACAAGGCCAAATCTACACTGGAGTTGGTTACCAAGACAACAATTAATGTTTTTACCTAAATCTACTTGAAAATCTATGTATTCTACATGGAAGGGTTATGACCGTTACATGGACTGCAGAACTATCTGTATTATGGAAGGGTTATGACCGTTACATGGACTGTAGAACTCTCTGTATCATGGAAGGGTTATGACCGTTACATGGACTGTAGAACTATCTGTATCATGGAAGGGTTATGACCGTTACATGGACTGCAGAACTATCTGTATTATGGAAGGGTTATGACCATTACATGGACTGCAGAACTATCTGTATTATGGAAGGGTTATGACCGTTACATGGACTGCAGAACTATCTGTATTATGGAAGGGTTATGACCGTTACATGGACTGCAGAACTATCTGTATCATGGAAGGGTTATGACCGTTACATGGACTGCAGAACTATCTGTATTATGGAAGGGTTAGGACCGTTACATGGACTGCAGAACTATCTGTATTATGGAAGGGTTATGACCGTTACATGGACTGTAGAACTATCTGTATCATGGAAGGGTTATGACCGTTACATGGACTGCAGAACTATCTGTATTATGGAAGGGTTAGGACCGTTACATGGACTGTAGAACTCTCTGTATCATGGAAGGGTTATGACCGTTACATGGACTGTAGAACTCTCTGTATCATGGAAGGGTTATGACCGTTACATGGACTGTAGAACTATCTGTATCATGGAAGGGTTATGACCGTTACATGGACTGCAGAACTCTCTGTATCATGGAAGGGTTATGACCGTTACATGGACTGCAGAACTCTCTGTATCATGTATGTTTAGTACATGGTTTTGGGATGAACATTCTCCTTCCTGGTGCTTACTCCCTGCTGTGCCCTTCCTGTTTCTAAGCTTGTGTATAGTGTTTGTCACACCCTGGCCTTAGTATTCTTTGTTTTCTTTATTATTTTAGTTAGGTCAGGGTGTGACATGGGGAATGTATGTGTTTTTTGTAGTGTCTAGGGTGGTTGTAAGGTTTAGGGGGTTTATTAGAGTAGTTGGGTTTATGTTTAGTATAGAAGTCTAGCTGTGTCCATGGTTGCCTGAATGGTTCTCAATCAGAGACAGATGTCATTAATTGTCTCTGATTGGGAGCCATATTTAAGGCAGCCATAGGCACTAGGTTTTTGTGGGTAATTGTCTGTGTCTAGGTTGCATGTTTGCACTTAGTCTTTTGATAGCTTCACGTTTGTTGTTTTGTTTCGTTGTCCTTCTTCCAATTAAAGAGAAGATGTATTTTCCACACGCTGCGCCTTGGTCCTCTCTCTCTCCCATTGACGATCGTGACAGTGTTTTTATATATGGCGCGGGTCCACAAATACAACGGCAAACACACAAGGAGAAGTATGTGGAGGAGATCACAACCGAGGTAGATGTCTCCATACAAATAGAACGTGTTTTATTTGATTCTATTTATATGGCTGTTTCCTTCTCTCCACTGATATGAAACAACCCCAGGAGGTCAGAACGAACAGAAAGGTAAGGAACAATTTGCCAGGGTGCTATGCTAATGATTATGTGTGTGCGTGATAGTGTGTGTGATAGTGTGTGTGTGATAGTGTGTGCGTGATAGTGTGTGTGATAGTGTGATAGTGTGTGTGTGATAGTGTGAGTGGGTATGCGTGTGCGCGTGTGTGTGTGCGTGCGTGTGTGTGCCGGGACCAATTCCAAAGCTCTTCTGATTTGTCTGTCACATCCCATTATGGTTTCTGTGCTCTGAACCTCTTTCTCTCTCTCTCTCTCTCTCCCTCTCTCCCTCTCGCTCTTTCTCTCTTTCTCTCTCTCTTTCTCTCTTTCTCTCTTTCTCTCTCTTTCTCTCTTTCTCTTTCTCTTTCTCTTTCTCTCTCTCTCTCTCTTTCTCTCTCTCTCTCCCTCTCTCTCTTTCTCCCTCTCTCTCTCACACACTCTTTTTGTCTTTCTCTCTCTCCACCACAGTACAGCAGAGAGGATCTGTTTGATGCACCTTCTGTATTTGCAGAATGAAGTGAATTCTGCACAGTAACCTTCTATAGTTGTGTGGTTAACTAGATGTTCCCATTCGTTTCAGAGATGACATTCTACCGGTGTCCTACCTACCGTTTGCACTTGTGAAAAATTTTAAACAAAGTATATACCTTTATAATGCCTAATAAGGATTATAATACATCCATTCATGCTTGATAAGTCTTACCATGCATTATAACTGGATCATAATGCATTATACACTATATAAACAAAAGTATGTGGACACCCCTGGATTTGGCTATTCCAGCCACACCCGTTGCTGACAGGTGTATAGAATTGAGCACACATCCATGCAATCTCCATAGACAAACACTGGCAGTAGAATGGCCTTACTGAAGAGCTCAGTCAATTTCAATGTGGCACCGTTATAGGATGTCACCTTTCCAACAAGTCAGTTCCTCTCATTTCTTCTCTGCTAGAGCTTCCCAGGTAACGCCTCAAAAACATACTTCCTCGGTTGCAACACTCATTGCTGAGATCCAAACTGCCTCTGAAAGCAACGTCAGCACAATATCTGTTCGTCGGGAGCTTCATGAAATGGGTTTCCATGGCCGAGCAGCTGCACACAAGCTGAAGATCATCATGAGAAATGTCAAGTGTTGGCTGGAAGGGTGTAAAGCTCATCACCATTGGACGGACGAATCTGGGTTTAGCGGATGCCAAGAGAACGCTACATGCCCGAATGCATAGTGCCAACTGTAAAGTTTGGTGGAGGAGGATCAATGGTCTGGGGATGTTTTTCATGGTCAGTGTTGTCCTCTTAGTTCCAGTGAAGGGAAATCTTAATGCTACAGCATACAATGACATTCTAGACAATTCTGTTCTTGCAACTTTGTGGCAACAGTTTGGGGAAGGCCCTTCCCTGTTTCAGCATGACCATGCCCATGTGCAGGAAGCAAGGTCCATACAGAAATGGTTTGTGGAGAACGATGTGGAAGAACTTGACTGGCCTGCACAGAGCCCTGACCTCAACCCCATCGAACACCTTTGGGATGAATTGGGATGCCGACTGCGAGCCAGGCCTAATCGCCCAACATCAGTGCCCGATCTTTCTAATGCGCTTGTGGCTGAACGGAAGCAAGTCCCCGCAGCAATGTTCCAACATCTAGTGGAAAGCCTTCCCAGAAGTGGAGGCATGTTATAACGGCAAAGGGGGGACCAACTCCATATTAATGCCCATGATTTTGGAATGAGATGTTGGATGAGCAGGTGTCCACATACTTTTGGTCATTTAGTGTACCTGCAGACTTGAAGTTCCTGGTATTGCTTATAGAGGATTTCCTCACTACAGGTTAAGTGTCCTGCTCCCAGTCTAGTATTGTAATAGAGGGTTTCCACACTACAGGTTAAGTGTCCTGCTCCCAGTCTAGTATTGTAATAGAGGGTTTCCACACTACAGGTTAAGTGTCCTGCTCCCAGTCTAGTATTGCAATAGAGGGTTTCCACACTACAGGTTAAGTGTCCTGCTCCCAGTCTAGTATTGTAATAGAGGGTTTCCACACTACAGGTTAAGTGTCCTGATCCCAGTCTAGTATTGCAATAGAGGGTTTCCACACTACAGATTAAGTGTCCTACTCCCAGTCTATTATTGTAATAAAGGGTGTCCTCACTACAGGCTGGTATTGTATTAGAAGCCTATCATGGATTGTCAGAAATTATATTTATTTCTGACTAAGTGTTTTATGTTATAGCTGACCTTTCTATAATACCATTAATTTGTATGTCAGGTGATAACTTGATGATACCTGTTGATAACTACGTATCTCTATATACCATGTTGATGGCTTATATAACGTGCTCTTCTGCACACAGCGCTACAAATATGAGTTATGCACATGTATAGAATATAATTATACAGGTAAGAACATTTCTCTGATTTGCAGTTCATTTTGCATTTACCTTTAAGTGTTTGTGAATATCACAGATTGTCCCATTTAACCTATTCACAGCTGTGAATATCATGGATTACCCCTTTAATCTCTTTAGATAGTTTGGATGAGCAAATATCAACCTCACGATCACTGGACAGTCAGAGTAGCATACATGTATCCATTTACCTGTGACAGACACATATTAAATGAGATGTTAAATCAGCAATACTTTTCACACTACAACACCTGTGCCAATATATGCTATGAACCACAGCTTCTCAGACATTATCACTTAATTGTGACACCCTGATCTGTTTCACCTGTCTTGTGCTTGTCTCCACCCCGCTCCAGGTGCCTCCCATTTTCCCCTATTATCCCCTGTGCATTTATACCCGCGTTTTCTGTTTGTCTGTTGCCAGTTCGTCTTGTCCCATCAAGTCCTACCAGTGTGTTCCCGTGTTTCCTGTGCTATAGTTTCTGTTCTGACCTTTCTTCCTGTCCTGACCCTGATCCTGCCTGTACCTGGCTGACTTCCCTGTTGCCCGTTGAACTATAATACGCTCTGAGACTTGTACTATCCACCTCCTGTGTCTGCATCTGGGTCTTAGCCTGAGTCCTGATATTAATGAAGGTAGTGTAGATGAGCATCCACATCCAGTCTGTTCCTAACAAGACTGGTACATCTAGTTCTACCATTAATGCCTCAAACTCCATTGGCCCTGTGCCAGGCACTTATCAAATGAGATGGTCAATCTGAACAAACTGTTAATTTATCTGATTTGCAGTACTTTTCACGTGAACCTCTTTAGGTAGTTTGTACGAGCAACCGCTATTCAGAACAACCTAGTTCCTCAGATTGTTAGTCAGGCATAAATGTACAAAACCCCATTGACCCCACAACAGTCACTTATCAAATGAGCTGGTAAATCTATCTGAATGAGATTTATTTTATAAGGCAAACAGATCCGACTACATATCTCAGATAACAACATGGCTCACAGGCAGGCAGGGAGGCAGCAACAATATAAAACACAAAATGCTTTTATCTCGACTACGCCAACGAGCTGGGATTTCGTAGAGCAGCAGCAGCACATCAAATTAAATGTTATTCTGCTATTCATACTGAAGATTTCATCTCTGGGGCTAAATAACACACTTTCCACCGAGTCGCACACAAGGGATAACCGTTCCCTAGAGACCTGCACTAACAACACATCTCGCTGCTTGAGCATCACTTAAATTGACATGAATTTACCTCAAAGGGAACGCTAAATAGTGCAACTCATCAAGACGTTCCTCTATGATAAGGAGGAATGCATAATATACATACATCATTCATGTAAATCATTTCATTTGCTAGGCAATTAAAAAAAAAAAATCCCAGGCTGCATCTAAGATGGCACTCTATTCCCTACATAGTGCACTACTTTCAACCAGGGCCATGGGGAGTAGGGCGCTATTTGGGACGTACCCCCACCGTTTAAGATGACCATTCTTGATGTGATTTAGGTGCCAGGAGCGGTTTCTCATTTCTCACAGCACTGTAGAAGACAGAGTGCTTAAGAGGACAATTTGGCACAACAGTGTGTCACCACAGAAAAATGGTACATTATGTATTTGTTTCATAACTCACAGTAAGGCCATCCCCTAACACAAAGCAGAAGGAGGCAGCTGGGTGAAGATGTGCATTAAATTGTAAAGCTCAAAGATTGTTACAGTAGTGTGGTTGACTGGGATTTTGAACCTGGGTTTCCTGTGTGCGGCGAGACGTCGTTAGCCTGCTTAGCTAAAGCATTAGCTTGGTGAGAAGTCTTCAGGTCTCAGGCAAGGTTACATTAGCAACAAATAAGCCAACTAAATTTACAACAATATTGTTTGTAAAGTCTGTTACATCATCTGCTAATGTCAATTGAATAGAGGCCTGGCGAAAGACTAGTTATTAGAAACAAAGATATTCATGAATATTCCAAGGTCTCTCTTGTTGGCATTTAATTATCAGAGACAAATAACAGTGTGGGGCATAAACTACCTATATGCACTTGAGGGAGACAAAATGACAATTTGTTTACGTTAGAAGATGCAAACTAGCTCGAGCAGCCTTCATATTTGCCATCTCCTTTCAATAATAGGCCTACAGAACGTTATATGAATTAAACAATGAATTCAGTGCAGCTCATTTGTCTACAAAACAACACTACTCTTAAATAACAGCTGTTTATAAATAATAAACGTTAACTTTGATAGCTTCATACATTGCCCATTTGAAAATGGTACACTAGGCCTCCCGGGTGGCGCAGTGGTCTAGGGCACTGCATCGCAGGGCTAGCTGCGCCACCAGAGTCTCTGGGTTCGCGCCCAAGCTCTGTCGCAGCCGGCCGCGACCGGGAGGTCCCTGGGGCGACGCACAATTGGTCTAGCGTCGTCCGGGTTAGGGAGGGTTTGGCCGGTAGGGATATCCTTGTCTCATCGCGCTCCAGCGACTCCTGTGGCGGGCCGGGTGCAGTGCGCACTAACCAAGGGGGCCAGGTGCACGGTGTTTCCTCCGACACATTGGTGCTTCCGGGTTGGAGGCGCGCTGTGTTAAGAAGCAGTGCGGCTTGGTTGGGTTGTGCTTCGGAGGACGCATGGCTTTCGACCTTCGTCTCTCCCGAGCCCGTACGGGAGTTGTAGCGATGAGACAAGATAGGAATTACTAGCGATTGGATACCACGAAAAGGGGGTAAAAAAAAAGAAAAAGAAAAGAAAATGGTACACTAAATAAACGGCTAAAGTACAAACACTGATAAAAGCTATGTTATTACTGATAATAACGTAAAATCATACCAAAATACTAATCTGTCTATGTCAGTTATTCATAAAAACGTCAGAATACATACATTTTATTTGGACAAGAGCCTAAAACACAAGGTCAAATCTACACTGGAGTTGGTTACCAAGACAACAATTAATGTTTTTACCTAAATCTACTTGAAAATCTATGGCAAGAACTGAATATGGTTGTCTAGCAAGACCTGAATATGGTTGTCTAGCAAGACCTGAATATGGTTGTCTGGCAAGACCTGAATATGGTTGTCTAGCAATGATCAACAACCAAATTATTAGAGCTTGAATGATTTTGAAAATAATAAAAAGGACCAATGTTGCACGATCCAGTGTGTCAATCCAGGCATGCCTGTCAATAATCATTGTTGGTTCTAACTCATTAGAGGAAGACACCTCTTATTTACATTGTCTTTTGTGTTCAGTATACTGAAGGGAATTTAGTCTATATCAAAACATCATGTATTCAGTATACTGAAGGTATTTAGGCTATATCAAAACATCATGTATTCAGTATACTGAAGGGAATTTAGGCTATATCAAAACATAATGTATTCAGTATACTGAAGGGAATTTAGGCTATATCAAAACATCATGCATTCAGTATACTGAAGGGAATTTAGGCTATATCAAAACATCATGTATTCAGTATACTGAAGGGAATTTAGGCTATATCAAAACATAATGTATTCAGTATGTTGAAGGGAATTTAGGCTATATCAAAACATCATGTATTCAGTATATTGAAGGGAATTTAGTCTATATCGAAACATCATGTATTCAGTATATTGAAGAGAATTTAGGCTATATCAAAACATCATGCATTCAGTATATTGAAGGGAATTTAGTCTATATCAAAACATCATGTATTCAGTATATTGAAGAGAATTTAGGCTATATCAAAACATCATGTATTCAGTATATTGAAGGGAATTTAGTCTATATCGAAACATCATGTATTCAGTATATTGAAGAGAATTTAGGCTTTATCAAAACATCATGTATTCAGTATATTGAAGAGAATTTAGGCTATATCAAAACATCATGTATTCAGTATACTGAAGGGAATTTAGTCTATATCAAAACATCATGTATTCAGTATATTGAAGAGAATTTAGGCTATATCAAAACATCATGTATTCAGTATACTGAAGGGAATTTAGGCTATATCAAAACATCATGTATTCAGTATACTGAAGAGAATTTAGGCTATATCAAAACATCATAATGTAATTCATGAGAAAACAAGATAACCTATTCATAGTACCACTGAAGTCTCTTTATACACTGATAACATGTAAGGCTTAGGTTTAATTCATAGTGCAAATAAATCCCCCTGGGTTTTAATCCAGATGAGTCAAAGGTCTCGATGCAGACCCAGAACCTAAAACACAGATTCATCCTAGTTTCATACTGCTTGTTTACCAGATACACAAACCCCCTCCAGTGTTGGAGAGAGGACATCTTTCTGAAGTGCACCGTTTTGTCATTATAAATATTTGCTATTCACAGATTGACTACGTCCCTATCAACCTAATGTTAGATAAACAGTTCATTCAAGTTGAGACGTGATTGTTGAAAGCATCTGATGGTTTCTCTGTGAAAGGAGGGTTGATGTTTTGTCACTTAAAAAGGGGCCAATCTGCAGTTAAAACAATAACAACATTTTGGTAAAACGCTGAAGGACGGGGATGGAGAAATGTAACCACTCTCAAATTCATAGACAGAGCTATGGATGCAAGGACTGACCATCCATGATATCAAATGTATAGTTCTAACCTTGTTTTTAGGCTAAACAGTGTTATATTTGCAAAGTTGACGTACATTGTAGTAAAACAAGCTTCTATTTTGGGTTCTGATGGGGTATGACAACTGGACTAAGCTCATGAGGCTTTTATAAATTATAATTCTCAAGAATCAATCGGTATATGTCGTTATTTATAAGTCCAAAAAAGAATGTAGCAACTGGAGATTGCCGCTTTAAATGTTCTAATTTTACAGTCAAATGTACTGTATGTTTGTGTTGTATGGCGTTGTGTACAATGTACACTGAGTTTGGGTAGACAGCTAATTCTGTAACACCTTAGGGTCAAATTAACCAAAAATATGTACTGTAGTGTAAACGTATATTATTGTAGCAGAATATTTGCCATCTTACTTTGGGGAGGGCAGCCATTTTGTTTCATAGCTTATTGTTTCCCCTCCCTCTTCAGAGCGCCTTCACGTCAAACATCAACTGCTTTTGGAGGGCATAAACAAAAAAAGCAACGGAACATAATTGGGCCAATTTACTAGCTCATTAACCTGGCTGCATGAGTGCCTTTCGTCAACAGTATTCACATTCTAAAACAGGGGGAGGAAGAGAGGAGGGAGGGGGCAATTCGACAACAGAAGGAAAGACAATGAATCATTTGTCCTTACACATTATTTGTCCTTACATTTCACCTTGAGAAAATGTGAACTGGCAAAGCCAAGGCCTATATTCAGAAAGCCACTCAGAGTAGGAGAGCTGGTCTAGGATCAGTTACCCCTTGTCCATATCATGTTATACCTTGTGAGAGCACAACTAATCCGAGATCAGCACTTCTATTGTAAATAATTTTTCCCTGCACGTTCAGTTGAATAGTGAAATGACACCTGAAGACTGTGAACTGGCAAACAATATTTTGATCTAGGATCAGGTCCCCCTTGTCCATGTAATCTTATTCATTATAATCTAAAGAGCAAAACTGATCCTAGATCAGCACTTCTATTCCAAATCTCAGCCTGTGAGGTGAGTGTATTGCAGTGGAAGAGAGTTTAGTGGCAGAACAGAGCAGTCATCTATACACCCTGCCCGGCCACCCGTGAGTTGACCCTTGAGAAAGCAGACATTGGTCGGGGCAAGGACAGAGACAATGCTGCACCGCTACCGAATAATTCCAAATAATTACTTCTGAAAGGAGTGTAGCTCCTTGGACCCTGGCCGGCACTGTCTGACGGCTGCTGCCGGTGCTGTCCCTGAATGACTTGTGGCCGACCCGGCTCTGTGTGTGGTACCCAGGTGGATTAACATTTAGTGGTCCTTTATGGCTCAGTTGGTAAAAGGTTGCGGGTTCAATTCCCGCAGTGATCAGACACACATACTATAAATGTATGTACTCACTGTACTGTAAGCAGCTTTGGAGGATAAAAGAGTCTGAAGAAGCATATTGGAAATTCTGAGATCCAGGCATCGCCTGCTGTTTATAAGTAGGATAGAAGGATAGTATCTGCAGGTGAAGGGATTAATCCCTGGATGTAGCCTTACTGAAGGAAAGATCCATGGCTGGTAAAGGACCAAATGGATTCTGGGAGAGTGCTAAGGTGTTGAAGCCAAAAGAAAGGTGAGAACTCAAACTTCAGAGAAAGTAAATTACTTACTCTTGAAATATCTCAGCCATTGAAGTAGGTTTTGGCATATCTATAGGCATGTGTACACTGGGGTGTTCAAACAACCCATATCAAGACTAACACTCTACTGGAGACTGCTAGTAACCAAATGAACAATTTCTGTAAAATAATATCATAATATACACCACCTACACTACATGACACCTGCTCGTCCAACATTTACTGAATACATGATGTTTTAATATAGTCTAAATTCCATTCAATATACTGAATACATTGTGTTTTTTATATAGCCTAAATCATGGTCATTAATATGACGTTGGTCCCCACCTTTGCTGTTATAACAGCCTCCACTCTTCTGGGAAGGCTTTCCACTAGATGTTGGAACATTGCTGCGGGGACTTTCTTCCATTCAGCCACAAGTGAGGTCGGGCACTGATGTTGGGCGATTAGGCCTGGCTCGCAGTTGGCGTTCCAATTCATCCCAAAGGTGTTCGATGGGGTTGAGGTCAGGGCTCTGTGCAGGCCAGTCAAGTTCTTCCACACCGATCTCAACAAACCATTTCTGTATGGATCTTTCTGCACATGGGCATTGTGATGTTGAAACAGGAAAGGGCCTTTAGCAAACTGTTGCCACAAAGTTGGAAGCACAGAATGATCTTGTATGCTGTAGCGTTAAGATTCCCCTTTACTGGAACGAAGAGGCCTAGCCTTGTAATGTGTGTATAGATATTCTTTGATGTGTTTCTTTACTTTTTTTCTTTATTTTGTTTACTTCTTAAGTCAAGCTCAGTATGTGAACAACTTTTAATCTAAACGCCTTTGTGGTCCTAATGAATAAAACATACAGCACAATGTTATTTTTTAGTATGTCACCAATGGTTTTCATATCACAGTGAATGCTTGTGTACTCCACACAGTTCAAATATTAATTATTCATATCCTCATTACTCCTAATGTTTCTGCTTTCTGAATGAATGAATTTTCTCTGTAAGTTTTGAACTAGTGCTTCTTTGTACCCACACCATGCTGGGCGTAATCTAACTGAGCCAACTGGATGGATTGTCAGTGTAACTATAAGGGCTTCAGTTGAAATATTCAATCCCACTTTGGGGGTTTGTTTCCTGATCATTTCTGTGATTTACATTTACATTTAAGTCATTTAGCAGACGCTCTTATCCAGAGCGACTTACAAGTACATACATTCATACTTTTCTTTTTGTACTGGCCCCCCGTGGGAATCGAACCCACAACCCTGGCGTTGCAAGAGCCATGCTATACCAACTGAGCCACACGGGGCCACACGGGGCTTGTTTAGTGTTTTAACCCTTTACAGTAATACTGCTTAGGGTTTTAACCCTTTACAGTAACACTGCTTAGTGTTTTAACCCTTACAGTAACACTGCTTAGTGTTTTAACCCTTACAGTAACACTTGTTTAGTGTTTTAACCCTTTACAGTAATACTGCTTAGTGTTTTAATCCTTACAGTAATACTGCTTAGTGTTTTAATCCTTACAGTAACACTGCTTAGTGTTTTAACACTTACAGTAACACTGCTTAGTGTTTTAACCCTTACATTAACACTGCTTAGTGTTTTAACCCTTACAGTAACACTTGTTTAGTGTTTTAACCCTTTACAGTAATACTGCTTAGTGTTTTAATCCTTACAGTAACACTGCTTAGTGTTTTAACACTTACAGTAACACTGCTTAGTGTTTTAACCCTTACAGTAACACTGCTTAGTGTTTTAGCCCTTACATTAACACTGCTTAGTGTTTTAACCCTTACATTAACACTGCTTAGTGTTTTAATCCTTACAGTAACACTGCTTAGTGTTTTAACCCTTACATTAACACTGATTTGTGTTTTAACCCTTAGAGTAACACTGCTTAGTGTTTTAACCCTTAGAGTAACACTGCTTAGTGTTTTAACCCTTACAGTAACACTGCTTAGTGTTTTAACCCTTACAGTAACACTGCTTAGTGTTTTAACCCTTACAGTAACACTGCTTAGTGTTTGAACCCTTACATTAACACTGCTTAGTGTTTGAACCCTTACAGTAACACTGCTTAGTGTTTTAACCCTTACAGTAACACTGCTTAGTGTTTTAACCCTTACATTAACACTGCTTAGTGTTTTAATCCTTACATTAACACTGCTTAGTGTTTTAACCCTTACAGTAACACTGCTTAGTGTTTTAACCCTTACATTAACACTGCTTAGTGTTTTAACCCTTACATTAACACTGCTTAGTGTTTTAACCCTTACATTAACACTGCTTAGTGTTTTAATCCTTACATTAACACTGCTTAGTGTTTTAACCCTTACAGTAACACTGCTTAGTATTTTAACACTTACATTAACACTGCTTAGTGTTTTAATCCTTACATTAACACTGCTTAGTGTTTAAACCCTTACATTAACACTGCTTAAGGCAGCACTTCTCAACCTAAGCTTGTTGCCACCCAAAAATCTAAACTTGAGGATCCTCGAGCATTAAGGTCCGTATTATGAGCACCCTCAAGCAACCTCCAATCAAATAATATAATGGTGATACCCAGTCTAGCCTTTATAGAACTCCTGGGCAACCTCCAATCAAATAATATAATGGTGATACACAGTCTAGCCTTTATAGAACTCCTGGGCAACCTCCAATCAAATAATATAATGGTGATACACAGTCTAGCCTTTATAGAACTCCTGGGCATCCTCCAATCAAATAATATAATGGTGATACACAGTCTAGCCTTTATAGAACTCCTGGGCATCCTCCAATCAAATAATATAATGGTTATACACAGTCTAGCCTTTATAGAACTCCTGGGCATCCTCCAATCAAATAATATAATGGTGATACATAGTCTAGCCTTTATAGAACTCCTGGGCATCCTCCAATCAAATAATATAATGGTGATACACAGTCTAGCCTTTATAGAACTCCTGGGCAACCTCCAATCACATAATATAATGGTGATACATAGTCTAGCCTTTATAGAACTCCTGGGCATCCTCCAATCAAATAATATAATGGTGATACATAGTCTAGCCTTTATAGAACTCCTGGGCATCCTCCAATCAAATAATATAATGGTGATACATAGTCTAGCCTTTATAGAACTCCTGGGCATCTCAGAAGCGGAAGAAGCTACATTGAACAGATCTTAATTTGATCACTCTTTTGTTGCTGAGAATTTTTCTGCACAGCATGAAATGCAAACTTGTAGTGTATATAAAGGTTTAAAAAGACTTCTAAAGTTTCACATTTTCACTTTAAAATGCCAGACTTGATTTGTCGTAACAAAAAATGTATCAACCCCATAAAAAAAACGACATAAATTATAATCCCCACAAAATAATTCACATGTCCTGTTGCTGCAGGATTATTTTCCTGCGGTATCATACTTGCTTAAATTAAGATAGTACATCTGCAATGACAACCTACTATACCTCAAGTCCTGCATCGTCCTCTTATCCTAACCTCCTCAGGACTGCAAGTGTGTGATACTTACATTACACTGTCTGGCGTAGATCGTAAAATGAGCCTAGCATGATCGCTGATGTCTGCATGATGGTGCTGGCTGCTCATACCCTACAGAGCTACAGAGAGATATAGAGGAGGTATCAATAAAAAACATTTCACAACCCAAGGCCCCTTGAGTACAGATTGGATTTGACGTGACATAAACAGCCTCTGAGTGACAGTCTCATTTGCCTGGTTTTCTGCTACTGGATGATCATGCAAATGTCTCGACTGACTTCTGTGCTGTGGACTGTAATTGCCGCCTGCTGACAGCAGTGCAGAAACTGTCTGCGTACTAAATGGCACCCTATTTCCTATACAGTGCACTACTTTTGACCAGAGCCCTATGAGCCCCCTGGTCAACGGTGGTGCACATACATAGGGAATGGGGTGCCATTTGGGACGCGGTCTCTGACTCAGCTGAAATGCAGGAACAGGGACAGGCAGTTACGTAGATGGTGGGGCGGCTAAAAGCCGGAATGGTTGGTTATTGACTCAAGCACAATTTATTTTCACCAGTTTAAGGAGAATACAGAATCTGGCCTTCTCAACTATTATAAAATGCAGTGCTATATTAAACTCATAGTAGGAGAGTTATAGTATGGTTTTGGACAAGGTCGGCGCTTGCCAGGAGGACAGATTTGTTCCAGGGTTGTCTGAGATATACATTTATAGGACTAGGTATTATCCCAACAAGACATGGATTCATGGCTCAGAGAATATACCGTATATAGAGTGTCTTCAGAAAGGATTCACGCCCCTTGACTTATTCCACATGTTGTTGTGTTACAGCCTTAAATTAAAATGGATTCCATTTAGATGTTTTTGTCACTGGCCTATACACAATACCCCATAATGTTACTGATTAACACACAATACCCCATAATGTTACTGATCTACACACAATACCCCATAATGTTGCTGATCTACACACAATACCCCATAATGTTACTGATTAACACACAATACCCCATAATGTTACTGGTTAACACACAATACCCCATAATGTTACTGATATACACACAATACCCCATAATGTTACTGATTAACACACAATACCCCATAATGTTACTGATTAACACACAATACCCCATAATGTCAAACTGGAATGATGTTTTTAGACATTTTTACAAATTAATAAAAAATCGAAAGCTGAAATGTCTTGAGTCAATAAGTATTCAGCCCCTTTGTTATAGCAAGCCTAAATATGTTCAGGAGTAAAACTTTGCTTAACAAGTCACATAATACACTGTTTCATTAACTGAAATAAAAGATCCCTGAAATGTTCCATACACACAAATAAATTATTTATCTGAAATTTTGTGCAGAAATGTGTTTATATCCTTTGTCAAGATAATCCATCCACATCACAGGTGTGGTATATCAAGAAGCTGATTAAACAGTGAGGAAGCGTGCAAATGGAATGCTGACTGCAGGAATGTTGACCAGAAGTGTTATCAGACAATTGAATGTTAATTTCTCTACTAATTTGGCAGTACTTCCAACCTGCATCACAGGTTGGGGTGGCTGGGGGGGGCTCCCAGTTGGGCGAACCTATGCCCTACCAGGCCCACTCATGGCTGCAGCCCTACACATTCATGTGAAATACATAGATTAGGGCCTAATAAATGTACTAATTGACTTAAATTAACTGTAACTCAGTAAAAACTTTTAAATTGTTGCATGTTGCGTTTATATTTTTGTTCAGTTGTATGGACTCTTTTATTTTTCTATCTTATGGCACATGGTAGTCCCAGGTGGTCTCCCCTCCCAGTACTGACCAGGCTCGACCCTGAACAGGCGTGCTCAGGGTGGCACGGCCACAAGCGTATTTGTTTAACCCTGTTTTCTCCTTGAATTAGGTCCCTTGGCTCATCATTGCAACTCCTCAATGGGCTCGGGAGAGGCGAAGGTCGAGTCCTGCGTCCTCCAGACATGACCCGCCTGGCCGCTTACATCTTATTAACAACCCGGATGTCAGCCGCACCGATGTGTCGGAGGAAATATCGTTCAACTGACGACCGGAGTCAGCTTGCAGGCGCCCGGCCCTGTCACAAGGAGTCGCTAGAGCACAATGAGCCATGGAAAGCCACACCGGCCAAACCCTCCCCTACCCGACGACACTGGGCCAATTGTGCGCCGTCCTATGGGTCTCCCGGTCATGGCCGGTTTTGACAAAGCCTGGGATTCGAACCCCAGGCTGTAGTGACGCCTCAGCCCAGCGGTTCAGTACTTTTAACCCATTGAGTCATAGAATCATTGGACTTATTCTGTGTGCAATAATAGTGTTTGACATTTTTGAATGACTACCTCATCTCTGTACCCCACACATACAATTATCTGTAAGGTTTCTCAGTTGAGCAGGGAATTTCTAACACAGATTCAACCACAAAGGTAGGTTTTCCAATGCCTCGGAAAGAAGAGCACCTATTGGTAGATTAAAATAAAATAAAAAATGTTTGAATATCCCTTTGAGAATGGTGAAGTTATTAATTATAATTTGGATGGTGTATCAATACATCCAGTCACTACAAAAATACAGACGTTGTTCCTAACTCAGTTACTGGAGAGGAAGGAAAATGCTCAGGTATTTGACCATGAGGCCAATGTTGACTTTAAAACTGAGGATGGATCAACAACATTGTAGTTACTCCACAATACTAAACTAATTGATAGAGTGAAAAGAAGGAAGCCTGTACAGAAAAAAAATATTCCAAAACATGCATCCTGTTTGCAACAAGGCACTAAAGTAATACTGCAAAAAATGTGGCAAAGAAATTTACTTTTTGTCCGGAATACAAAGTGTTATGTTTGGATCAAATCCAACACAACACATCACTGAGTACCACTCTATCGTTGTTTAAAGCATGGTGGCGGCTGCATTATGTTATGGGTATGCTTGTCATCGGCAAGGTCTATGGAGTTTTTCAGAATAAAAATAAACGGAATAGAGCTAAGCACAGGCAAAATCCTAGAGGAAAACACGGTTCAGTCTGCTTTCCAACAGACACTGGGAGACAAATTCACCTGTCAGCAGGACAATAACCTAAAACACAAGACCAAATATACGTATACCGGAGTTGCTTAGCACGACTACATTGAATGTTCCCGAGTGGCCTAGTTACAGATATACTTGAAAATGGCTGTCTAGCAATGATCAACAACCAACTTGACAGAGAAATATTGTACAATCCAGGTGTGCAAAGCTCTTAGAGACTCACCCAGAAAGACTCACAGCTGTAATTGCTGCCAAAGGGGATACTAACATGTATTGACTCAGGGGTGTGAATACTTATGCAAATTATATTTTTCTGTACTTCATTTTTCAATACATTTGCAAACATTAAAAAATATATGTTTTTACTTTGTCATTATATTGTATTGTGTGTAGATGGGTGATTTTTTAACATTTTATTTAATTCATTTTGAATTCAGGCTGTAACACAACAAAATGTGGAATAAGTCAAGGGGTATGAATACTTTCTGAAGGCTCTCAAATCAAATCAAATGTTATTGGTCACATACACATGGTTAGCAGGTGTTATTGCGAGTGTAGCAAAATGCTATTGCTTCTAGATCCGACAGTGCAGCAGTATCTAACAGGTAGTGTATGTTAAGGCGCTTCCGGGTTGGAGCGAGTAGTCGCATTTCGCTTCGCTCCACAGGTAGTATTACATTTCATTTCATTTCATTACAGTACAACGGTTTGATTTGTTTGATCTTAGCAATTTTTTTCTTAGCTAGCTACATAGCCGTCTTTGTATCAAAGATAATTGTGTAGTTTAGAGTAATTAGAGTAATTATCGAGGTTAGCTAGCCAGCTATTTTCGTCCTTCTAACGTAGCCAACACTGCTAGCTAGCCAGCTAGCCAGCTAGCCAACTTCTACCGAATAGCAGCACTGTAGAAACTATTACATTACAACGGAACGACTTGATTAGTGTAGTGTTAGCTAGCTACATAGTTGTCTTTGCTGTCTTTGTATCTAAGATAATTGTGTAGATAATTGTGTAGTTTAGAGTAATTATCGAGGTTAGCTAGCCAGCTATTTTCGTCCGCCGCGCCGCCGTTCTCCTACCTAGTCAACACTGCTAGCTAGCCAGCCAACTTCTACCGAATAGCAGCACTGTAGAAACTATTACATTACAACGGAACGACCTGATAAGTGTAGTGTTAGCTAGCTACATAGTTGTCTTTGCTGTCTTTGTATCCAAGATAATTGTGTAGTTTAGAGTAATTATCGAGGTTATCGAGGTTACCTAGCCAGTTATCGAGGTTACCTAGCCAGCTACACTTTCAAACAAAGTCAACAACGCAGCCACTGCTAGCTAGCCTACTTCACCAGCCAGCAGTACTGTATCATTTTAGTCAATAAGATTTTTTGCAACGTAAGCTTAACTTTCTGAACATTCGAGACGTGTAGTCCACTTGTCATTCCAATCTCCTTTGCATTAGCGTAGCCTCTTCTGTAGCCTGTCAACTATGTGTCTGTCTATCCCTCTTCTCTCCTCTCTGCACAGACCATACAAACGCTTCACACCGCGTGGCCGCTGCCACTCTAACCTGGTGGTCCCAGCGCGCACGACCCACGTGGAGTTCCAGGTCTCCGGCAGCCTCTGGAACTGTCGATCTGCGGCCAACAAGGCAGAGTTCATCTCAGCCTATGCTTCCCTCCAGTCCCTCGACTTCTTGGCACTGACGGAAACATGGATTACCACAGATAACACTGCTACTCCTACTGCTCTCTCCTCGTCTGCCCACGTGTTCTCGCACACCCCGAGAGCTTCTGGTCAGCGGGGTGGTGGCACTGGGATCCTCATCTCTCCCAAGTGGACATTCTCTCTTTCTCCCCTGACCCATCTGTCTATCGCCTCCTTTGAATTCCATGCTGTCACAGTTACCAGCCCTTTCAAGCTTAACATCCTTATCATTTATCGCCCTCCAGGTTCCCTTGGAGAGTTCATCAATGAGCTTGACGCCTTGATAAGTTCCTTTCCTGAGGATGGCTCACCTCTCACAGTTCTGGGTGACTTTAACTTCCCCACGTCTACCTTTGACTCATTCCTCTCTGCCTCCTTCTTTCCACTCCTCTCCTCTTTTGACCTCACCCTCTCACCTTCCCCCCCTACTCACAAGGCAGGCAATACGCTTGACCTCATCTTTACTAGATGCTGTTCTTCCACTAATCTCATTGCAACTCCCCTCCAAGTCTCCGACCACTACCTTGTATCCTTTTCCCTCTCGCTCTCATCCAACACTTCCCACACTGCTTCTAATCGGATGGTATCGCGCCGTCCCAACCTTCGCTCTCTCTCCCCCGCTACTCTCTCCTCTTCCATCCTATCATCTCTTCCCTCTGCTCAAACCTTCTCCAACCTATCTCCTGATTCTGCCTCCTCAACCCTCCTCTCCTCCCTTTCTGCATCCTTTGACTCTCTATGTCCCCTATCCTCCAGGCCGGCTCGGTCCTCCCCTCCTGCTCCGTGGCTCGACGACTCATTGCGAGCTCACAGAACAGGGCTCCGGGCAGCCGAGCGGAAATGGAGGAAAACTCGCCTCCCTGCGGACCTGGCATCCTTTCACTCCCTCCTCTCTACATTCTCCTCTTCTGTCTCTGCTGCTAAAGCCACTTTCTACCACTCTAAATTCCAAGCATCTGCCTCTAACCCTAGGAAGCTCTTTGCCACCTTCTCCTCCCTCCTGAATCCTCCTCCCCCCCCCCCTCCTCCCTCTCTGCGGATGACTTCGTCAACCATTTTGAAAAGAAGGTCGACGACATCCGATCCTCGTTTGCTAAGTCAAACGACACCGCTGGTTCTGCTCACACTGCCCTACCCTGTGCTTTGACCTCTTTCTCCCCTCTCTCTCCAGATGAAATCTCGCGTCTTGTGACGGCCGGCCGCCCAACAACCTGCCCGCTTGACCCTATCCCCTCCTCTCTTCTCCAGACCATTTCCGGAGACCTTCTCCCTTACCTCACCTCGCTCATCAACTCATCCTTGACCGCTGGCTACGTCCCTTCCGTCTTCAAGAGAGCGAGAGTTGCACCCCTTCTGAAAAAACCTACACTCGATCCCTCCGATGTCAACAACTACAGACATCCCTTCTTTCTTTTCTCTCCAAAACTCTTGAACGTGCCGTCCTTGGCCAGCTCTCCTGCTATCTCTCTCAGAATGACCTTCTTGATCCAAATCAGTCAGGTTTCAAGACTAGTCATTCAACTGAGACTGCTCTTCTCTGTGTTACGGAGGCGCTCCGCACTGCTAAAGCTAACTCTCTCTCCTCTGCTCTCATCCTTCTAGACCTATCGGCTGCCTTTGATACTGTGAACCATCAGATCCTCCTCTCCACCCTCTCCGAGTTGGGCATCTCCGGCGCGGCCCACGCTTGGATTGCGTCCTACCTGACAGGTCGCTCCTACCAGGTGGCGTGGCGAGAATCTGTCTCCGCACCACGTGCTCTCACCACTGGTGTCCCCCAGGGCTCTGTTCTAGGCCCTCTCCTATTCTCGCTATACACCAAGTCACTTGGCTCTGTCATATCCTCACATGGTCTCTCCTATCATTGCTATGCAGACGACACACAATTAATCTTCTCCTTTCCCCCTTCTGATAACCAGGTGGCGAATCGCATCTCTGCATGTCTGGCAGACATATCAGTGTGGATGACGGATCACCACCTCAAGCTGAACCTCGGCAAGACGGAGCTGCTCTTCCTCCCGGGGAAGGACTGCCCGTTCCATGATCTCGCCATCACGGTTGACAACTCCATTGTGTCCTCCTCCCAGTGTGCTAAGAACCTTGGCGTGATCCTGGACAACACCCTGTCGTTCTCAACTAACATCAAGGCGGTGACCCGTTCCTGTAGGTTCATGCTCTACAACATTCGCAGAGTACGACCCTGCCTCACACAGGAAGCGGCGCAGGTCCTAATCCAGGCACTTGTCATCTCCCGTCTGGATTACTGCAACTCGCTGTTGGCTGGGCTCCCTGCCTGTGCCATTAAACCCCTACAACTCATCCAGAACGCCGCAGCCCGTCTGGTGTTCAACCTTCCCAAGTTCTCTCACGTCACCCCGCTCCTCCGCTCTCTCCACTGGCTTCCAGTTGAAGCTCGCATCCGCTACAAGACCATGGTGCTTGCCTACGGAGCTGTGAGGGGAACGGCACCTCCGTACCTTCAGGCTCTGATCAGGCCCTACACCCAAACAAGGGCACTGCGTTCATCCACCTCTGGCCTGCTCGCCTCCCTACCTCTGAGGAAGTACAGTTCCCGCTCAGCCCAGTCAAAACTGTTCGCTGCTCTGGCACCCCAATGGTGGAACAAACTCCCTCACGACGCCAGGTCAGCGGAGTCAATCACCACCTTCCGGAGACACCTGAAACCCCACCTCTTTAAGGAATACCTAGGATAGGATAAAGTAATCCTTCTAACCCCCCCCCCCCCTGAAAAGAGTTAGATGCACTATTGTAAAGTGGTTGTTCCACTGGATATCATAAGGTGAATGCACCAATTTGTAAGTCGCTCTGGATAAGAGCGTCTGCTAAATGACTTAAATGTAATGTAAATGTAAGCCCAACACACTGAAGCTGGCTCGAGGTTTAATGGATTTTACTAAATCTATTCATACTGCAGAACTAACTATATCCATCCAATGGAATACACTACTAAGGAACCATACTGACACCAAAACTCTACCATAACTCCACTTTACTATGTCCAACGAAAAAAGACATTGTGAATAATGGGTGGAAAATTGTTTCTACTCATTGTTCCTTTTTTCCAAGACGGGGTGTACTGTATGTCTTTCTAAACAACAGCAGCAGCAGGAGGCTGAATTGATGGTAAGTATTGCATTATGCATATGCTGGCAATAATAAAACAAACGTAGTTTGTATAAAAAGGAGACGGAAACTTCTTCTTGATCTACAGAGACTCATTACTGCCGACGTCCGTATTCATATCACAACCTTTTTGAAGTCAAAGAAAACAAGAGCAACCACAGCAGTGGTCCTTCCTTTGATTTAGCTTAGGTCTGCTTAGTGTTAATACTCAACTCAGAGAGGAACGAGACTGATTTAGCTTAGGTCTGCTTAGTGTTAATACTCAACTCAGAGAGGAACGAGACTGATTTAGCTTAGGTCTGCTTAGTGTTAATACTCAACTCAGAGAGGAACGAGACTGATTTAGCTTAGGTCTGCTTAGTGTTAATACTCAACTCAGAGAGGAACGAGACTGATTTAGCTTAGGTCTGCTCAGTGTTAATACTCAACTCAGAGGAACGAGACTGATTTAGCTTAGGTCTGCTCAGTGTTAATACTCAACTCAGAGAGGACAGAGACTGATTTAGCTTAGGTCTGCTTAGTGTTAATACTCAACTCAGAGAGGACAGAGACTGATTTAGCTTAGGTCTGCTTAGTGTTAATACTCAACTCAGAGAGGTACGAGACTGATTTAGCTTAGGTCTGCTTAGTGTTAATACTCAACTCAGAGAGGAACGAGACTGATTTAGCTTAGGTCTGCTTAGTGTTAATACTCAACTCAGAGAGGAACGAGACTGATTTAGCTTAGGTCTGCTTAGTGTTAATACTCAACTCAGAGAGGAACGAGACTGATTTAGCTTAGGTCTGCTTAGTGTTAATACTCAACTCAGAGAGGAACGAGACTGATTTAGCTTAGGTCTGCTTAGTGTTAATACTCAACTCAGAGAGGACAGAGACTGATTTAGCTTAGGTCTGCTTAGTGTTAATACTCAACTCAGAGAGGACAGAGACTGATTTAGCTTAGGTCTGCTTAGTGTTAATACTCAACTCAGAGAGGTACGAGACTGATTTAGCTTAGGTCTGCTTAGTGTTAATACTCAACTCAGAGAGGAACGAGACTGATTTAGCTTAGGTCTGCTCAGTGTTAATACTCAACTCAGAGAGGACAGAGACTGATTTAGCTTAGGTCTGCTTAGTGTTAATACTCAACTCAGAGAGGAACGAGACTGATTTAGCTTAGGTCTGCTCAGTGTTTATACTCAACTCAGAGAGGAACGAGACTGATTTAGCTTAGGTCTGCTTAGTGTTTATACTCAACTCAGAGAGGAAAGAGACTGATTTAGCTTAGGTCTGCTCAGTGTTAATACTCAACTCAGAGAGGACAGAGACTGATTTAGCTTAGGTCTGCTTAGTGTTAATACTCAACTCAGGGAGGAACGAGACTGATTTAGCTTAGGTCTGCTCAGTGTTAATACTCAACTCAGAGAGGACAGAGACTGATTTAGCTTAGGTCTGCTCAGTGTTAATACTCAACTCAGAGGAAAGAGACTGATTTAGCTTAGGTCTGCTTAGTGTTAATACTCAACTCAGAGAGGAAAGAGACTGTTTTAGCTTAGGTCTGCTTAGTGTTAATACTCAACTCAGAGAGGACAGAGACTGATTTAGCTTAGGTCTGCTTAGTGCTTATACTCAACTCAGAGAGGAACGAGACTGATTTAGCTTAGGTCTGCTTAGTGTTAATACTCAACTCAGAGAGGAACGAGACTGATTTAGCTTAGGTCTGCTTAGTGCTTATACTCAACTCAGAGAGGAAAGAGACCGCAAACTGTGACATCACAGAGATACAGACATATACATGAATCCATGTACACACACACACACACACACACACACACACACACACACACACACACACACACACACACACACACACACACACACACACACACACACACACACACACACACACACAAAGACACAAAGACACAAAGACACAAAGACACAAAGACACAAAGACACGAAAACAGATCCTTCCCCATCCACAAGCATAGTTGTTATGCTGATGACACAGTGCAACAGCAGTAGCTAGGATCACTAGGTAATGATGCTGTCAGTAGGGGTCACATCCTACTCACACGGATGTTAATGGGACAAGAAAGCAATATCAACAAACAAAGACTGTTAGCAAGGGAGAGTATGTACAATGTTACAAATGATGTTCAAATGTCAAACTCCACCCCGATGAAGGTGTGACCCTCCTTTTTGACTCCAGCATTTTTGGTAAACCAAGGCCATACGTTCTTATTTCAGAGTTGAAATAGGAGTCCTTTTTGGGTGGCCGTCTGCATTCTTTCACAGTACTTTAATACAACATGTTGTCATTTACAGGCATAAAGGTTTAAAACCAGGATAACGATAAAGATAAGACACCTGTACACTGTTGAGAAGTAGCCAATTAGCCAAATATAAGTGAATGCGATATGGAATTGTGAAGGCTGTATAATGGTCTGAGCTGTATAATGGACTGAGCTGTATAATGGACTGAGCTGTATAATGGACTGAGCTGTATAATGGACTTCTAATGGACTGAGTTGAGTAGACTTAGTGGCTACCCAAGAGAGACATTGGCATTAAGGACCTCAGGGAATGTAAAAAGACCTCATTACTTGCATTTCATATAAATAATGGTATACGAATATTAATGATGAATTTATCATCATATCTTAAATAATGCAGAGTGCGTTTCCAATCTGCGCAATGGAAACCTTCTCCCTCTCCATTTAGAATTAGAATTAAGAACATGAATAAGATTGCAAGAAATAAGAATCTGTGCATAGGAATAAAAATTTGAACTCGATCTGTGGGTTAACTTCCAAGGAGCTAGTACTTCAAACTGCTTCCAAAATGAAACGTTCACTGTAGATATGCTTTAGTCAATGAAAGCAGATTTTTATAGCTGTGTTTGAATTATTCCCACCCCCCATTATATCTTGATGAGGATTCCTGTTATTGTACACCTATTATAATGCTATTTAGGATAGAGCCAGCAGTAGATATCTCACAAAGGCCATGGGTTTGACAGAAGAAGATTGGTTTTGTTTATGTTTTTCAGTCACAAGACAATTACAGAAGCACAGTGTAATTATTTGAATCAGATTAGCTGACTTTACACAGCAATAACAGCAAGGTTGGGGGTCTATTTATTTTTATTCGGGTAGTTAAAATCCAATTTATGATGAGGAAAAATCCTTATTGAAAAAAAGGCTAAGAAACTATGTGCAACTGTTTTCCTGAGAAGTCCAAATATGTACTGTCTGGATATAATCCCATCTACAATCAAATTCTATGAAAACAAAAAACAAATGGTATCTGGTGGCGATGCCAAAACATGTTTACCAGAGTGCCCATGCACCATGAGCAGTTTATTCATAAGTACTACTTTATATTATAGAAAACATCACTAAAGGTCATTTCATTATTAAATCCCATGGAATGTGTTTTAGGCATTGTCTGGTAGTAGAGGAGGAGCTGCATCATAATCCCAGTAGAGGATTAACCGTGAAACATTACCTACACGTTGATTCAGATGATGTAACGCAAGGGCGTTTACAGTACGTACTGCGTAACATTCTCTATTCAAGGTCATGCAAATACTGCATGTGAGAAGCATCTTTACGGCAGACAGGGCTATTCCCATAGACACAAAAAAGGTATTCTTTAAAAGTGTGTGTTTTTACAACTAGTGGTGACACATATACATGGCAAACTGTCATAAACCTTACAATGATCTATTCATGGGACATACGAAAGAACCATTTTACAGGCAGATATGAACATTTCCCATGAACATAAAGGTATTTAACTAGTACCTCAGTGTTTGTCCAACTCGCATTACAACACTATGAACTGTGCTGTCATCATGCATCATGCATAAATGGAAAAATACCACAAAATATCCTAACTTTCACAGTTAAGTTATTATCTTATTCATAAAGATAATTGTATGTATCGGTAAAGTAGCATCTCCAGCTCTTACCCACATGCCATTTACAGAGTGAGACTGGGTCAGCAAGGTCTGTCATAATGAGCAGCTAGTCTTGACAGCTCGCCGCCTCGCTCTCAACCTAGGTCAACCATACATAATAACTGAAAGGACATGCCTAATATAGTGATACTGCAAAGGAATACCTCGGAATATCTCGTGTAGATATGCCTTAACATACTGTATAAAGTCAAGTCCAAAGAGATGACAGGTATCCATGGCTGAATGTACACAAACCATACACAACAGCTGAAATAAATCCTAGGAAAAGATATGGCTACTTGCTTCACAATGTACCACCTACACAGATCTGATAGATTCATTTGATCACTCTGTTGTCGCAGAGAATTTTCCTGAGCACCAGGAAACGCTAATTGCAGAGTACTCAAGGTTTAAAAAAGTATTCTAAAGTTTGTAATTTCCACTTAAAAATGTTAGATACTGTATGAAACAAATTCCAAAGAGATGCCAGTCATCCATGGCTGTTCTAAACAAAATGGAAGAATACTAAAAATTAAATCGCACAAAATAGCGTTCTCACATTTGAAAGAATATTCTTTTTCTAGAACTTCAAGTCCAAAGAGGTACCAGTTACCAATAATCCTTGTTTGTAACAAAATGGAGGTAAACTACAAATACGAGCCGAACTCAGTCACTAATTTAACCTCATTAGCTGAAAGACAGGGATCTGAGAGGCAGTGAGTGACTATTATCAGCCATGTTAATATTGCATATGACAGACATTACTCTTTACAACACAAGGGCTCATATATGGCAAGGATGAATTAATGTTTCAACTAAATAGGTCCTGTTAAATGATGCTGCCTACTAAAGTTAAAGGAAAATTCCACTCAAAAACTATATTTTGGTATTAGTCCCAAAATATGTTTCATGTCAGCAATCAAGATTTGAAGATATGGAACTTTCAACATCCAGATCTACAGCCGGTATGATGCGTTTTGCTTCATATGATGCGTTTTGCTTCATATGATGCGTTTTAACATACTGTATATGATGTGTTTGGCGTCTTACCGGCTGTATATCTGCCCAACGTGACGGACAAGAGCTGAGATACACATGAAAACATGAAATTACCCTGGGAATCGACAGAACATCGCTCAGAGATACCCCAAAAACAACAGAACGTTCAAAATGGGTGAGTCTTTCCTTTAATCAGGAAGCACAGATGAGCCAAATGACATGAATGGAATTCTATCATTCTATCTTCCACCCCTTTAGAATGTGGAAGGATTGGGTGACACTGAGCATGCTATGGAGAAGGTCACGTTTTAGAGAGCTCCTGCTAAAATCATATTAAAATGGCGCATTTCCAGTCAAAAAGAGCACAAAACATTTTATTACAATGTGGAAGGTTCCATCTCCCTCCTTCAGAATGTGGGAGGTTCCATCTCCCTCCTTCAGAATGTGGAAGGTTCCATCTCCCTCCTTCAGAATGTGGAAGGTTCCATCTCCCTCCTTCAGAATGTGGAAGGTTCCATCTCCCTCCTTCAGAATGTGGAAGATTTCATCTCCCTCCTTTAGAATTTGGGAAGTTCCATCTCCCTCCTTCAGAATGTGGAAGGTTCCATCTCCCTCCTTTAGAATTTGGGAGGTTCCATCTCCCTCCTTCAGAATGTGGAAGGTTCCATCTCCCTCCTTCAGAATGTGGAAGGTTCCATCTCCCTCCTTCAGAATGTGGAAGGTTCCAACTCCCTCCTTCAGAATGTGTAAGGTTCCATCTCCCTCCTTCAGAATGTGGAAGGTTCCATCTCCCTCCTTTAGAATGTGGAAGGTTCCATCTCCCTCCTTCAGAATGTGGGAGGTTCCATCTCCCTCCTTCAGAATGTGGAAGATTTCAGCTCCCTCCTTTAGAATGTGGGAGGTTCCATCTCTCTCCTTCAGAATGTGGAAGATTTCATCTCCCTCCTTTAGAATTCGGGAGGTTCCATCTCCCTCTTTCAGAATGTGGAAGGTTCCATCTCCCTCCTTTAGAATGTGGAAGGTTCCATCTCCCTCCTTCAGAATGTGGAAGGTTCCATCTCCCTCCTTCAGAATGTGGAAGGTTCCATCTCCCTCCTTCAGAATGTGGAAGGTTCCATCTCCCTCCTTCAGAATGTGGAAGGTTCCATCTCCCTCCTTTAGAATGTGGAAGGTTCCATCTCCCTCCTTCAGAATGTGGGAGGTTCCATCTCCCTCCTTCAGAATGTGGTAGGTTCCATCTCTCTCCTTCAGAATGTGGAAGATTTCATCTCCCTCCTTTAGAATTTGTGAGGTTCCATCTCCCTCCTTCAGAATGTGGAAGATTTCAGCTCCCTCCTTTAGAATGTGGGAGGTTCCATCTCTCTCCTTCAGAATGTGGAAGATTTCATCTCCCTCCTTTAGAATTCGGGAGGTTCCATCTCCCTCCTTCAGAATGTGGAAGGTTCCATCTCCCTCCTTTAGAATGTGGAGGTTCCATCTCCCTCCTTCAGAATGCGGAAGGTTCCATCTCCCTCCTTCAGAATGTGGAAGGTTCCATCTCCCTCCTTCAGAATGTGAAAGGTTCCATCTCCCTCCTTCAGAATGTGGAAGGTTCCATCTCCCTCCTTCAGAATGTGGAAGGTTCCAACTCCCTCCTTCAGAATGTGGAGTTTCCATCTCCCTCCTTCAGAATGTGGAAGGTTCCATCTCCCTCCTTCAGAATGTGGAAGATTTCATCTCCCTCCTTTGGAATGTGGAAGGTTCCATCTCCCTCCTTCAGAATGTGGAAGGTTCTATCTCCCTCCTTTAGAATGTGGGGGGTTTGCCTGTAAGCCTTTTGTGACTGCCTGAACTGTTGCTTAGCTATCAAGCATTGGACAACTGTCTCACGCCTCAGAGAGTATTCACTCACGTCCTGTCATGTGGAAAGCTTGTCGTGTGGACACATTAGCATAATGCCAGTGCAAACCAAAACACATCATGTGTATAGTGTGTCACCTTTGACATGTCTGACACAATAAGATGTGTGGATCTTGCCACAACCAGCACCGTGGAGCAGTGGTGTAAAGTAACTCAGTAAAAACACTTCAAAGTACAAGTCATTTTTTGGGGTATCTGTGCTTTACTTTACTATTTATATTTTTGACTACTTTTACTTTTACTGCACTACATTCCTAAAGAAAATAATGTACTTTTTACTCCATACATTTTCCCTGACACCCAAAAGTACTCGTTACATTTTGAATGCTTAAGAGGACAGGAGCATGGTCCAATTCACGCA
>NC_092088.1:91284600-91312100 GCF_045679555.1 Salvelinus alpinus
ATAACATTTACCTCCACAACTAATTCTGATATACAAGCAACAATCACACCATTAATGTGGAAAGAGTAGATATGAATCAACAAATTAACACTGCAGTAATGTTTTAATCAACTAATGTACGTATATAATATGTTCTTATTGTCTTCAGCACCATCACAATTAACATCCCCAAAGCATTAGGTCATTCTGCTGCGAGGTCTAGCTTGGATTAATCTTGGGCCTAAACTAACCACCTCCGATATTGATTTCCGTCTGACAGGTTAAGGCATTGAAGGACAGGTCAGCCAGTGTTGCTGCCATGCTATGTTGTTGTCTTAGGTCTCTCTTTATGCAGTGTGTTGTCTCTCTTGTCGTGATGTGCGTTTTGTCATACATTGTTATTTTTAATCCCAGCACCCGCCCCCGCAAGAGGCCTTTTGCCTTCTGGTAGGCCATCATTGTAAATAAGAATGTATTTGTGACTGACTTGCCTAGTTAACAAAAGGTTAAATAAATAAAACAGGTTAGCCAGACAGGGTTTGCATCCCAAATGGAACCATACTCCCAATATAGTGCAGTGCACTACTTTTGACCAGGGCCCATAGGGATTCCCATAGCTCTCAGGTCAAAAGTGCACTACATAGTGGGTACGGGACCATTTGAGAGGCAGACAACCTCTGCCATGCCGGGTCAACCTCTGCCATGCCGGGTCAACCTCTGCCATGCCGGGTCAACCTCTGCCATGCCGGGTCAACCTCTGAGAGTAACAGGGTTTTTTATGGAGAGACCTTGTCCATGCTTTAGTAACGGATATGATTCCTCATCAGGAGCAGGAAAGAACCCCCAGTCTGTGTTGCTGCACACACACACACACACACACACACACACACACACACACACACACACACACACACACACACACACAAACACACACACACACACACACACACACACACACACACACACACACACACACACACACACACACACACACACACACACACACACACACACACACACACACACACACACACACACACACACACACACACACACACACACACACTACTTAACACTGTTTTGCTGCCACAGGAGACTCGGGCTGTGTCCCACATGACACCCGATTTCCTGTGGGATACCCTATGTGGTCTGGTCAAAAGTAGTGCACTATATAGGGAATAGGGTGCCATTTGGGACATATACTATGTACTCTTTTAAACCCAGTGGTTATCCAGATGAAAATGGAATTAAATTCAACCTCTCTCTGCCACACACAAGCACACACACACAAACACACACAAACACACACACAAACACACGCATAAACACAAACACACACACTCAAACACACACCCAGGAAAGACACACACCAACCCTGCTGAACTATAAATAGATGCTAGAAGAAAATCTTCAGAAAAAAAATAAGCTGTTGCTTTTAAACTGTTATTAACATGTTGATAGAACAATGTCAAATGCTGCGTTTGGAGAAGAGATCTGACTACATGGACACATTAGGACGATGTGGGATGATGTCGTCCACAGTGACACAGCTCTTCTCAATAGTTTTGTCACCCTTGAGATTCACATACTTAATCCCATTTTTCATGACACACATCCACCATTGACAACAACACAGGATAAAGATTGAAGTTCCAGAGCAGACATGTTAGAAACACCGCTTGGCACTATGTTTAAGAAGGCTACGCTCATAGTCTAGTATTTGAGATGTTTTTAAAATCAGAATATGGTGCACACCTAACGATGGACGCCAATGAATGTGGCTATAATGTATATCATGACCTAATCCCCTATGATATCCCTACGACCACCTAATATATATCATGACCTAATCCCCTATGATATCCCTACGACCACCTAATATATATCATGACCTAATCCCCTATGATATCCCTACGACCACCTAATATATATCATGACCTAATCCCCTATGATATCCCTACGAATATCTAATATACATCATGACCTAATCCCCTATGATATCCCTACGAATATCTAATATATATCATGACCTAATCCCCTATGATATCCCTACGACCACCTAATATACATCATGACCTAATCCCCTATGATATCCCTACGAATATCTAATATACATCATGACCTAATCCCCTATGATATCCCTACGAATATCTAATATACATCATGACCTAATCCCCTATGATATCCCTACGAATATCTAATATACATCATGACCTAATCCCCTATGATATCCCTACGAATATCTAATATACATCATGACCTAATCCCCTATGATATCCCTACGAATATCTAATATACATCATGACCTAATCCCCTATGATATCCCTACGAATATCTAATATACATCATGACCTAATCCCCTATGATATCCCTACGAATATCTAATATACATCATGACCTAATCCCCTATGATATCCCTACGAATATCTAATATACATCATGACCTAATCCCCTATGATATCCCTACGAATATCTAATATATATCATGACCTAATCCCCTATGATATCCCTACGAATATCTAATATATATCATGACCTAATCCCCTATGATATCCCTACGAATATCTAATATATATCATGACCTAATCCCCTATGATATCCCTACGAATATCTAATATACATCATGACCTAATCCCCTATGATATCCCTACGAATATCTAATATACATCATGACCTAATCCCCTATGATATCCCTACGAATATCTAATATACATCATGACCTAATCCCCTATGATATCCCTACGAATATCTAATATATATCATGACCTAATCCCCTATGATATCCCTACGAATATCTAATATATATCATGACCTAATCCCCTATGATATCCCTACGAATATCTAATATATATCATGACCTAATCCCCTACGATATCCCTACGACCACCTAATATATATCATGACCTAATCCCCTATGATATCCCTACGACCACCTAATATATATCATGACCTAATCCCCTATGATATCCCTACGACCACCTAATATATATCATGACCTAATCCCCTACGACCACCTACACACAAATACAGTCTTCTACTCCAACAACAATACCCAGTTCCTACAATGTCACGTGGTTCCATGGTCAATGACAAGGACCTTCTATACTCCCTAATGTTTTACAAACAGAGAAAAAAAACGGAACATCTCATTTGCATAGACTCAAAGCAATCCTTTCTGCCAGCCAGGCGGCACAAAATGCTCTGTTTTCTATTTGCACGGAAGCAAAGGCCAAGGGGGAGAATCACAGAGACCGGCTCAACTCAACTCCATGCAGTCGTTCTATTTGAGTATCTACGTTCTATGTTCCGTTTGATCAGCAGTGAAGAACCAGGGAAAACCAGAGAAGGACCAGCTAGACTCAACTGAACTCCATGCAGTCATTGTGAGGTTCTATGTTCCATGTTCTGTGTTCTATGTTCTGTATGATGAGGAGTGGAGAACCAAGAAGAACCAGGGAGAACCAGAGACCAGCTTAACTCAACTGAACTCCATTCAGTCATTCTATGTAAGGTTCTACAGTCCTACTTTCTGTTTGATCAGAAAGCTGCTAATTATTCCCCCGGGGTTCTATTATTCGACGCGTGGTTCCATCTGTGACTGTTGCCAAAGGGGGATTGCTCCTATAACATTGGTTCATTCTCTTCTGTTGTGTGTTTTTTCAAAGTGTAATGTGTGATTCATTATGCTTGGATCACTGTGCCGGAATGACTCCCTCTTTACTGTGGCTCCCTCTGAATCTGTCACCACACCTCACACACACACACACACACACACACACACACACACACACACACACACACACACACACACACACACACACACACACACACACACACACACACACACACACACACACACACACACACACACATACACACACACACACACACACACACACATTGTAAATCTGCCACCACACCTCTGTGCTCTTATCTCTCCTCTCCACATATACAGGATTTGGTTGAGTCATCACAACACTCTTTTGAAGTGGCTCCTAAACATTCAGGCTTGATACATGTATTTATTATGCAACAGATACTCTAAAATAAGTCTCTGTGTGTGGGGGGGGGGACAGGGATATGTCTGTCTGTCTGTCTGTCTGTCTGTCTGTCTGTCTGTCTGTCTGTCTGTCTGTCTGTCTGTCTGTCTGTCTGTCTGTCTGTCTGTCTGTCTGTCTGTCTGTCTGTCTGTCTGTCTGTCTGTCTGTCTGTCTGTCTGTCTGTCTGTCTGTCTGTCTGTCTGTCTGTCTGTCTGTCTGTCTGTATTTGTGTGTGTGTGTGTGTGTGTGTGTGTGTGTGTGTGTGTGTGTGTGTATCTGTGTTTCTGTGTGTCTGAGTGTGAGTTACTAATACGACGTAGAATAAACTAGCAAACAGCGAGTGTGTGGGATTTCACTACATGGTGACAGTTTCATGGGGTATTTGAAGAAAAAGGATGGAATCCTCCGGAAGCAATTAAGGGCATTTGTCACACTTGCCAGCGTAAGCTGAAATGGTGACAGGCCGATGCAGATAGATACTGTGTGGTTGTGGGAGAAAGAACAGCAAAAAAAATACCACTTCTGAGTTTTCTGTCTAACCCTTGACAATAAATGAAAAGCTGAAGAAATCTGGTCATCTGCAACCCAGGCATCTGGGGGAGAGATTATTCATAATTTACAAAGCAAGGGAAGAGAGCTTGATTTTATGTTAGCTGTATTCCAAAACAAAGGCCTAGTCAAGCACGGGCGGGCATGCAATACTTTTGGAGTAATGTTGAAAGTCTAATACCGCATACTGTATAAACAGGACAAAGAACAGACTAGAATCTGAGAGCATGGTTTTGGGAGCATAGAAATAAGAATGAACAGAAAAGGTGTCTCCATTCAAGTCAATGGTGACATAATTGGTGGACTGGCAGCCCTTTTGAGTGTGCCCATGCCAGGAAGTAAAAGCAGAAAGCGTAACCTTCAATCTGTACTGTGATTTGTTGAGTCAACTCAACTGACATTACAAAAAATACATTCCATTGCATGAGCCACATCAGTTAAAATCGTTTGAACGAACATTCTACATTACCATGGCAATCCAGCATCAGTTGATAGAACATTCCAAAATACCATGGAAATAATTGCATCACAATACCATTGTGAGTGTGCCCATGAGTTTACAAGTCAATTGCCAGGGTTAGAGCTTCCAAGCCCATTCTTTTCATTCTTATTTCCATGTTTGGGAGTTTCTGATGCAGTGTTATGTATTCTAGATCAGTATGCTGGAATGATCTAGAATATATCCAGTATTCTAGTGTTCTGTATTATAGACCAGTATTCTAGAATATTTTAGAATATATCCAGGATTCTAGTATTCACTATTCTAGACTATAGTATTCTGTTGTGTCAAAACTATGCGTTGACTCCGTAGTCTATCTTCTGTTCTAATTGAAAGGCACATTCCAATCATCCCTTTAATAAGTATTGTGGAGGTCTGTAAACACTAAACCGACTCATTTTAATGAACAACTGCTAAACCAAACGTTGGATTGGTTTTGACTGCTTCAGTGTTGCTGTAGTTCTATCCTAATGAGAGATGGCAGCTACAATGGTGTTAAAAGACTAGATATTTATGGATGGCTCTCTTATTTCCTTCAGTGTGAATATGTAGTCGCTACACCATCACAGCACCCCTCTCCATGGTCCTGGGAATGAGAAAACACTACCATAGTCATTGGTGATGAAACACATCACCAACACCTGAAAACCACTGGTCATTATCAACCAATAATTGCAATATAATTGTATATTAGTGATGAGCAGCATACATGTTGGTGGGCTGGGCTGTGGAGGAATATGGACCTGGCGTATCTCATGTACAACACCCGCTCCTCTTGTAGCTTTGGTCTAGGGATGCATTGCATTGTGAGGTCAGCTGTGTGTGTTCTTTGTTTCACAGCCCACAACCCACCTCTGTAGACAGACATGCGCTATACAGGTAGGGGGGTAGAGAGGGGTTAAAAGAGGCTATTGACGTGCACAGTTGACTCTAGCTCTAGTCCAAGTTGTTATTGTGCGTTCCACTACCAAGAGATGTTTGGTTAGTAGAAGAATACGCACTAACGCCCTGGACCAGAGCTAGGTTGACTCAAACTCCCAGCTGACTCATCTATATATGCATACATACAAACAATGCTCATTGAACTGTAGTATAACTGCAGTATGTTAGACATACAGCATGTTTGGGGCTGGTTACTCACCCTCCTTTGCTGGTCGTTTAACCTCTGCACTGATGTTGCACACCTGCCCAGCACGGATTTGTGGAGTCAGGCATCCCTCCGTTTGGGGATTTAAAGGCAAAACCACGTTGTTAAGCACAAGCATACTTTCTGATTCTCCGTCGCCTAGGTGCTGGGGACAGGTGCATTTCGTATACACTATTCCACATGTTTCCACAGTTCCTTTCTCCGATTTCAGGCAGTTCTCCAGCCACGTGCACAGCACCTGACATCCAAATTGACTGGGGCTCGCCTTGTTCAAGACCAAGAATTCCACCACAGACTTCTCCTCTTCGTCCGTCTTCTGCAATCCGTTATAATCGTAAGGGAAAACCCTCCGTAGCTGCACGAAATTCTTGTCATACTGCAAAAATATATAAATATTCTTGGAATCACACAGGTACACTATAGACTCGTTGTTTTTCAGCAATTCATTGATCTTCTCGTGCGAGTAGTGATCGAATTGATAAGCAAGCAAAGAGAACTCGGAGCAGCTCAAGTCTCGTTTGTATAGTTTAAGGTAGATGCTGTATTTGGTAGGGTCAGGGTTCTCCAACGTCCATGTGCAGTTCGTGTAGTTCTTGGGAAACATCTCAGTCACTGAGTAAGATCCATATATGACCCCCTTGACCAAAGTGGAACACCAGTAGTCTTGTGCACCAGTTAATCCAAACATAACCAGGAGATAGGTGGAAAATATATAAATCAACTGGTTACGAATAGCCTTCATCCTATGTCATTTGGCCTGCAAGGGGGAGAGATGTAAAAATGACACCAAGGACTCTTAAAGACACAGTTAGTAACAGTAAACAACAGGAACCTGTGTAGGTCTAATACAGGGTGATCTGATTATACCAACGTTTGGTTCATAGTGAGGCCTCAACCTTTTCCGCCTTGGAAAACACCTGGCCAACCATCATCATTCCTGTTCCACTGTTACATTATGGCGGGCAGTCTCCTGCTCCTCTCCCTTGCTGCCTTTTGCAAGAAAGATAAAACTTTGGACAAACACTGCCACCTTGTGGTTGCTATGGTCGCTTGATTTGGGGAAGTCCGCATAAGGGATCAATGAAACTCTTGTCAGTCGTTATTGAGTTGTAATTAATTGGACCGATTTGCGGAACTAGGGAACCGTCAATCTTTGGAATATTTTGAACGTGGTGGGGCTCGCGTGTTCATATGTGTGTGTCCGTCACGAAAAAAGAGAGGTGTGTGATTGTGAACAGTTATCATATTGCTCTGAGAGGGACATATAGGCTGCATGTGGTATTTTATTGGATGTGAGCTCATTTTGCGCAACTATGTTCTCCATTACGCATCACGAAGAGGTGCTTTAAACCATCGATATTCATTTCGATGAGAATAATGAACTGGATTATGTCTTCGGTGTATTCCAAGTCCCTGTCAAAAGGGGTTTTGAATCTGTGTCTATTTTTTTTTAATCAACCTTGGATTTCCGAATCAGAGTCCATACTGCGTGATATGCTGTAGGCTATGTTACACGCCCATCCATCCAACCTGTATCTTTCCTCAATTCAATAGTGGACTAAGAACTGGTTTGGAAGTCCATTATACACTAATTTCATATAAAGACTCAGTGGGAGATGAACCAACCCACACATTGACACAAATACAGCATCGTGTCCCCAGTCCCAATTTCCTTAACATAACTAACATGGGCTTTCTTCTCCTCCCTTATAGGCAGCTAATGATACCTGTAACGTTCTTCCATCTACTAATAGACAGATCTGGATCACGTATCGAGTCGCGAGAGAGGGAGAGGGAGAGAGAGAGAGCGAGAGAATGCATGCGATGTCCTGATTGTATTAATCCTGCAGGCATTGCAGCTGTGAGCAGTGTCACAGTGGTGTGTGAGTAGGCGGTGGAATTAAGTCTATAGAATATTATTCTGAGAACATGAGAATAGTAAGATTTCTAACATTGGGGGACTATAAACCTAATTTGAGGACATTAATATAGGTTATGCACGATAAAATGACAAAGAATGCGATATGATATAATGGCATATTGTGCTGCCAAATGGACAGAATGTTGTCTTTTGGTTTGGGACCTGTTCATATAGTACATAAATGCTATTTCTCTGCAAATATTCTCACTAATGGATAGATAATTCTTGCATTATCACTGTTTATAAGATTCATAGGGAACATGCCGTTCTCTGAAAACAGAAGTCCTTTTGCTAAACGGACATGGTTTGAGCGCTTATCGAGGATTACAATTTGGTAGAGGATGCAGAAACATCCGCTTATTTTACTCTCAAATTAAAGTTGTTTTTCCTCCTGTTTTGCAAAGCGATATGAATATGATGAAATATCAACTCAATCCCAATTCACTGACACATAGACGGCGCTAAAACGAGATGTTTGCCCATTTTTGATAAAAGGCGCACAGAAATACATCTGTTAACTTATTCCAACCCTGTGTAGTCTATGTGTGTCCGTCCCATGGTTGGAATGCCTCGACGCATGTTAGAGCCTATTCATTCGAAACAGAGATACAATGCTGCAGCCACAGAAATGTTGATCGAGATGGAATGTTTGAACTTTCAGACTAGGCTATATCGGTAAAACCGAGAGCGTTGCAGTAGCCTGGCTGGCGTGGAATCTGTTGGTATTATCTGAATGCCTGGCTGCTTTATCTGTCTACAGCCAAAAATCATAATAGCATACTAATAATAATAATAATAATAATGCAATTAATATTATCCCCAAAATTACCTTACACTCCGGAAGCTATGGCTATTTTTCCAAAATACTTGACCACATCCTTTATGAAGAGCAAAATGTGCTGTCTCCTTGCGAATCGATACTTCCCATAGCCCACAGTAGAAGTCCAATGCAACAAGATGATCGTCAATGGACAAAAAAAATGCGTTAGACTCCCGTCTGGATCATCTCCTCCGCGTCGCTTTTTTCCATCAAAACGGACCCAGTGAGAAGCGAAACAACTCGCGACAGCCCAATAGAGAAATATTAGAATGATGGGGGGGACAAAAATCTACAAAATTACCGTGAAGGTATACCTCTATGGATCATCGACGGGTCCCTTCGTGTCTTTTCTCCAGATATATTAGCCTATCAAGACGAGGCAGCAAGTAGTCCAAAAAAAATCCTTAGCGGACGGATGTTTGAATACTGAGTAAGTATGGAGGAGAGATAGAAACCGCTCTGCTCGCTCACCCTGCTCAGGACTGGGGCTGCAATATCACGTCACAGCCACTAAGATAAAGCACGTATGGACGTTTTCTTGCTGCGTCTGGTATACCACTTTCCCACCCCCACCCTCTGACACTCTTACATAGCTTTCCCTTAATTCAAGGCACAGGGATGTTCCCTTGGACTTGGACCCGGGGTTTTGTGCCCACTGCCCAGACAGACAGGCGTACTGCTCCTGACGAACCGGCACGTTGGGTTGGGGTTTACCATTCGTTGTTGGAATATTGGGGTATTTTGGCTGCAAAGACGGATGAGCTGGCGCGCGCAGGACAATAAAAAACATTATATATTCTATCATCACGGGACATTATAAGCGGATAGTGGAATAACCCTCCTTATGATTTTGAAACAAGGATATTAATATTTTTTTATAGATTTCTTCTACATTTTTTGCTGATGTGGCAGGTGTTATGTGTGCTTTTTTGAGACAATGTCTGAAACTCGCCTCTGTCTGTACTAATCAGTGTCTTCTTCTGTTCTTATGCAAAGTAGCCTACAGAACATATCCTCCCTCCTCTTCACGACTGTGTATGTAGTTGTTTCTTGTATTTAGGTCAAAACAGTATTAGGTATGCATGTTTATGTTCATCGAATGATTTGGGGGGTTTTGTTGAGCAGTTTAGTCAAGATATACCACTTCATCCGTTCCAAATGTTGCATGGCAGGGACTTCAGAAAGTCATTTTTTCGACGTTGACCTAAATATGGCAAACTTTTCACTTAAGTTAATATTTTGGTAATATGCTTCGAGGTAAGAACATATCTAATTGAGTCTACTAAGTTAATGCTATAACTTTGTTTTCCTAACATTTTTACTTTTGTTCAACCATAATAAGAGTCCATTGCGCATTGCCAAATAAATATACCGAATTGATCGTAACAGAGACAAAATCAGCTCGCTTTGTTTTCACACACGTATAAATGCACTGTATCTGTAAAGTGTGCAACTCTAAGTTCTTAGTCCTAATGGAACAACAGGAAATGTGATAATAATGACCAAACATACACCAAACACGGACGTTATTTTGCTCCTTACACTACATGTACTGTTTATTCAGAGTCTATAACCATACAAAGGGTGAGAATCGGTTCGTGGTTATTACTGTGGAGTCATACCCGAACATCTGAATGGTTAAACACAGGCATAAGAGCGGATTGGTTGGTTAGTTGTACAGTTCGCTGAACCGTCGTTTCGAAAAGCGCCGGAGACTGGAACAGGCAAGTAGAGACTGACAGGAGAGTTTGCTTCAAGGGCGGACATGAAGGTTGACTGAGCTAAAGAGTGAAACGATCATCGAGGGCATCCCCCACACACATTCAAAGGGTTATATTACTGTCTGGCAAGTCAATGGTTTGGCACCATACTCCTTGTCAGACAGAATAGGTTGAGTGAGGAGTGAGTTAGGCTACCTAAAGGTCCGTTACCTGCGTTCGTAAACCATTAAATAGAACCACTGACTTCAGCTAAGTGGACTAATTTGGGGAGCGTTGAACGTGTTTTTGCGCAGTTTGTGCTCGTAATGTTCCTGGTCAACATACAATTTGTCGAAATATTGCGCACGCAATTAAGCTACATCTGTTAGATTACTTCTTGCTGCTTGCTAAAGCGTTCTACGGTTATCGAATCCATCATTGCCCGCAGGCGGTGAACGGATAGGCTACAGATATTCTACATATTCTTACCCTACGAGGTCCGGAACCTGCTGTGTTTCCTACCTGATAATTCATTGCACACACCTGCTGGCCAGGTCTAAATTAGTCCCTGATTAGAAGGGAACAATAAAAAAAAATGCATTGGAACTGGCGAGGTCCAGAGATGAGTTTGAGGGTTCTAGATTATATGAAGACGCTGGCAACTCGTTTAAGGCAGATGCCTCCACTACAAGATTATGACCGGGCACCGGGGCACGGGTATGACACACTGTGTCTGTTATGGGGTTGAGGAGCAATGAACCGTCTCTAAAAGGGTTTGTGATGCACATTTGCGCTGCCTGCCTGCTGGGAGTCGAGAGGGTGGACACTGTGTGTCTGGTCGAAGCTGTCTCTCTCAGTGCATTGTGAGTTCATTTATATGATCCGATCCTCATGACAGGATGCAGTAGATGCAATATTCAAAGCTATGGCTATGGATTATATATATGTATATATATATATATATGGATAAAATATATGGATGATATATAATAGATTGATGCTATGCCACGGGTCCCTTATGTCCATGTGTTTATGAGCTATACTGTGCTTGTCTCTGTGCTCTCAAAATAGAATCACATCCCTAGGTCTATTTAGCTATAGCAAAAAACGGAATGATGATTTAGTGACTGTGGTGCCATGAGAGTGTATGCCCGCCCGCAGAGACACAGCTGGGAGCTGTCCCTTCAGCACCACCCTGGACATGACCCCTGGGGGATTCAGCACCGCAACACCATGGACAGCAACCTCTGACAAGGCACCAGTATAGACTACCTGCTGTGCAAGAGCATGGACAGCAACCCCTATACAAGACACAGCTGTGGCAGCAGACCCCAGCCCCTTCAGCACCATGGACAGCAGCCCTTATACAAGCCACAGCTGTGGCATCAGGCCCCAGCCTCTTCAGCACCATGGACAGCAGCCCTTGCTACAGCAGCCCCCACAGCTTGGTTCCAAAATGGGCTATATCATAAAAATGTAGGAAAACAAAAATGTGCCTTTTAGTCTTCATTTAAGTTTAGATGTGTGGTTTTTTAGATTTTTAGAAGATAAATTATAGAAATAGGTGGGGTTTTGACTTTGCCCAGATAGTGACGATCCTACAGCTGCAGCACCATGGTCATCTACCTGCTTCATACCAGCCACAGCTGCAGCACCATGGTCATCTACCTGCTTCATACCAGCCACAGCTGCAGCACCATGGTCATCTACCTGCTTCATACCAGCCACAGCTGCAGCACCATGGTCATCTACCTGCTTCATACCAGCCACAGCAGCAGCACCATGGTCATCTACCTGCTTCATACCAGCCACAGCTGCAGCACCATGGTCAGGTACCTGCTTCATACCAGCCACAGCTGCAGCACCATGGTCAGCTACCTGCTTCATACCAGCCACAGCTGTAGCACCATGGTCAGCTACCTGCTTCATACCAGCCACAGCAGCAGCACCTTGGTCATCTACCTGCTTCATTCCAGCCACAGCTGCAGCACCATGGTCATCTACCTGCTTCATACCAGCCACAGCTGCAGCACCATGGTCATCTACCTGCTTCATACCAGCCACAGCTGCAGCACCATGGTCATCTACCTGCTTCATACCGGTCACATCTGCAGCACCATGATCATCTACTTGCTTCACACCAGCCACAGCTGCAGCACCATGGTCATCTACCTGCTTCACACCAGCCACAGCTTCAGCACCACAATCATCTACCTGCTTCATACCAGCCACAGCACCACAATCATCTACTTGATTCATACCAGCCACAGCTGCAGCACCACGGTCATCTACCTGCTTCATACCAGCCACAGCAGCAGCAGTACCCATTAGTACATGTTCAGCACCACGGACAGCAGCCACAGTTGCAGCAATATCCTCACAACCACAGCTGCAACAACAAAAAACGTGTTTGGAACCATAGAGATCCTTTTAAATTACTCCTAGTATTCTAGTAGGTAATACTATGTCCAGAACCATAGACAGCTCCCTGACAGGAGGAGGTATAGGAACCATGGACAGCTCCCTAACAGGAGGAGGTACAGGGACCATCGACAGCTCCCTGACAGGAGGAGGTATGGGAACCATGGACAGCTCCCTGACAGGAGGAGGTATAGGAACCATGGACAGCTCCCTGACAGAAGGAGGTACAGGGTACATGGACAGCTCCCTAACAGGAGGTGGTACAGGGACCATGGACAGCTCCCTAACAGGAGGAGTTACAGGGACCATGGACAACTCCCCGACAGGAGGAGGTACAGGGACCATGGACAGCTCCCTGGCAGGAGGAGATACAGGGACCATGGACAGCTCCCTAACAGGAGGAGGTACAGGGACCATGGACAGCTCCCTGACAGGAGGAGATACAGGGACCATGGACAGCTCCCTGACATGAGGAGGTACAGGGACCATGGACAGCTCCCTAACAGGAGGAGGTACAGGGACCATGGACAGCTCCCTAACAGGAGGAAGTACAGGGACCATGGACAGCTCCCTAACAGGAGGAGGTACAGGGACCATGGAAGGCTCCCTGACAGGAGGAGGTACAGGAATCATGGACAGCTCCCTAACAGGAGGAGGTACATGGACCATGGACAGGTCCCTGACAGGAGGAGGTACAGGTACCATGGACAGCTCCCTGACAGGAGGAGGTACAGGGACCATGGTCAGCTCCCTAACAGGAGGAGGTACAGGGACCATGGACAGCTCCCTGACAGGAGGAGGTACAGGGACCATGGACAGCTCCCTAACAGGAGGAGGTACAGGGACCATGGACAGCTCCCTGACAGGAGGAGGTATAGGAACCATGGACAGCTCCCTGACAGGAGGAGGTATAGGAACCATGGACAGCTCCCTGACAGAAGGAGGTACAGGGTACATGGACAGCTCCCTAACAGGAGGTGGTACAGGGACCATGGACAGCTCCCTAACAGGAGGAGTTACAGGGACCATGGACAACTCCCCGACAGGAGGAGGTACAGGGACCATGGACAGCTCCCTGGCAGGAGGAGATACAGGGACCATGGACAGCTCCCTAACAGGAGGAGGTACAGGGACCATGGACAGCTCCCTGACAGGAGGAGGTACAGGGACCATGGACAGCTCCCTAACAGGAGGTGGTACAGGGACCATGGACAGCTCCCTAACAGGAGAAGGTCCAGGGACCATGGACAGCTCCCTAACAGGAGGAGGTACAGGGACCATGGACAGCTCCATAACAGGAGGAGGTACAGGGACCATGGACAGCTCCCTGACAGGAGGAGGTAAAGGGACTATGGACAGCTCCCTAACAGGAGGAGGTCCAGGGACCATGGACAGCTCCCTAACAGGAGGAGGTACAGGGACCATGGACAGCTCCCTGACAGGAGGAGGTACAGGGACCATGGACAGCTCCCTAACAGGAGGAGGTACAGGGACCATGGACAGCTCCCTGACAGGAGGAGGTACAGGGACCATGGACAGCTCCCTAACAGGAGGTGGTACAGGGACCATGGACAGCTCCCTAACAGGAGGAGGTACAGGGACCATGGACAGCTCCCTAACAGGAGGAGGTACAGGGACCATGGACAGCTCCCTAACAGGAGGAGGTACAGGTACCATGGACAGCTCCCTGACAGGAGGAGGTACAGGGACCATGGTCAGCTCCCTAACAGGAGGAGGTACAGGGACCATGGACAGCTCCCTGACAGGAGGAGGTACAGGGACCATGGACAGCTCCCTAACAGGAGGAGGTACAGGGACCATGGACAGCTCCCTGACAGGAGGAGGTATAGGAACCATGGACAGCTCCCTGACAGGAGGAGGTATAGGAACCATGGACAGCTCCCTGACAGAAGGAGGTACAGGGTACATGGACAGCTCCCTAACAGGAGGTGGTACAGGGACCATGGACAGCTCCCTAACAGGAGGAGTTACAGGGACCATGGACAACTCCCCGACAGGAGGAGGTACAGGGACCATGGACAGCTCCCTGGCAGGAGGAGATACAGGGACCATGGACAGCTCCCTAACAGGAGGAGGTACAGGGACCATGGACAGCTCCCTGACAGGAGGAGGTACAGGGACCATGGACCGCTCCCTAACAGGAGGTGGTACAGGGACCATGGACAGCTCCCTAACAGGAGAAGGTCCAGGGACCATGGACAGCTCCCTAACAGGAGGAGGTACAGGGACCATGGACAGCTCCATAACAGGAGGAGGTACAGGGACCATGGACAGCTCCCTGACAGGAGGAGGTAAAGGGACTATGGACAGCTCCCTAACAGGAGGAGGTCCAGGGACCATGGACAGCTCCCTAACAGGAGGAGGTACAGGGACCATGGACAGCTCCCTGACAGGAGGAGGTACAGGGACCATGGACAGCTCCCTAACAGGAGGAGGTACAGGGACCATGGACAGCTCCCTGACAGGAGGAGGTACAGGGACCATGGACAGCTCCCTAACAGGAGGTGGTACAGGGACCATGGACAGCTCCCTAACAGGAGGAGGTACAGGGACCATGGACAGCTCCCTAACAGGAGGAGGTACAGGGACCATGGACAGCTCCCTAACAGGAGGAGGTACAGGTACCATGGACAGCTCCCTGACAGGAGGAGGTACAGGGACCATGGACAGCTCCCTAACAGGAGGAGTTACAGGGACCATGGACAGCTCCCTGACAGGAGGAGGTACAAGGACCATAGACAGCTCCCTGACAGGAGGAGGTAAAGGGACCATGGACAGCTCCCTAACAGGAGGAGGTACAGGGACCATGGACAGCTCCCTGACAGGAGGAGGTACAGGGACCATGGACAGCTCCCTGACAGGAGGAGGTACAGGGACCATGGACAGCTCCCTGACAGGAGGAGGTACAGGGACCATGGACAGCTCCCTAACAGGAGGTGGTACAGGGACCATGGACAGCTCCCTAACAGGAGGAGGTACAGGGACCATGGACAGCTCCCTAACAGGAGGAGGTCCAGGGACCATGGACAGCTCCCTAACAGGAGGAGGTACAGGGACCATTGACAGCTCCCTAACAGGAGGAGGTCCAGGGACCATGGACAGCTCTCTAACAGGAGGTGGTACAGGGACCATGGACAGCTCCCTAACAGGAGGAGGTCCAGGGACCATGGACAGCTCCCTAACAGGAGGAGGTACAGGGACCATTGACAGCTCCCTAACAGGAGGAGTTACAGGGACCATGGACAGCTCCTGCATCCCAAATTCCACTATATTCCTTTCTTAGTGCACTATGTAGGGAATAGGGTGCCTTTTAGGATGCAGACATTGACTCAACAATCTCTAGTTGCACAGCTGTTGCGTGTGAGGAACTAATTGTTTATCTCAAGCAATTGTAAATCTGGTAAGATTATAATGGCATATGGCAGCTAACATTTCTGTTGAACCTGGCACTGTGGATTGTGAACACATATTTCAAGGTTTGGGAAGTTTGTCTCTACAGAAATGTATTACATTTAAAAGATTGAGGCATATTATGAAGACCTTTGGATTTAAAATCGTATTGTCTACTGAACGTGATATCACACATTATATTATTAAGCAAAAAGGCACGAGGGGGTGTGGTATATGGCCAATATACCATGGCTAAGGGCTGTTCTTAAGCGTGACGCAACACGGAGTGCCTGGACACAGCCCTTAGCCGTGGTATATTGGCCATATATCACAAACCCCCGAGGTGCCTTATTGCTACTATAATCTGGTTACCAACGTAATTAGAGCAGTAAAACTAAATGTTTTGTCATACCCGTGGTATACGGTCTGATATACCACAGCTGTCGGCCAATCAGCATTCAGGGCTCAAACCACCCAGTTTATAATGCTAAATAGAACATTTCGGATCCTGCCTTTACAATAGTATGTTCTTACTATCCCAAAATGACAGAACAAGAGCTGTCTGCTCTAGCACAAGCTCCACCTTGCCCTCTGATAGGCTAGCCATATTGCTTACACCTATCAAATTCTTTCAGGTCTACACAAGTGTTGAGGAGGTAATGCCTAGGGGCTAGAGGTTGGTTCTGGACAGTTCCTAACCTAACACAATGTCTTGACCACTAAACAACTCCAGTCCCCTCTCCCGGGACAAGTGGCTAGTGCCTAGGGGCTAGGGGTTATTTCTGGACAGGGCCTAACATCATTGGCTTGACCACAAAACAACTCCAGTTCTCTCTCTTTCTCCATAGAGGTCTAACTGAACATAATGTCCACATTAGAGTAATGTCATGTAGTACTCCAGGGGAACGCTGTGAACTCCATCAAATGGAAATACTGTTCAACTGCCAATTTTGCTTTTGTGTTTGCATCGGAGGAAGAGACAGTCAGGGATTACTAATCAGTCTCAGCACAGGGCTGCCTGACATTGTCATCCATACTAATGTGACGGACTCAGCATCGGCCCCAAAATGGCACCCTATTCCCCTAGGGGCCCTGGTCAAAAGTAGTGCACTATAAATGGAATAGGGTTCCATTTGCAATGTTTTTTTAGTATCTGTCACTTCAATAACAGTGTTGATATCTGAAGAGAAAATGACATGTTTTTCATCCCTCCACCAAACCAAGTGCCCAGTCCAGATCATTAAAAACATGGCTGATCTCTTGCAGATTGAGGTCCCCTAGCAGAGTTGTTTGGCATGGATGAATCTGTAACTGCAGTATTAAGGTATTAAAGGGGCAATCCAGTATTCAAAGAACAACAACATTCTGACCCTGCCACTTTTTGGGGTAAACAGCTGAGTGATGGGGCTGGAGAAATGTAACCAGTGTGTGGAAGTTGCATTCTTCAAGAATCAATGGCTATATATATTTAATTTAACATCTCCTAAAATGTATGTACCAATCCCGGATTACCCCTTTAAAGTATTAAAATCTCTCACTTCCTCAGGCAGCCAGTTGGAAACATCAGGAGTGACCCGAAGCAGGCCCACATGGGTATCCTACAGCGCCAGAGCCAGAATGAAGACCTTAAGGTGTTTTGGGAGACTCCTGCCACACACTCACACTCACACACACACACACATGCATGCACACATGCGCACACACACACCACACCAACGCACACACACACTTTGCAAAGCTTTATGAAAAGATTAAAAACACAACTGAGGGTATCACTCCAGTGACATCCGACGAGGCCAAGTGCCAACCTTCCAGGACATCTGCCACCCCCCCCTCCCCCTCTCCCCTCTCTCTCTCTTTCTGTCTTTCTGTCTTTCTCTCTCCCCCGCTTTCCCACTCACTCTCCCACTCTCCCTTCCTTCCCTCTCTCTCTCTTTCTGTCTTTCTCTCTCCCCCGCTTTCCCACTCACCCTTCCTTCCTCCCTCCTTCCCTCTCTCTAACCTCAGTCCCCTGTCAGTATGGTGGTGGCTAAGTACAGATCCTTTCTAAGCCATGTTTGCCCTTTAGGCAGACCTCAGGCTGGTCCAATGCTAACACACAGATGACATGTCTGTCTAAGCAGACCAAGGCAATCCTCTGACTCAAGGTTAAAGGTTAACTTGACGTCAATGTGAAATCATATAACGAGCTATCGGCAGGCGAGCGCTGGGCCGGTAGACCTTGGCTACGTCCCAAGAATGTGTTTGTTTTTCTGTGATTGTGTTTTCCATCTCTGTTCTGCTTTTCATGATGTTTTGATGTTTTGATGTACTGATGTACTGATGTATTGATGTGTAGATTTCTGTTAATCTTTCTGAAAAAGAGATCTTGCTCTCTGCATGACTCACTGTCAAAATAAAGGTAATTTTTGGTTTGCTTTAATGGCACCCTATTCCCTATGTAGAGCACTACGTTTGACCAGGCCCCTATGTGCCTTGGTAAATAGCAGCGCACTATAAAAGGAATCGGGTCCCATTTGAGACACAGCCTTGGTAAGTCGCCTACAGACCTTGCTTGGTAATCAACAGACTGCAGTGACCTGACTGAGGGGTTAGTTGAGAGCACTCGTTTTATTTGCAGTGCAGCAATGTGTTTTCATACCATCAGGCTCATCACACTCATTAAAACCATAATAGTCCAGTAGATCTTGTGCTTAGACATTAAAACTGAAGGAAATCTGAAATGTTTTTTTTTTTTTAGGACGTGTTTTGGACATAGTATTTTGTTTCTAGGTCGTGACTATTGACATGGATAGGATATTCAACATCCCAAATCTAATTTACCCCCCACTCCCTGTAACTGGCCTCCGTATTCCACATTCACATCCGCCCTTCAATATCTAACAATAAGTATACTGTACTGCATATCATAGCAGGGTTGGGGTCAATTCCATTTCAACTCCAGTCAATTGAGAAAGTTAACACAATTTCACATTTTCCAAATTGAAAACAATTGAGGAGAAATGGAATTAGAATAGAAACGTCAGTCCTGAGTTGAAATGGAATTGAGCCCAACCCTAAGCCCACAATACTGTACATACAGTATGCCCTGTATTCAGACTGCAGCAATGTGAGGTTGGCTTCATGTAATACTGTACATACAGTATGCCCTGTATTCAGACTGTAGCAATGTGAGGTTGGCTTCATGTAATACCGTACATACAGTATGCCCTGTATTCAGACTGCAGCAATGTGAGGTTGGCTTCATGTAATACCGTACATACAGTATGCCCTGTACTCAGACTGCAGCAATGTGAGGTTGGCTTCATGTAATACCGTACATACAGTATGCCCTGTATTCAGACTGCGGCAATGTGAGGATGGCTTCATGTAATACCGTACATACAGTATGCCCTGTATTCACACTGCAGCAATGTGAGGTTGGCTTCATGTAATACCGTACATACAGTATGCCCTGTATTCAGACTGCAGCAATGTGAGGTTGGCTTCATGTAATACCGTACATACAGTATGCCCTGTATTCAGACTGCAGCAATGTGAGGTTGGCTTCATGTAATACCGTACATACAGTATGCCCTGTACTCAGACTGCAGCAATGTGAGGTTGGCTTCATGTAATACCGTACATACAGTATGCCCTGTATTCAGACTGCAGCAATGTGAGGTTGGCTTCATGTAATACCGTACATACAGTATGCCCTGTACTCAGACTGCAGCAATGTGAGGTTGGCTTCATGTAATACGGTACATACAGTATGCCCTGTATTCAGACTACAGCAATGTGAGGTTGGCTTCATGTAATACCGTACATACAGTATGCCCTGTATTCAGACTGCAGCAATGTGAGGTTGGCTTCATGTAATACCGTACATACAGTATGGCCTGTATTCAGACTGCAACAATGTGAAGTTGGCTTCATGTAATACCGTACATACAGTATGCCCTGTATTCAGACTGCAGCAATGTGAGGTTGGCTTCATGTAATACCGTACATACAGTATGCCCTGTATTCAGACTCCAGCAATGTGAGGTTGGCTTCATGTAATACCGTACATACAGTATGCCCTGTACTCAGACTGCAGCAATGTGAGGTTGGCTTCATGTAATACCGTACATACAGTATGCCCTGTATTCAGACTGCAGCAATGTGAGGTTGGCTTCATGTAATACCGTACATACAGTATGCCCTGTATTCAGACTGCAGCAATGTGAGGTTGGCTTCATGTAATACCGTACATACAGTATGCCCTGTATTCAGACTACAGCAATGTGAGGTTGGCTTCATGTAATACCGTACATACAGTATGCCCTGTATTCAGACTGCAGCAATGTGAGGATGGCTTCATGTAATACCGTACATACAGTATGCTCTGTATTCAGACTGCAGCAATTCGAGGTTGGCTTCATGTAACACTAAAGTGTTCACCACTGACCATGTAGTAATGATAAGTCCTCTGAATCAAAGGCCTTCTTCTCAGGTGCTGTCTTTTGTGTGTCCCAAATGACACCCTGTTCACTACAATGTGCACTACTTTTGACCAAAGCCATATGGGATTCTCTGTGGTCAAAAGTAGTGCACTTTATAGAGACTGGGGTGCCATTTGGGAAGCTGTTTCACTCTGACAGCTCTGAGAAATAAGCCACCGTGATGATCACTGAATAATTCATCGCTAAGTAAATCGCTGTCTTATCACCTGTGTGTGTGTGAGTGTGTGTGTGTGTGTGTGTGCGTGTGTGTATGTGCGCGCGTGCGCGTGTGTGTGCATGTGTGTTTGTGTGTGTGTGTGTGTGTTTGTGTGTGTGTGTGTGTGTGTATGTATGTGTGTGTGTTTGTGTGTGTGCATGTTTGTGTGCATGTTTGTGTAGGTGTGCCTGTCACAGATACATTAGCCGGCAGCTTTTTACACAGTTTGACAGCCTCGGGTTGTGAGACAAGGAGACTTGTGGTGCTGTCGTTGTATAGAATAGACTCTAAAAGGTTCTTGAGGGGTTCTTTGTCAGGGGTGTGGGTAACATGTGTAACCATTGTTTTATTTGCATATCAAGAAGGGTTCTTTACTGCTGTGATGATCGTGAAGAACCGTCCTGTTCCTCTACAACATATCTTCCTTCATGAAATGCTACACTGCTAAAACGTTTCTGTAAGTGTACGGTACACTACAGGCTACTGGTTCAAATGAAAGTACGGTAAACAACAACGAGTGACTGAATTGTGTGTATTTGTGCCAGTCCTCAGTGGAAGGGTTGTACCAGTTTAAGTGGTTGATAGTTATGTTGTCAAAGGTTGGGCACCTCTTTTAACACTGTCAGTTCTGCCATCTTTGTAAAAGCACGTGACAATAAAGAGTTGAACTGTTAAGAGGTAATTGTCCATTTCACAGTAACTTAATAGTTGCCTGGAAGTTGCTGTGAATTTTGTGTTACCTAACTGGCAACAAGCTGTCAGTAAGTTATTGTAAAATTCACAGCCAGTTATTGCTGGTAACTTACTTGCATTAAGCTGCCAGTAACTTACTGTACTTTCACTGAACTTTTGTGATTACAAGATAGCAACTACTTTGTAGTCAGCACACTTGGTTGACAGCAAACGGACCTTCCCACCACACCATCAGCTCAGTGAGTGTGACAGAGATAGCGTCAGTAAGTTACTGTGACTTTTTTGCAGCAAGCTGACAGTAATTTATTGAAAGATAAACATGAACTTCCAGGTGACCAACTGCCATTAAGTTACTGGGAAATGCATAGTAATCTCTTAACAAATGTCACAATCTCGTACAAAGATGGTAGAACTGGGAGTGGAGAAATCAGGTGCTCAACCTTCATCAACACAAAACCAGTTAAACTATTAAAACACTTCCACTCATGGTTGGCACAAATACAACATATTTTAGGCCATGCCCCAAAACATGCTAATGGCCCCTGCCAGCACATTGTCCCCACCTACATTTCAACGTGCAGTAATGAGTGTACCTTATATTGAACTAGCTCCTTTTTTGGAGTGTAGATTATTAGTACACTTCTTTCTGCTGTTGTTATCCTGTTCCCCCTATCACATCAGGCTTTCCAACCCTGTTCCTGGAGAGCTACCTGATTCTAATAGTTACAGTGGGCTCCAACATTACTGGCACCCCTGACTGGCAATGCACAAATAATACTTTAAAAAAATATAAACAATATAATTATAGAGATAAACTCAAAATAACAACATGTCAAAATATACTGGACTTTATTAATATTTCAATGGAACCCAACAAAATAATTTATTGATTCAATTAAAAATCTTGTCAATGTCCTTTAAATCAAAGTTTCACAATTAATGGAACCCTTAAATATTATTGTAAATAACATCAACCAACATTAAACCAGGAATTAAGTTCCACTTATTTAAGTTTATCTAAGTGTTAAGGAACTATATTGAGCCATTTGTCACATTCGTCGTAATGTGGAAGAGAGGAGGACCAAGGCGCAGCGTGATTGGAATACATTCTTCTATATTTAATGAAACGAAGAATACTTGACACTCTAAACAAAAACAACAAAACGAACGTGACGCTATATAAAAACAGTGCAGACACAAGCAACTAACACATAGACAATAACCCACGAAATACCCAAGGACTATGGCTGCCTAAATATGGTTCCCAATCAGAGACAACGATCAACAGCTGCCTCTAATTGAGAACCAATCTAGGCAACCATAGACATAAATAACACCTAGACTAGAAACACCCCCATAAACATACAAAACCCCTAGACAAGGCAAAACACATAAATCACCCTTGTCACACCCTGACCTAACCAAAATAATAAAGAAAACAAAGATAACTAAGGTCAGGGCGTGCCAGTACCCCCCCCCCCCCCGAAGGTGCGGACTCCGGCCGCAAAACCTGACACTGAAGGGGAGGGTCCGGATGGGCCTTCTTACGGCGGCGGCTCGGGTAGGGGACTCCACCATAGTCATTACCCGCTTTGGTGGCGCCTCTGGAGCAGCGACCATTGCAGCGGGTCCCGGACTGAAGACCATCGTAGAGAGCGCCACTGGACGGAGGGGCAGCTCCGGACTGAGTGGCAGCTCCGGACTGAGGGGCGGCTCCGGACTGAGGGGCGGCTCCGGACTGAGGGGCGGCTCTGGCGGCTCCTGACTGGCGGGCGGCTCTGGCGGCTCCTGACTGGCGGGCGGCTCTGGCGGCTCCTGACTGGCGGGCGGCTCTGGCGGCTCCTGACTGGCGGGCGGCTCTGGCGGCTCCTGACTGGCGGGCGGCTCTGGCGGCTCCTGACTGGCGGGCGGCTCTGGCGGCTCCTGACTGGCGGGCGGCTCTGGCGGCTCCTGACTGGCGGGCGGCTCTGGCGGCTCCTGACTGGCGGGCGGCTCTGGCGGCTCCTGACTGGCGGGCGGCTCTGGCGGTCCTGACTGGCGGGCGGCTATGGCGGCTCCTGACTGACGGACGGCTCTAGCGGCTCAGGACAGACGGGCGGCTCTGACGGCTCAGGACAGACGGGCAGCTCAGACGGCGCTGGACAGACGGGCAGCTCAGACGGCGCTGGACAGACGGGCAGCTCAGACGGCGCTGGACAGACGGGCAGCTCAGACGGCGCTGGACAGACGGGCAGCTCAGACGGCGCTGGACAGACGGGCAGCTCAGACGGCGCTGGACAGACGGGCAGCTCAGACGGCGCTGGACAGACGGGCAGCTCAGACGGCGCTGGACAGACGGGCAGCTCAGACGGCGCTGGACAGACGGGCAGCTCAGACGGCGCTGGACAGACAGGCAGCTCAGACGGCGCTGGACAGACGGGAGACCCTGGCGGCGCTGGACAGATGGGAGCACCTGTAGTGAGGAGACAGAGAGACAGCCTGGTGCGGGGGGCTGCCACCGGAGGGCTGGTGCATGGAGGTGGCACCGGACAGGCCGCACTGGGCCATTACATCACTTCCTTTTTCACTAGGGTATAAAAATGAGGTAACACACATGCAATATCCCTTTGTCATCCAACACCATGAAGAAAACAAAAGAACTGGCAGTTCAAAAGGGACAGATGGTCGTAGACCTTCATAAATCTGGTAATGGCTACAAGAAGATCCACAAACGATTGAATATACCACTGGGGCACTGTCAGGGCAATTATTAAAAAATTCAAAAGATATGGAACAGTTGAAAACCTCACGGGTAGAGGACGCAAATCCATTTTGCCCCCCAGGATAGGGAGGAGGATCGTGAGAGAAGCAGCAAAATCCCCAAGAATCACTGTGATTGAATTGCAGGCCTTGGTGGCGTCTTGGGGTCGCCAGGTTTCAAAAAGCACCATCAGACGCTACCTCCACAACCACGGGCTCTTTGGAAGGGTTGCCAGAAGAAAGCCCTTAATGACAACAAGACACAGATGCAAGCGCTTGGAGTTTGCCAGACGTCATTTAAATTATGATTGGAAGAGGGTGCTCTGGTCAGATGAGACCAAAATGTAACGTTTTGGTCAGATACAGCATCGGCATGTTTGGCGTCGAAACACAGATGCATACAAGGAGAGGCACCTCATACTCACGGTGAAATATGGTGGTGGGTCAGTGATGTTTTGGGGCTGTTTTAATTCCAGAGGTCCAGAGGCACTGGTTAAGATTGATGGCACAATGAATTCCACCAAGTACCAGGCAATTTTGGCTGACAATCTGGTTGCCTCTGCCAAAAGGCTGGGACTTGGCCGTATGTGGACTTTCCAACAAGACAATGACCCAAAACATACCTCAAGATCCACACAGAAATGGTTCTGTGACAACAAAATCAATGTTCTGCCATGGCCATCTCAGTCGACGGACCTCCATCCAAACGAAAACCTGTGGGCTGAGTTGAAGAGGGCAGTTGATAAACGCAAACCCAAGAATGTGAAGGATCTTGAAAGGATCTGCATAGAGGAATGGTCCAAAATCCCTCCAAATGTGTTCCTTAACCTTGTCAAACATTACAGGAAAAGACCATGCTGTTATCCTTGCCAGAGGTGGTGACACTAAGTGCTAAATGAGGAGTGGCAATAATTATGAAACGTTGATTAAGTGAAATGTATTTTGTATTAAATAATTGTATGATTTTGGTGGGTTCCATTGGAACATTAATAAAGTACATTATTTCTCACATGTTGGTATTTTGAGTTTATCTCTATAATTATATTGTTTATATTATTTTAAGGTATTGTTTGTGCATTGCCAGTCAGGGGTGCCAGTAATTTTGGAGCCCACTGTAGCTGGTTGATCAACTGAATCATGTTAGTTATAACTGGGGTAGGAGGGAGAACCTACAGGAGGGTAGCTCTCCAGGAACATGGTTGGAGAGCCCTGACACAGATCAATCAGGATTTTATAGCAATATGAGCATAGCACTATTTTTATGTCAATTTCAAATGTTACCAAGGCTGTCTAGTCATGAAGGAAGAACATTATTCTCTCTATCTCTCATCTGGGTGTTGAATGTAAGTCTGTCTGTGTCTGACTACAGCAGGACACTGATCCCAGGCAGCTCCATTGAAATACAACATAATCTCCTCCCTCATGACTCAGTTATTGTTTCTGTCTTTATAGGCTGTCCAATTCTTAGTGGTAATGTTACGTGATATCTTGTAAATCTCTTTATATTTGTCTAGGTAAGTAACTTGTTTTGGTTCAGAGTATGTTGTTATCTACTTCAACTTGGGTGTCTCTGTAGCGTTGAGTATATGTGAGTGTTTGTGTGTGTTTGTGTGTGTGTGAGTGTGTGTGTGTGTGTGTTTGTGTGTGTGTGTGTGTGTGTGTGTGTATGTGTGTATGTGTGTGTGTGTGTGTGTGTGTGTGTGTGTGTGTGTGTGTGTGTGTGTGTGTGTGTGTGTGTGTGTGTGTGTGTGTGTGTGTGTGTGTGTGTGTGTGTGTGTGTGTGTGTGTGTGTGTGTGTGTGTGTGTGTGTGTGTGTGTACATGTGTGGAATTACAACTACAACTGCTCTTTTCCAAATCATGATTGTTCCCACAGTAAAATAATAAATAAAATAATTAAATTAATTCCACGAGGACCCAGAATGGGATATGTTAATTGAGTCAAGTAATGTTCCAAAACAACTTATAATTAATTTACTCCACAAGAAAACAAATGTAAAAGTGTCTCTCAGTAACGTATCTAACAGAGTAGTTACTGCACAGAGTAATTGTTATCCAACATAGGGTAAGGATATGGAGGAGGAGGCAGACGTTGTACAAGCACCCAACCGATTGTGTTTTTGTTTGTTTCTTTAATTACTTGTCACTTTTATTTCTTATTCCTATCCGTATTTTTTTCAACTGCATTGTTGTTTAAGGGTTCGTATGTAAGAATTGTATTCGGCGCATGTGACTAATAAAATTTTATTTGATTTGGATTTTTTTTATTCAACATAGAGTTACTTCCATATGATCACATAGGATAGTTCATGTTATCCAACAGTGTTACTTCTATATGATCACACAGGATAGTTCATGTTATCCAACAGTGTTACTTCCATATGATCACATAGGGTAGTTCATGTTATCCAACAGTGTTACTTCCATATGATCACACAGGATAGTTCATGTTATCCAACAGTGTTACTTCCATATGATCACATAGGATAGTTCATGTTATCCAACAGAGTTACTTCTATATGATCACACAGGGTAGTTCATGTTATCCAACAGTGTTACTTCTATATGATCACATAGGATAGTTCATGTTATCCAACAGAGTTACTTCCATATGATCACATAGGATAGTTCATGTTATCCAACAGAGTTACTTCCATATGATCACATAGGATAGTTCATGTTATCCAACAGTGTTACTTCTATATGATCACACAGGATAGTTCATGTTATCCAACAGTGTTACTTCCATATGATCACATAGGGTAGTTCATGTTATCCAACAGTGTTACTTCCATATGATCACACAGGATAGTTCATGTTATCCAACAGTGTTACTTCCATATGATCACATAGGATAGTTCATGTTATCCAACAGAGTTACTTCTATATGATCACACAG
>NC_092088.1:91317100-91591469 GCF_045679555.1 Salvelinus alpinus
CATGGAGAAACATGGAGACGTGTTTTCCAAAGTTTCTCTGGTTGTCATGGCCCTGGCAGCCTGTGTAATTGATTATGCAGATCTCTCCATGTCCCAAGGCATGTCACGGAGTCCTCGTTTAATTACGTCTAAATAATAGCTATGGGTTCATCCAGGGAAATACTGCCAGTTGTGAGTGAGACAGACATGGTTATTGTTGTGTATGAAGGAGCTGCATGTTAAAAGAGATTGAATGGGTGAGAGTTGTGAATGTGGAAGTTGAAACTGTGACATTTTTATCTGCTTCAGTTCAAGAAATACCACTGCTCAGGAAATACTACTGCTCAGGAAATACTACTGCTCAGGAAATACTATTGCTACTGCTCAGGAAATACTACTGCTCAGGAAATACTATTACTACTGCTCAGGAAATAATATTGCTTCTGCTCAGGAAATACTACTGCTCAGGAAATACTATTACTACTGCTCAGGAAATAATATTGCTACTGCTCAGGAAATAATACTGCTCAGGAAATACCACTGCTCAGGAAATACTATTGCTACTGCTCAGGAAATACTACTGCTCAGGAAATACTATTACTACTGCTCAGGAAATAATATTGCTTCTGCTCAGGAAATACTACTGCTCAGGAAATACTATTACTACTGCTCAGGAAATAATACTGCTCAGGAAATACTACTGCTCAGGAAATAATACTGCTCAGGAAATACTATTACTACTGCTCAGGAAATAATATTGCTTCTGCTCAGGAAATACTACTACTCAGGAAATACTACTGCTCAGGAAATACTACTGCTCAGGAAAAACTATTACTACATCTCAGGAAATAATACTGCTCAGGAAAAAATATTACTACTGCTCAGGAAATACTACTGCTCAGGAAATACTACTGCTCAGGAAATACTATTACTACTGCTCAGGAAATACTACTGCTCAGGAAATAATACTGCTCAGGAAATAATATTACTACTGCTCAGGAAATACTACTGCTCAGGAAATAATACTGCTCAGGAAATACTATTACTACTGCTCAGGAAATAATATTGCTTCTGCTCAGGAAATACCACTGCTCAGGAAATACTATTACTACTGCTCAGGAAATAATACTGCTCAGGAAATACTATTACTACTGCTCAGGAAATAATATTGCTTCTGCTCAGGAAATACTACTGCTCAGGAAATACTCCTGCTCAGGAAATACTACTGCTCAGGAAATACTATTACTACTGCTCAGGAAATAATACTGCTCAGGAAATAATATTACTACTGCTCAGGAAATACTACTGCTCAGGAAATACTACTGCTCAGGAAATACTATTACTACTGCTCAGGAAATAATACTGCTCAGGAAATAATATTACTACTGCTCAGGAAATAATACTGCTCAGGAAATACTATTGCTACTGCTCAGGAAATAATATTGCTTCTGCTCAGGAAATACCACTGCTCAGGAAATACTATTACTACTGCTCAGGAAATAATACTGCTCAGGAAATACTATTACTACTGCTCAGGAAATAATATTGCTTCTGCTCAGGAAATACCACTGCTCAGGAAATACTATTACTACTGCTCAGGAAATAATATTGCTTCTGCTCAGGAAATACTACTACTCAGGAAATACTACTGCTCAGGAAATACTACTGCTCAGGAAAAACTATTACTACTGCTCAGGAAATAATACTGCTCAGGAAAAAATATTACTACTGCTCAGGAAATACTACTGCTCAGGAAATACTACTGCTCAGGAAATAATACTGCTCAGGAAATAATATTACTACTGCTCAGGAAATACTACTGCTCAGGAAATAATACTGCTCAGGAAATACTATTACTACTGCTCAGGAAATAATATTGCTTCTGCTCAGGAAATACTACTGCTCAGGAAATACTACTGCTCAGGAAATACTACTGCTCAGGAAATACTATTACTACTGCTCAGGAAATAATACTGCTCAGGAAATAATATTACTACTGCTCAGGAAATACTACTGCTCAGGAAATACTACTGCTCAGGAAATACTATTACTACTGCTCAGGAAATAATACTGCTCAGGAAATAATATTACTACTGCTCAGGAAATAATACTGCTCAGGAAATACTATTGCTACTGCTCAGGAAATAATATTGCTTCTGCTCAGGAAATACCACTGCTCAGGAAATACTATTACTACTGCTCAGGAAATAATACTGCTCAGGAAATACTATTACTACTGCTCAGGAAATAATATTGCTTCTGCTCAGGAAATACCACTGCTCAGGAAATACTATTACTACTGCTCAGGAAATAATACTGCTCAGGAAATACTATTACTACTGCTCAGGAAATAATATTGCTTCTGCTCAGGAAATACTACTGCTCAGTTAATACTACTGCTCAGGAAATACTACTGCTCAGGAAATACTATTACTACTGCTCAGGAAATAATATTGCTCAGGAAATAATATTACTACTGCTCAGGAAATAATACTGCTCAGGAAATACTATTGCTACTGCTCAGGAAATAATATTGCTTCTGCTCAGGAAATACCACTGCTCAGGAAATACTATTACTACTGCTCAGGAAATAATACTGCTCAGGAAATACTATTACTACTGCTCAGGAAATAATATTGCTTAGGAAATAATATTACTACTGCTCAGGAAATACTACTGCTCAGGAAATAATACTGCTCAGGAAATACTATTACTACTGCTCAGGAAATAATATTGCTTCTGCTCAGGAAATACCACTGCTCAGGAAATACTATTACTACTGCTCAGGAAATAATACTGCTTCTGCTCAGGAAATACTACTGCTCAGTTAATACTACTGCTCAGGAAATACTACTGCTCAGGAAATACTATTACTACTGCTCAGGAAATAATACTGCTCAGGAAATAATATTACTACTGTTTAGGAAATACTACTGCTCAGGAAATACTACTGCTCAGGAAATACTATTACTACTGCTCAGGAAATAATACTGCTCAGGAAATAATATTACTACTGCTCAGGAAATACTACTGCTCAGGAAATACTACTGCTCAGGAAATACTATTACTAGTGCTCAGGAAATACTACTGCTCAGGAAATAATACTGCTCAGGAAATAATATTACTACTGCTCAGGAAATACTACTGCTCAGGAAATAATACTGCTCAGGAAATACTATTACTACTGCTCAGGAAATAATATTGCTTCTGCTCAGGAAATACCACTGCTCAGGAAATACTATTACTACTGCTCAGGAAATAATACTGCTCAGGAAATACTATTACTACTGCTCAGGAAATAATATTGCTTCTGCTCAGGAAATACTACTGCTCAGGAAATACTCCTGCTCAGGAAATACTACTGCTCAGGAAATACTATTACTACTGCTCAGGAAATAATACTGCTCAGGAAATAATATTACTACTGCTCAGGAAATACTACTGCTCAGGAAATACTACTGCTCAGGAAATACTATTACTACTGCTCAGGAAATAATACTGCTCAGGAAATAATATTACTACTGCTCAGGAAATAATACTGCTCAGGAAATACTATTGCTACTGCTCAGGAAATAATATTGCTTCTGCTCAGGAAATACCACTGCTCAGGAAATACTATTACTACTGCTCAGGAAATAATACTGCTCAGGAAATACTATTACTACTGCTCAGGAAATAATATTGCTTCTGCTCAGGAAATACCACTGCTCAGGAAATACTATTACTACTGCTCAGGAAATAATATTGCTTCTGCTCAGGAAATACTACTACTCAGGAAATACTACTGCTCAGGAAATACTACTGCTCAGGAAAAACTATTACTACTGCTCAGGAAATAATACTGCTCAGGAAAAAATATTACTACTGCTCAGGAAATACTACTGCTCAGGAAATACTACTGCTCAGGAAATAATACTGCTCAGGAAATAATATTACTACTGCTCAGGAAATACTACTGCTCAGGAAATAATACTGCTCAGGAAATACTATTACTACTGCTCAGGAAATAATATTGCTTCTGCTCAGGAAATACTACTGCTCAGGAAATACTACTGCTCAGGAAATACTACTGCTCAGGAAATACTATTACTACTGCTCAGGAAATAATACTGCTCAGGAAATAATATTACTACTGCTCAGGAAATACTACTGCTCAGGAAATACTACTGCTCAGGAAATACTATTACTACTGCTCAGGAAATAATACTGCTCAGGAAATAATATTACTACTGCTCAGGAAATAATACTGCTCAGGAAATACTATTGCTACTGCTCAGGAAATAATATTGCTTCTGCTCAGGAAATACCACTGCTCAGGAAATACTATTACTACTGCTCAGGAAATAATACTGCTCAGGAAATACTATTACTACTGCTCAGGAAATAATATTGCTTCTGCTCAGGAAATACCACTGCTCAGGAAATACTATTACTACTGCTCAGGAAATAATACTGCTCAGGAAATACTATTACTACTGCTCAGGAAATAATATTGCTTCTGCTCAGGAAATACTACTGCTCAGTTAATACTACTGCTCAGGAAATACTACTGCTCAGGAAATACTATTACTACTGCTCAGGAAATAATATTGCTCAGGAAATAATATTACTACTGCTCAGGAAATAATACTGCTCAGGAAATACTATTGCTACTGCTCAGGAAATAATATTGCTTCTGCTCAGGAAATACCACTGCTCAGGAAATACTATTACTACTGCTCAGGAAATAATACTGCTCAGGAAATACTATTACTACTGCTCAGGAAATAATATTGCTTAGGAAATAATATTACTACTGCTCAGGAAATACTACTGCTCAGGAAATAATACTGCTCAGGAAATACTATTACTACTGCTCAGGAAATAATATTGCTTCTGCTCAGGAAATACCACTGCTCAGGAAATACTATTACTACTGCTCAGGAAATAATACTGCTTCTGCTCAGGAAATACTACTGCTCAGTTAATACTACTGCTCAGGAAATACTACTGCTCAGGAAATACTATTACTACTGCTCAGGAAATAATACTGCTCAGGAAATAATATTACTACTGTTTAGGAAATACTACTGCTCAGGAAATACTACTGCTCAGGAAATACTATTACTACTGCTCAGGAAATAATACTGCTCAGGAAATAATATTACTACTGCTCAGGAAATACTACTGCTCAGGAAATACTACTGCTCAGGAAATACTATTACTACTGCTCAGGAAATAATACTGCTCAGGAAATAATATCACTACTGCTCAGGAAATAATACTGCTCAGGAAATACTATTACTACTGCTCAGGAAATAATATTGCTTCTGCTCAGGAAATACTACTGCTCAGGAAATACTCCTGCTCAGGAAATACTACTGCTCAGGAAATACTATTACTACTGCTCAGGAAATAATACTGCTCAGGAAATAATATTACTACTGCTCAGGAAATACTACTGCTCAGGAAATACTACTGCTCAGGAAATACTATTACTACTGCTCAGGAAATAATACTGCTCAGGAAATAATATTACTACTGCTCAGGAAATAATACTGCTCAGGAAATACTATTGCTACTGCTCAGGAAATAATATTGCTTCTGCTCAGGAAATACCACTGCTCAGGAAATACTATTACTACTGCTCAGGAAATAATACTGCTCAGGAAATACTATTACTACTGCTCAGGAAATAATATTGCTTCTGCTCAGGAAATACCACTGCTCAGGAAATACTATTACTACTGCTCAGGAAATAATATTGCTTCTGCTCAGGAAATACTACTACTCAGGAAATACTACTGCTCAGGAAATACTACTGCTCAGGAAAAACTATTACTACTGCTCAGGAAATAATACTGCTCAGGAAAAAATATTACTACTGCTCAGGAAATACTACTGCTCAGGAAATACTACTGCTCAGGAAATAATACTGCTCAGGAAATAATATTACTACTGCTCAGGAAATACTACTGCTCAGGAAATAATACTGCTCAGGAAATACTATTACTACTGCTCAGGAAATAATATTGCTTCTGCTCAGGAAATACTACTGCTCAGGAAATACTACTGCTCAGGAAATACTACTGCTCAGGAAATACTATTACTACTGCTCAGGAAATAATACTGCTCAGGAAATAATATTACTACTGCTCAGGAAATACTACTGCTCAGGAAATACTACTGCTCAGGAAATACTATTACTACTGCTCAGGAAATAATACTGCTCAGGAAATAATATTACTACTGCTCAGGAAATAATACTGCTCAGGAAATACTATTGCTACTGCTCAGGAAATAATATTGCTTCTGCTCAGGAAATACCACTGCTCAGGAAATACTATTACTACTGCTCAGGAAATAATACTGCTCAGGAAATACTATTACTACTGCTCAGGAAATAATATTGCTTCTGCTCAGGAAATACCACTGCTCAGGAAATACTATTACTACTGCTCAGGAAATAATACTGCTCAGGAAATACTATTACTACTGCTCAGGAAATAATATTGCTTCTGCTCAGGAAATACTACTGCTCAGTTAATACTACTGCTCAGGAAATACTACTGCTCAGGAAATACTATTACTACTGCTCAGGAAATAATATTGCTCAGGAAATAATATTACTACTGCTCAGGAAATAATACTGCTCAGGAAATACTATTGCTACTGCTCAGGAAATAATATTGCTTCTGCTCAGGAAATACCACTGCTCAGGAAATACTATTACTACTGCTCAGGAAATAATACTGCTCAGGAAATACTATTACTACTGCTCAGGAAATAATATTGCTTAGGAAATAATATTACTACTGCTCAGGAAATAGTACTGCTCAGGAAATAATACTGCTCAGGAAATACTATTACTACTGCTCAGGAAATAATATTGCTTCTGCTCAGGAAATACCACTGCTCAGGAAATACTATTACTACTGCTCAGGAAATAATACTGCTCATGAAATACTATTACTACTGCTCAGGAAATAATATTGCTTCTGCTCAGGAAATACTACTGCTCAGTTAATACTACTGCTCAGGAAATACTACTGCTCAGGAAATACTATTACTACTGCTCAGGAAATAATACTGCTCAGGAAATAATATTACTACTGTTTAGGAAATACTACTGCTCAGGAAATACTACTGCTCAGGAAATACTATTACTACTGCTCAGGAAATAATACTGCTCAGGAAATAATATTACTACTGCTCAGGAAATACTACTGCTCAGGAAATACTACTGCTCAGGAAATACTATTACTACTGCTCAGGAAATAATACTGCTCAGGAAATAATATCACTACTGCTCAGGAAATAATACTGCTCAGGAAATACTATTGCTACTGCTCAGGAAATACTATTGCTACTGCTCAGGAAATAATACTGATCAGGAAATACTATTGCTACTGCTCAGGAAATACTATTGCTACTGCTCAGGAAATAATACTGCTCAGGAAATACTATTGCTACTGCTCAGGAAATAATATTGCTCAGGAAATACTATTGCTACTGCTCAGGAAATAATATTGCTTCTGCTCAGGAAATACTACTGCTCAGGAAATACTACTGCTCAGGAAATACTACTGCTCAGGAAATACTATTACTACTGCTCAGGAAATAATACTGCTCAGGAAATAATATTACTACTGCTCAGGAAATACTACTGCTCAGGAAATACTACTGCTCAGGAAATACTATTACTACTGCTCAGGAAATAATATTGCTCAGGAAATAATATTACTACTGCTCAGGAAATAATACTGCTCAGGAAATACTATTACTACTGCTCAGGAAATAATACTGCTCAGGAAATAATATTACTACTGCTCAGGAAATAATACTGCTCAGGAAATACTATTGCTACTGCTCAGGAAATACTATTGCTACTGCTCAGGAAATAATACTGCTCAGGAAATACTATTGCTACTGCTCAGGAAATACTATTGCTACTGCTCAGGAAATAATATTGCTTCTGCTCAGGAAATACCACTGCTCAGGAAATACTATTACTACTGCTCAGGAAATAATACTGCTCAGGAAATACTATTACTACTGCTCAGGAAATAATATTGCTTAGGAAATAATATTACTACTGCTCAGGAAATACTACTGCTCAGGAAATAATACTGCTCAGGAAATACTATTACTACTGCTCAGGAAATAATATTGCTTCTGCTCAGGAAATACCACTGCTCAGGAAATACTATTACTACTGCTCAGGAAATAATACTGCTCATGAAATACTATTACTACTGCTCAGGAAATAATATTGCTTCTGCTCAGGAAATACTACTGCTCAGTTAATACTACTGCTCAGGAAATACTACTGCTCAGGAAATACTATTACTACTGCTCAGGAAATAATACTGCTCAGGAAATAATATTACTACTGTTTAGGAAATACTACTGCTCAGGAAATACTACTGCTCAGGAAATACTACTGCTCAGGAAATACTATTACTACTGCTCAGGAAATAATACTGCTCAGGAAATAATATTACTACTGCTCAGGAAATAATACTGCTCAGGAAATACTATTGCTACTGCTCAGGAAATAATATTGCTTCTGCTCAGGAAATACCACTGCTCAGGAAATACTATTACTACTGCTCAGGAAATACTACTGCTCAGGAAATACTACTGCTCAGGAAATACTATTGCTTCTGCTCAGGAAATACCACTGCTCAGGAAATACTATTACTACTGCTCAGGAAATAATATTGCTTCTGCTCAGGAAATACTACTGCTCAGGAAATACTATTACTACTGCTCAGGAAATAATATTGCTTCTGCTCAGGAAATACTACTGCTCAGGAAATACTATTACTACTGCTCAGGAAATAATACTGCTCAGGAAATACTATTGCTACTGCTCAGGAAATACTACTGCTCAGGAAATACTATTGCTACTGCTCAGGAAATAATATTGCTTCTGCTCAGGAAATACTACTGATCAGGAAATACTATTACTACTGCTCAGGAAATAATATTGCTTCTGCTCAGGAAATACTACTGCTCAGGAAATACTATTACTACTGCTCAGGAAATAATACTGCTCAGGAAATACTATTGCTACTGCTCAGGAAATACTACTGCTCAGGAAATACTATTACTACTGCTCAGGAAATAATATTGCTTCTGCTCAGGAAATACCACTGCTCAGGAAATACTATTACTACTGCTCAGGAAATACTACTGCTCAGGAAATACTACTGCTCAGGAAATACTATTGCTTCTGCTCAGGAAATACCACTGCTCAGGAAATACTATTACTACTGCTCAGGAAATAATATTGCTTCTGCTCAGGAAATACTACTGCTCAGGAAATACTATTACTACTGCTCAGGAAATAATATTGCTTCTGCTCAGGAAATACTACTGCTCAGGAAATACTATTACTACTGCTCAGGAAATAATACTGCTCAGGAAATACTATTGCTACTGCTCAGGAAATACTACTGCTCAGGAAATACTATTGCTACTGCTCAGGAAATAATACTGCTCAGGAAATACTATTGCTACTGCTCAGGAAATACTATTGCTACTGCTCAGGAAATAATATTGCTTCTGCTCAGGAAATACCACTGCTCAGGAAATACTATTACTACTGCTCAGGAAATAATACTGCTCAGGAAATACTATTACTACTGCTCAGGAAATAATATTGCTTAGGAAATAATATTACTACTGCTCAGGAAATACTACTGCTCAGGAAATAATACTGCTCAGGAAATACTATTACTACTGCTCAGGAAATAATATTGCTTCTGCTCAGGAAATACCACTGCTCAGGAAATACTATTACTACTGCTCAGGAAATAATACTGCTCATGAAATACTATTACTACTGCTCAGGAAATAATATTGCTTCTGCTCAGGAAATACTACTGCTCAGTTAATACTACTGCTCAGGAAATACTACTGCTCAGGAAATACTATTACTACTGCTCAGGAAATAATACTGCTCAGGAAATAATATTACTACTGTTTAGGAAATACTACTGCTCAGGAAATACTACTGCTCAGGAAATACTACTGCTCAGGAAATACTATTACTACTGCTCAGGAAATAATACTGCTCAGGAAATAATATTACTACTGCTCAGGAAATAATTATGCTCAGGAAATACTATTGCTACTGCTCAGGAAATAATATTGCTTCTGCTCAGGAAATACCACTGCTCAGGAAATACTATTACTACTGCTCAGGAAATACTACTGCTCAGGAAATACTACTGCTCAGGAAATACTATTGCTTCTGCTCAGGAAATACCACTGCTCAGGAAATACTATTACTACTGCTCAGGAAATAATATTGCTTCTGCTCAGGAAATACTACTGCTCAGGAAATACTATTACTACTGCTCAGGAAATAATATTGCTTCTGCTCAGGAAATACTACTGCTCAGGAAATACTATTACTACTGCTCAGGAAATAATACTGCTCAGGAAATACTATTGCTACTGCTCAGGAAATACTACTGCTCAGGAAATACTATTACTACTGCTCAGGAAATAATATTGCTTCTGCTCAGGAAATACTACTGCTCAGGAAATACTATTACTACTGCTCAGGAAATAATACTGCTCAGGAAATACTATTGCTACTGCTCAGGAAATACTACTGCTCAGGAAATACTATTACTACTGCTCAGGAAATAATATTGCTTCTGCTCAGGAAATACCACTGCTCAGGAAATACTATTACTACTGCTCAGGAAATACTACTGCTCAGGAAATACTACTGCTCAGGAAATACTATTGCTTCTGCTCAGGAAATACCACTGCTCAGGAAATACTATTACTACTGCTCAGGAAATAATATTGCTTCTGCTCAGGAAATACTACTGCTCAGGAAATACTATTACTACTGCTCAGGAAATAATATTGCTTCTGCTCAGGAAATACTACTGCTCAGGAAATACTATTACTACTGCTCAGGAAATAATACTGCTCAGGAAATACTATTGCTACTGCTCAGGAAATACTACTGCTCAGGAAATACTATTGCTACTGCTCAGGAAATAATACTGCTCAGGAAATACTATTGCTACTGCTCAGGAAATACTATTGCTACTGCTCAGGAAATAATATTGCTTCTGCTCAGGAAATACCACTGCTCAGGAAATACTATTACTACTGCTCAGGAAATAATACTGCTCAGGAAATACTATTACTACTGCTCAGGAAATAATATTGCTTAGGAAATAATATTACTACTGCTCAGGAAATACTACTGCTCAGGAAATAATACTGCTCAGGAAATACTATTACTACTGCTCAGGAAATAATATTGCTTCTGCTCAGGAAATACCACTGCTCAGGAAATACTATTACTACTGCTCAGGAAATAATACTGCTCATGAAATACTATTACTACTGCTCAGGAAATAATATTGCTTCTGCTCAGGAAATACTACTGCTCAGTTAATACTACTGCTCAGGAAATACTACTGCTCAGGAAATACTATTACTACTGCTCAGGAAATAATACTGCTCAGGAAATAATATTACTACTGTTTAGGAAATACTACTGCTCAGGAAATACTACTGCTCAGGAAATACTACTGCTCAGGAAATACTATTACTACTGCTCAGGAAATAATACTGCTCAGGAAATAATATTACTACTGCTCAGGAAATAATTATGCTCAGGAAATACTATTGCTACTGCTCAGGAAATAATATTGCTTCTGCTCAGGAAATACCACTGCTCAGGAAATACTATTACTACTGCTCAGGAAATACTACTGCTCAGGAAATACTACTGCTCAGGAAATACTATTGCTTCTGCTCAGGAAATACCACTGCTCAGGAAATACTATTACTACTGCTCAGGAAATAATATTGCTTCTGCTCAGGAAATACTACTGCTCAGGAAATACTATTACTACTGCTCAGGAAATAATATTGCTTCTGCTCAGGAAATACTACTGCTCAGGAAATACTATTACTACTGCTCAGGAAATAATACTGCTCAGGAAATACTATTGCTACTGCTCAGGAAATACTACTGCTCAGGAAATACTATTACTACTGCTCAGGAAATAATATTGCTTCTGCTCAGGAAATACTACTGCTCAGGAAATACTATTACTACTGCTCAGGAAATAATACTGCTCAGGAAATACTATTGCTACTGCTCAGGAAATACTACTGCTCAGGAAATACTATTACTACTGCTCAGGAAATAATATTGCTTCTGCTCAGGAAATACCACTGCTCAGGAAATACTATTACTACTGCTCAGGAAATACTACTGCTCAGGAAATACTACTGCTCAGGAAATACTATTGCTTCTGCTCAGGAAATACCACTGCTCAGGAAATACTATTACTACTGCTCAGGAAATAATATTGCTTCTGCTCAGGAAATACTACTGCTCAGGAAATACTATTACTACTGCTCAGGAAATAATATTGCTTCTGCTCAGGAAATACTACTGCTCAGGAAATACTATTACTACTGCTCAGGAAATAATACTGCTCAGGAAATACTATTGCTACTGCTCAGGAAATACTACTGCTCAGGAAATACTATTGCTACTGCTCAGGAAATAATACTGCTCAGGAAATACTATTGCTACTGCTCAGGAAATACTATTGCTACTGCTCAGGAAATAATATTGCTTCTGCTCAGGAAATACCACTGCTCAGGAAATACTATTACTACTGCTCAGGAAATAATACTGCTCAGGAAATACTATTACTACTGCTCAGGAAATAATATTGCTTAGGAAATAATATTACTACTGCTCAGGAAATACTACTGCTCAGGAAATAATACTGCTCAGGAAATACTATTACTACTGCTCAGGAAATAATATTGCTTCTGCTCAGGAAATACCACTGCTCAGGAAATACTATTACTACTGCTCAGGAAATAATACTGCTCATGAAATACTATTACTACTGCTCAGGAAATAATATTGCTTCTGCTCAGGAAATACTACTGCTCAGTTAATACTACTGCTCAGGAAATACTACTGCTCAGGAAATACTATTACTACTGCTCAGGAAATAATACTGCTCAGGAAATAATATTACTACTGTTTAGGAAATACTACTGCTCAGGAAATACTACTGCTCAGGAAATACTACTGCTCAGGAAATACTATTACTACTGCTCAGGAAATAATACTGCTCAGGAAATAATATTACTACTGCTCAGGAAATAATTATGCTCAGGAAATACTATTGCTACTGCTCAGGAAATAATATTGCTTCTGCTCAGGAAATACCACTGCTCAGGAAATACTATTACTACTGCTCAGGAAATACTACTGCTCAGGAAATACTACTGCTCAGGAAATACTATTGCTTCTGCTCAGGAAATACCACTGCTCAGGAAATACTATTACTACTGCTCAGGAAATAATATTGCTTCTGCTCAGGAAATACTACTGCTCAGGAAATACTATTACTACTGCTCAGGAAATAATATTGCTTCTGCTCAGGAAATACTACTGCTCAGGAAATACTATTACTACTGCTCAGGAAATAATACTGCTCAGGAAATACTATTGCTACTGCTCAGGAAATACTACTGCTCAGGAAATACTATTACTACTGCTCAGGAAATAATATTGCTTCTGCTCAGGAAATACTACTGATCAGGAAATACTATTACTACTGCTCAGGAAATAATATTGCTTCTGCTCAGGAAATACTACTGCTCAGGAAATACTATTACTACTGCTCAGGAAATAATACTGCTCAGGAAATACTATTGCTACTGCTCAGGAAATACTACTGCTCAGGAAATACTATTACTACTGCTCAGGAAATAATATTGCTTCTGCTCAGGAAATACCACTGCTCAGGAAATACTATTACTACTGCTCAGGAAATACTACTGCTCAGGAAATACTACTGCTCAGGAAATACTATTGCTTCTGCTCAGGAAATACCACTGCTCAGGAAATACTATTACTACTGCTCAGGAAATAATATTGCTTCTGCTCAGGAAATACTACTGCTCAGGAAATACTATTACTACTGCTCAGGAAATAATATTGCTTCTGCTCAGGAAATACTACTGCTCAGGAAATACTATTACTACTGCTCAGGAAATAATACTACTCAGGAAATACTATTGCTACTGCTCAGGAAATACTACTGCTCAGGAAATACTATTACTACTGCTCAGGAAATAATATTGCTTCTGCTCAGGAAATACTACTGCTCAGGAAATACTATTACTACTGCTCAGGAAATAATACTGCTCAGGAAATACTACTGCTCAGGAAATAATACTGCTCAGGAAATACTATTACTACTGCTCAGGAAATAATATTGCTTCTGCTCAGGAAATACTACTACTCAGGAAATACTACTGCTCAGGAAATACTACTGCTCAGGAAAAACTATTACTACATCTCAGGAAATAATACTGCTCAGGAAAAAATATTACTACTGCTCAGGAAATACTACTGCTCAGGAAATACTACTGCTCAGGAAATACTATTACTACTGCTCAGGAAATACTACTGCTCAGGAAATAATACTGCTCAGGAAATAATATTACTACTGCTCAGGAAATACTACTGCTCAGGAAATAATACTGCTCAGGAAATACTATTACTACTGCTCAGGAAATAATATTGCTTCTGCTCAGGAAATACCACTGCTCAGGAAATACTATTACTACTGCTCAGGAAATAATACTGCTCAGGAAATACTATTACTACTGCTCAGGAAATAATATTGCTTAGGAAATAATATTACTACTGCTCAGGAAATACTACTGCTCAGGAAATAATACTGCTCAGGAAATACTATTACTACTGCTCAGGAAATAATATTGCTTCTGCTCAGGAAATACCACTGCTCAGGAAATACTATTACTACTGCTCAGGAAATAATACTGCTCATGAAATACTATTACTACTGCTCAGGAAATAATATTGCTTCTGCTCAGGAAATACTACTGCTCAGTTAATACTACTGCTCAGGAAATACTACTGCTCAGGAAATACTATTACTACTGCTCAGGAAATAATACTGCTCAGGAAATAATATTACTACTGTTTAGGAAATACTACTGCTCAGGAAATACTACTGCTCAGGAAATACTACTGCTCAGGAAATACTATTACTACTGCTCAGGAAATAATACTGCTCAGGAAATAATATTACTACTGCTCAGGAAATAATTATGCTCAGGAAATACTATTGCTACTGCTCAGGAAATAATATTGCTTCTGCTCAGGAAATACCACTGCTCAGGAAATACTATTACTACTGCTCAGGAAATACTACTGCTCAGGAAATACTACTGCTCAGGAAATACTATTGCTTCTGCTCAGGAAATACCACTGCTCAGGAAATACTATTACTACTGCTCAGGAAATAATATTGCTTCTGCTCAGGAAATACTACTGCTCAGGAAATACTATTACTACTGCTCAGGAAATAATATTGCTTCTGCTCAGGAAATACTACTGCTCAGGAAATACTATTACTACTGCTCAGGAAATAATACTGCTCAGGAAATACTATTGCTACTGCTCAGGAAATACTACTGCTCAGGAAATACTATTACTACTGCTCAGGAAATAATATTGCTTCTGCTCAGGAAATACTACTGATCAGGAAATACTATTACTACTGCTCAGGAAATAATATTGCTTCTGCTCAGGAAATACTACTGCTCAGGAAATACTATTACTACTGCTCAGGAAATAATACTGCTCAGGAAATACTATTGCTACTGCTCAGGAAATACTACTGCTCAGGAAATACTATTACTACTGCTCAGGAAATAATATTGCTTCTGCTCAGGAAATACCACTGCTCAGGAAATACTATTACTACTGCTCAGGAAATACTACTGCTCAGGAAATACTACTGCTCAGGAAATACTATTGCTTCTGCTCAGGAAATACCACTGCTCAGGAAATACTATTACTACTGCTCAGGAAATAATATTGCTTCTGCTCAGGAAATACTACTGCTCAGGAAATACTATTACTACTGCTCAGGAAATAATATTGCTTCTGCTCAGGAAATACTACTGCTCAGGAAATACTATTACTACTGCTCAGGAAATAATACTACTCAGGAAATACTATTGCTACTGCTCAGGAAATACTACTGCTCAGGAAATACTATTACTACTGCTCAGGAAATAATATTGCTTCTGCTCAGGAAATACTACTGCTCAGGAAATACTATTACTACTGCTCAGGAAATAATACTGCTCAGGAAATACTACTGCTCAGGAAATAATACTGCTCAGGAAATACTATTACTACTGCTCAGGAAATAATATTGCTTCTGCTCAGGAAATACTACTACTCAGGAAATACTACTGCTCAGGAAATACTACTGCTCAGGAAAAACTATTACTACATCTCAGGAAATAATACTGCTCAGGAAAAAATATTACTACTGCTCAGGAAATACTACTGCTCAGGAAATACTACTGCTCAGGAAATACTATTACTACTGCTCAGGAAATACTACTGCTCAGGAAATAATACTGCTCAGGAAATAATATTACTACTGCTCAGGAAATACTACTGCTCAGGAAATAATACTGCTCAGGAAATACTATTACTACTGCTCAGGAAATAATATTGCTTCTGCTCAGGAAATACCACTGCTCAGGAAATACTATTACTACTGCTCAGGAAATAATACTGCTCAGGAAATACTATTACTACTGCTCAGGAAATAATATTGCTTCTGCTCAGGAAATACTACTGCTCAGGAAATACTCCTGCTCAGGAAATACTACTGCTCAGGAAATACTATTACTACTGCTCAGGAAATAATACTGCTCAGGAAATAATATTACTACTGCTCAGGAAATACTACTGCTCAGGAAATACTACTGCTCAGGAAATACTATTACTACTGCTCAGGAAATAATACTGCTCAGGAAATAATATTACTACTGCTCAGGAAATAATACTGCTCAGGAAATACTATTGCTACTGCTCAGGAAATAATATTGCTTCTGCTCAGGAAATACCACTGCTCAGGAAATACTATTACTACTGCTCAGGAAATAATACTGCTCAGGAAATACTATTACTACTGCTCAGGAAATAATATTGCTTCTGCTCAGGAAATACCACTGCTCAGGAAATACTATTACTACTGCTCAGGAAATAATATTGCTTCTGCTCAGGAAATACTACTACTCAGGAAATACTACTGCTCAGGAAATACTACTGCTCAGGAAAAACTATTACTACTGCTCAGGAAATAATACTGCTCAGGAAAAATTATTACTACTGCTCAGGAAATACTACTGCTCAGGAAATACTACTGCTCAGGAAATAATACTGCTCAGGAAATAATATTACTACTGCTCAGGAAATACTACTGCTCAGGAAATAATACTGCTCAGGAAATACTATTACTACTGCTCAGGAAATAATATTGCTTCTGCTCAGGAAATACTACTGCTCAGGAAATACTACTGCTCAGGAAATACTACTGCTCAGGAAATACTATTACTACTGCTCAGGAAATAATACTGCTCAGGAAATAATATTACTACTGCTCAGGAAATACTACTGCTCAGGAAATACTACTGCTCAGGAAATACTATTACTACTGCTCAGGAAATAATACTGCTCAGGAAATAATATTACTACTGCTCAGGAAATAATACTGCTCAGGAAATACTATTGCTACTGCTCAGGAAATAATATTGCTTCTGCTCAGGAAATACCACTGCTCAGGAAATACTATTACTACTGCTCAGGAAATAATACTGCTCAGGAAATACTATTACTACTGCTCAGGAAATAATATTGCTTCTGCTCAGGAAATACCACTGCTCAGGAAATACTATTACTACTGCTCAGGAAATAATACTGCTCAGGAAATACTATTACTACTGCTCAGGAAATAATATTGCTTCTGCTCAGGAAATACTACTGCTCAGTTAATACTACTGCTCAGGAAATACTACTGCTCAGGAAATACTATTACTACTGCTCAGGAAATAATATTGCTCAGGAAATAATATTACTACTGCTCAGGAAATAATACTGCTCAGGAAATACTATTGCTACTGCTCAGGAAATAATATTGCTTCTGCTCAGGAAATACCACTGCTCAGGAAATACTATTACTACTGCTCAGGAAATAATACTGCTCAGGAAATACTATTACTACTGCTCAGGAAATAATATTGCTTAGGAAATAATATTACTACTGCTCAGGAAATACTACTGCTCAGGAAATAATACTGCTCAGGAAATACTATTACTACTGCTCAGGAAATAATATTGCTTCTGCTCAGGAAATACCACTGCTCAGGAAATACTATTACTACTGCTCAGGAAATAATACTGCTTCTGCTCAGGAAATACTACTACTCAGTTAATACTACTGCTCAGGAAATACTACTGCTCAGGAAATACTATTACTACTGCTCAGGAAATAATACTGCTCAGGAAATAATATTACTACTGTTTAGGAAATACTACTGCTCAGGAAATACTACTGCTCAGGAAATACTATTACTACTGCTCAGGAAATAATACTGCTCAGGAAATAATATTACTACTGCTCAGGAAATACTACTGCTCAGGAAATACTACTGCTCAGGAAATACTATTACTACTGCTCAGGAAATAATACTGCTCAGGAAATAATATCACTACTGCTCAGGAAATAATACTGCTCAGGAAATACTATTACTACTGCTCAGGAAATAATATTGCTTCTGCTCAGGAAATACTACTGCTCAGGAAATACTCCTGCTCAGGAAATACTACTGCTCAGGAAATACTATTACTACTGCTCAGGAAATAATACTGCTCAGGAAATAATATTACTACTGCTCAGGAAATACTACTGCTCAGGAAATACTACTGCTCAGGAAATACTATTACTACTGCTCAGGAAATAATACTGCTCAGGAAATAATATTACTACTGCTCAGGAAATAATACTGCTCAGGAAATACTATTGCTACTGCTCAGGAAATAATATTGCTTCTGCTCAGGAAATACCACTGCTCAGGAAATACTATTACTACTGCTCAGGAAATAATACTGCTCAGGAAATACTATTACTACTGCTCAGGAAATAATATTGCTTCTGCTCAGGAAATACCACTGCTCAGGAAATACTATTACTACTGCTCAGGAAATAATACTGCTCAGGAAATACTATTACTACTGCTCAGGAAATAATATTGCTTCTGCTCAGGAAATACTACTGCTCAGTTAATACTACTGCTCAGGAAATACTACTGCTCAGGAAATACTATTACTACTGCTCAGGAAATAATATTGCTCAGGAAATAATATTACTACTGCTCAGGAAATAATACTGCTCAGGAAATACTATTGCTACTGCTCAGGAAATAATATTGCTTCTGCTCAGGAAATACCACTGCTCAGGAAATACTATTACTACTGCTCAGGAAATAATACTGCTCAGGAAATACTATTACTACTGCTCAGGAAATAATATTGCTTAGGAAATAATATTACTACTGCTCAGGAAATACTACTGCTCAGGAAATAATACTGCTCAGGAAATACTATTACTACTGCTCAGGAAATAATATTGCTTCTGCTCAGGAAATACCACTGCTCAGGAAATACTATTACTACTGCTCAGGAAATAATACTGCTCATGAAATACTATTACTACTGCTCAGGAAATAATATTGCTTCTGCTCAGGAAATACTACTGCTCAGTTAATACTACTGCTCAGGAAATACTACTGCTCAGGAAATACTATTACTACTGCTCAGGAAATAATACTGCTCAGGAAATAATATTACTACTGTTTAGGAAATACTACTGCTCAGGAAATACTACTGCTCAGGAAATACTATTACTACTGCTCAGGAAATAATACTGCTCAGGAAATAATATTACTACTGCTCAGGAAATACTACTGCTCAGGAAATACTACTGCTCAGGAAATACTATTACTACTGCTCAGGAAATAATACTGCTCAGGAAATAATATCACTACTGCTCAGGAAATAATACTGCTCAGGAAATACTATTGCTACTGCTCAGGAAATACTATTGCTACTGCTCAGGAAATAATACTGATCAGGAAATACTATTGCTACTGCTCAGGAAATACTATTGCTACTGCTCAGGAAATAATACTGCTCAGGAAATACTATTGCTACTGCTCAGGAAATAATATTGCTCAGGAAATACTATTGCTACTGCTCAGGAAATAATATTGCTTCTGCTCAGGAAATACTACTGCTCAGGAAATACTACTGCTCAGGAAATACTACTGCTCAGGAAATACTATTACTACTGCTCAGGAAATAATACTGCTCAGGAAATAATATTACTACTGCTCAGGAAATAATACTGCTCAGGAAATACTATTGCTACTGCTCAGGAAATACTATTGCTACTGCTCAGGAAATAATACTGCTCAGGAAATACTATTGCTACTGCTCAGGAAATACTATTGCTACTGCTCAGGAAATAATATTGCTTCTGCTCAGGAAATACCACTGCTCAGGAAATACTATTACTACTGCTCAGGAAATAATACTGCTCAGGAAATAATATTGCTTAGGAAATAATATTACTACTGCTCAGGAAATACTACTGCTCAGGAAATAATACTGCTCAGGAAATACTATTACTACTGCTCAGGAAATAATATTGCTTCTGCTCAGGAAATACCACTGCTCAGGAAATACTATTACTACTGCTCAGGAAATAATACTGCTCATGAAATACTATTACTACTGCTCAGGAAATAATATTGCTTCTGCTCAGGAAATACTACTGCTCAGTTAATACTACTGCTCAGGAAATACTACTGCTCAGGAAATACTATTACTACTGCTCAGGAAATAATACTGCTCAGGAAATAATATTACTACTGTTTAGGAAATACTACTGCTCAGGAAATACTACTGCTCAGGAAATACTACTGCTCAGGAAATACTATTACTACTGCTCAGGAAATAATACTGCTCAGGAAATAATATTACTACTGCTCAGGAAATACTACTGCTCAGGAAATACTACTGCTCAGGAAATACTATTACTACTGCTCAGGAAATAATACTGCTCAGGAAATAATATTACTACTGCTCAGGAAATAATACTGCTCAGGAAATACTATTGCTACTGCTCAGGAAATACTATTGCTACTGCTCAGGAAATAATACTGCTCAGGAAATACTATTGCTACTGCTCAGGAAATACTATTGCTACTGCTCAGGAAATAATACTGCTCAGGAAATACTATTGCTACTGCTCAGGAAATAATATTGCTCAGGAAATACTATTGCTACTGCTCAGGAAATAATATTGCTTCTGCTCAGGAAATACTACTGCTCAGGAAATACTACTGCTCAGGAAATACTACTGCTCAGGAAATACTATTACTACGGCTCAGGAAATAATACTGCTCAGGAAATAATATTACTACTGCTCAGGAAATAATACTGCTCAGGAAATACTATTGCTACTGCTCAGGAAATACTATTGCTACTGCTCAGGAAATAATACTGCTCAGGAAATACTATTGCTACTGCTCAGGAAATACTATTGCTACTGCTCAGGAAATAATACTGCTCAGGAAATACTATTGCTACTGCTCAGGAAATAATATTGCTCAGGAAATACTATTACTACTGCTCAGGAAATAATATTGCTTCTGCTCAGGAAATACTACTGCTCAGGAAATACTACTGCTCAGGAAATACTACTGCTCAGGAAATACTATTACTACTGCTCAGGAAATAATACTGCTCAGGAAATAATATTACTACTGCTCAGGAAATACTACTGCTCAGGAAATACTACTGCTCAGGAAATACTATTACTACTGCTCAGGAAATAATACTGCTCAGGAAATAATATTACTACTGCTCAGGAAATAATACTGCTCAGGAAATACTATTGCTACTGCTCAGGAAATAATATTGCTTCTGCTCAGGAAATACCACTGCTCAGGAAATACTATTACAACTGCTCAGGAAATAATACTGCTCAGGAAATACTATTACTACTGCTCAGGAAATAATATTGCTTCTGCTCAGGAAATACCACTGCTCAGGAAATACTATTACTACTGCTCAGGAAATAATACTGCTCAGGAAATACTATTACTACTGCTCAGGAAATAATATTGCTTCTGCTCAGGAAATACTACTGCTCAGGAAATACTACTGCTCAGGAAATACTACTGCTCAGGAAATACTATTACTACTGCTCAGGAAATAATACTGCTCAGGAAATAATATTACTACTGCTCAGGAAATACTACTGCTCAGGAAATACTACTGCTCAGGAAATACTATTACTACTGCTCAGGAAATAATATTGCTCAGGAAATAATATTACTACTGCTCAGGAAATAATACTGCTCAGGAAATACTATTACTACTGCTCAGGAAATAATACTGCTCAGGAAATACTATTACTACTGCTCAGGAAATAATATTGCTTCTGCTCAGGAAATACCACTGCTCAGGAAATACTATTACTACTGCTCAGGAAATAATACTGCTCAGGAAATACTATTACTACTGCTCAGGAAATAATATTGCTTCTGCTCAGGAAATACTACTGCTCAGGAAATACTACTGCTCAGGAAATACTACTGCTCAGGAAATACTATTACTACTGCTCAGGAAATAATACTGCTCAGGAAATAATATTACTACTGCTCAGGAAATACTACTGCTCAGGAAATACTACTGCTCAGGAAATACTATTACTACTGCTCAGGAAATAATATTGCTCAGGAAATAATATTACTACTGCTCAGGAAATAATACTGCTCAGGAAATACTATTGCTACTGCTCAGGAAATAATATTCCTTCTGCTCAGGAAATACCACTGCTCAGGAAATACTATTACTACTGCTCAGGAAATAATACTGCTCAGGAAATACTATTGCTTCTGCTCAGGAAATACCACTGCTCAGGAAATACTATTACAACTGCTCAGGAAATAATACTGCTCAGGAAATACTATTACTACTGCTCAGGAAATAATATTGCTTCTGCTCAGGAAATACCACTGCTCAGGAAATACTATTACTACTGCTCAGGAAATAATACTGCTCAGGAAATACTATTACTACTGCTCAGGAAATAATATTGCTTCTGCTCAGGAAATACTACTGCTCAGGAAATACTACTGCTCAGGAAATACTACTGCTCAGGAAATACTATTACTACTGCTCAGGAAATAATACTGCTCAGGAAATAATATTACTACTGCTCAGGAAATACTACTGCTCAGGAAATACTATTACTACTGCTCAGGAAATAATACTGCTCAGGAAATACTATTACTACTGCTCAGGAAATAATATTGCTTCTGCTCAGGAAATACTACTGCTCAGGAAATACTACTGCTCAGGAAATACTACTGCTCAGGAAATACTATTACTACTGCTCAGGAAATAATACTGCTCAGGAAATAATATTACTACTGCTCAGGAAATACTACTGCTCAGGAAATACTATTACTACTGCTCAGGAAATAATACTGCTCAGGAAATAATATTACTACTGCTCAGGAAATAATACTGCTCAGGAAATACTATTGCTACTGCTCAGGAAATACTATTGCTACTGCTCAGGAAATAATACTGCTCAGGAAATACTATTGCTACTGCTCAGGAAATAGTATTGCTACTGCTCAGGAAATAATATTGCTTCTGCTCAGGAAATACCACTGCTCAGGAAATACTATTACTACTGCTCAGGAAATAATACTGCTCAGGAAATACTATTACTACTGCTCAGGAAATAATATTGCTTAGGAAATAATATTACTACTGCTCAGGAAATACTACTGCTCAGGAAATAATATTGCTCAGGAAATAATATTACTACTGCTCAGGAAATAATACTGCTCAGGAAATACTATTGCTACTGCTCAGGAAATAATATTGCTTCTGCTCAGGAAATACCACTGCTCAGGAAATACTATTACTACTGCTCAGGAAATAATACTGCTCAGGAAATACTATTACTACTGCTCAGGAAATAATATTGCTTAGGAAATAATATTACTACTGCTCAGGAAATACTACTGCTCAGGAAATAATACTGCTCAGGAAATACTATTACTACTGCTCAGGAAATAATATTGCTTCTGCTCAGGAAATACCACTGCTCAGGAAATACTATTACTACTGCTCAGGAAATAATACTGCTCATGAAATACTATTACTACTGCTCAGGAAATAATATTGCTTCTGCTCAGGAAATACTACTGCTCAGTTAATACTACTGCTCAGGAAATACTACTGCTCAGGAAATACTATTACTACTGCTCAGGAAATAATACTGCTCAGGAAATAATATTACTACTGTTTAGGAAATACTACTGCTCAGGAAATACTACTGCTCAGGAAATACTATTACTACTGCTCAGGAAATAATACTGCTCAGGAAATAATATTACTACTGCTCAGGAAATACTACTGCTCAGGAAATACTACTGCTCAGGAAATACTATTACTACTGCTCAGGAAATAATACTGCTCAGGAAATAATATCACTACTGCTCAGGAAATAATACTGCTCAGGAAATACTATTGCTACTGCTCAGGAAATACTATTGCTACTGCTCAGGAAATAATACTGATCAGGAAATACTATTGCTACTGCTCAGGAAATACTATTGCTACTGCTCAGGAAATAATACTGCTCAGGAAATACTATTGCTACTGCTCAGGAAATAATATTGCTCAGGAAATACTATTGCTACTGCTCAGGAAATAATATTGCTTCTGCTCAGGAAATACTACTGCTCAGGAAATACTACTGCTCAGGAAATACTACTGCTCAGGAAATACTATTACTACTGCTCAGGAAATAATACTGCTCAGGAAATAATATTACTACTGCTCAGGAAATAATACTGCTCAGGAAATACTATTGCTACTGCTCAGGAAATACTATTGCTACTGCTCAGGAAATAATACTGCTCAGGAAATACTATTGCTACTGCTCAGGAAATACTATTGCTACTGCTCAGGAAATAATATTGCTTCTGCTCAGGAAATACCACTGCTCAGGAAATACTATTACTACTGCTCAGGAAATAATACTGCTCAGGAAATACTATTACTACTGCTCAGGAAATAATATTGCTTAGGAAATAATATTACTACTGCTCAGGAAATACTACTGCTCAGGAAATAATACTGCTCAGGAAATACTATTACTACTGCTCAGGAAATAATATTGCTTCTGCTCAGGAAATACCACTGCTCAGGAAATACTATTACTACTGCTCAGGAAATAATACTGCTCATGAAATACTATTACTACTGCTCAGGAAATAATATTGCTTCTGCTCAGGAAATACTACTGCTCAGTTAATACTACTGCTCAGGAAATACTACTGCTCAGGAAATACTATTACTACTGCTCAGGAAATAATACTGCTCAGGAAATAATATTACTACTGTTTAGGAAATACTACTGCTCAGGAAATACTACTGCTCAGGAAATACTACTGCTCAGGAAATACTATTACTACTGCTCAGGAAATAATACTGCTCAGGAAATAATATTACTACTGCTCAGGAAATACTACTGCTCAGGAAATACTACTGCTCAGGAAATACTATTACTACTGCTCAGGAAATAATACTGCTCAGGAAATAATATTACTACTGCTCAGGAAATAATACTGCTCAGGAAATACTATTGCTACTGCTCAGGAAATACTATTGCTACTGCTCAGGAAATAATACTGCTCAGGAAATACTATTGCTACTGCTCAGGAAATACTATTGCTACTGCTCAGGAAATAATACTGCTCAGGAAATACTATTGCTACTGCTCAGGAAATAATATTGCTCAGGAAATACTATTGCTACTGCTCAGGAAATAATATTGCTTCTGCTCAGGAAATACTACTGCTCAGGAAATACTACTGCTCAGGAAATACTACTGCTCAGGAAATACTATTACTACGGCTCAGGAAATAATACTGCTCAGGAAATAATATTACTACTGCTCAGGAAATAATACTGCTCAGGAAATACTATTGCTACTGCTCAGGAAATACTATTGCTACTGCTCAGGAAATAATACTGCTCAGGAAATACTATTGCTACTGCTCAGGAAATACTATTGCTACTGCTCAGGAAATAATACTGCTCAGGAAATACTATTGCTACTGCTCAGGAAATAATATTGCTCAGGAAATACTATTACTACTGCTCAGGAAATAATATTGCTTCTGCTCAGGAAATACTACTGCTCAGGAAATACTACTGCTCAGGAAATACTACTGCTCAGGAAATACTATTACTACTGCTCAGGAAATAATACTGCTCAGGAAATAATATTACTACTGCTCAGGAAATACTACTGCTCAGGAAATACTACTGCTCAGGAAATACTATTACTACTGCTCAGGAAATAATACTGCTCAGGAAATAATATTACTACTGCTCAGGAAATAATACTGCTCAGGAAATACTATTGCTACTGCTCAGGAAATAATATTGCTTCTGCTCAGGAAATACCACTGCTCAGGAAATACTATTACAACTGCTCAGGAAATAATACTGCTCAGGAAATACTATTACTACTGCTCAGGAAATAATATTGCTTCTGCTCAGGAAATACCACTGCTCAGGAAATACTATTACTACTGCTCAGGAAATAATACTGCTCAGGAAATACTATTACTACTGCTCAGGAAATAATATTGCTTCTGCTCAGGAAATACTACTGCTCAGGAAATACTACTGCTCAGGAAATACTACTGCTCAGGAAATACTATTACTACTGCTCAGGAAATAATACTGCTCAGGAAATAATATTACTACTGCTCAGGAAATACTACTGCTCAGGAAATACTACTGCTCAGGAAATACTATTACTACTGCTCAGGAAATAATATTGCTCAGGAAATAATATTACTACTGCTCAGGAAATAATACTGCTCAGGAAATACTATTACTACTGCTCAGGAAATAATACTGCTCAGGAAATACTATTACTACTGCTCAGGAAATAATATTGCTTCTGCTCAGGAAATACCACTGCTCAGGAAATACTATTACTACTGCTCAGGAAATAATACTGCTCAGGAAATACTATTACTACTGCTCAGGAAATAATATTGCTTCTGCTCAGGAAATACTACTGCTCAGGAAATACTACTGCTCAGGAAATACTACTGCTCAGGAAATACTATTACTACTGCTCAGGAAATAATACTGCTCAGGAAATAATATTACTACTGCTCAGGAAATACTACTGCTCAGGAAATACTACTGCTCAGGAAATACTATTACTACTGCTCAGGAAATAATATTGCTCAGGAAATAATATTACTACTGCTCAGGAAATAATACTGCTCAGGAAATACTATTGCTACTGCTCAGGAAATAATATTCCTTCTGCTCAGGAAATACCACTGCTCAGGAAATACTATTACTACTGCTCAGGAAATAATACTGCTCAGGAAATACTATTGCTTCTGCTCAGGAAATACCACTGCTCAGGAAATACTATTACAACTGCTCAGGAAATAATACTGCTCAGGAAATACTATTACTACTGCTCAGGAAATAATATTGCTTCTGCTCAGGAAATACCACTGCTCAGGAAATACTATTACTACTGCTCAGGAAATAATACTGCTCAGGAAATACTATTACTACTGCTCAGGAAATAATATTGCTTCTGCTCAGGAAATACTACTGCTCAGGAAATACTACTGCTCAGGAAATACTACTGCTCAGGAAATACTATTACTACTGCTCAGGAAATAATACTGCTCAGGAAATAATATTACTACTGCTCAGGAAATACTACTGCTCAGGAAATACTATTACTACTGCTCAGGAAATAATACTGCTCAGGAAATACTATTACTACTGCTCAGGAAATAATATTGCTTCTGCTCAGGAAATACTACTGCTCAGGAAATACTACTGCTCAGGAAATACTACTGCTCAGGAAATACTATTACTACTGCTCAGGAAATAATACTGCTCAGGAAATAATATTACTACTGCTCAGGAAATACTACTGCTCAGGAAATACTATTACTACTGCTCAGGAAATAATACTGCTCAGGAAATAATATTACTACTGCTCAGGAAATAATACTGCTCAGGAAATACTATTGCTACTGCTCAGGAAATACTATTGCTACTGCTCAGGAAATAATACTGCTCAGGAAATACTATTGCTACTGCTCAGGAAATAGTATTGCTACTGCTCAGGAAATAATATTGCTTCTGCTCAGGAAATACCACTGCTCAGGAAATACTATTACTACTGCTCAGGAAATAATACTGCTCAGGAAATACTATTACTACTGCTCAGGAAATAATATTGCTTAGGAAATAATATTACTACTGCTCAGGAAATACTACTGCTCAGGAAATAATACTGCTCAGGAAATACTATTACTACTGCTCAGGAAATAATATTGCTTCTGCTCAGGAAATACCACTGCTCAGGAAATACTATTACTACTGCTCAGGAAATAATACTGCTCATGAAATACTATTACTACTGCTCAGGAAATAATATTGCTTCTGCTCAGGAAATACTACTGCTCAGTTAATACTACTGCTCAGGAAATACTACTGCTCAGGAAATACTATTACTACTGCTCAGGAAATAATACTGCTCAGGAAATAATATTACTACTGTTTAGGAAATACTACTGCTCAGGAAATACTACTGCTCAGGAAATACTATTACTACTGCTCAGGAAATAATACTGCTCAGGAAATAATATTACTACTGCTCAGGAAATACTACTGCTCAGGAAATACTACTGCTCAGGAAATACTATTACTACTGCTCAGGAAATAATACTGCTCAGGAAATAATATTACTACTGCTCAGGAAATAATACTGCTCAGGAAATACTATTGCTACTGCTCAGGAAATACTATTGCTACTGCTCAGGAAATAATACTGCTCAGGAAATACTATTGCTACTGCTCAGGAAATACTATTGCTACTGCTCAGGAAATAATACTGCTCAGGAAATACTATTGCTACTGCTCAGGAAATAATATTGCTCAGGAAATACTATTACTACTGCTCAGGAAATAATATTGCTTCTGCTCAGGAAATACTACTGCTCAGGAAATACTACTGCTCAGGAAATACTACTGCTCAGGAAATACTATTACTACTGCTCAGGAAATAATACTGCTCAGGAAATAATATTACTACTGATCAGGAAATACTACTGCTCAGGAAATACTACTGCTCAGGAAATACTATTACTACTGCTCAGGAAATAATACTGCTCAGGAAATAATATTACTACTGCTCAGGAAATAATACTGCTCAGGAAATACTATTGCTACTGCTCAGGAAATAATATTGCTTCTGCTCAGGAAATACCACTGCTCAGGAAATACTATTACAACTGCTCAGGAAATAATACTGCTCAGGAAATACTATTACTACTGCTCAGGAAATAATATTGCTTCTGCTCAGGAAATACCACTGCTCAGGAAATACTATTACTACTGCTCAGGAAATAATACTGCTCAGGAAATACTATTACTACTGCTCAGGAAATAATATTGCTTCTGCTCAGGAAATACTACTGCTCAGGAAATACTACTGCTCAGGAAATACTACTGCTCAGGAAATACTATTACTACTGCTCAGGAAATAATACTGCTCAGGAAATAATATTACTACTGCTCAGGAAATACTACTGCTCAGGAAATACTACTGCTCAGGAAATACTATTACTACTGCTCAGGAAATAATATTGCTCAGGAAATAATATTACTACTGCTCAGGAAATAATACTGCTCAGGAAATACTATTACTACTGCTCAGGAAATAATACTGCTCAGGAAATACTATTACTACTGCTCAGGAAATAATATTGCTTCTGCTCAGGAAATACCACTGCTCAGGAAATACTATTACTACTGCTCAGGAAATAATACTGCTCAGGAAATACTATTACTACTGCTCAGGAAATAATATTGCTCAGGAAATAATATTACTACTGCTCAGGAAATAATACTGCTCAGGAAATACTATTGCTACTGCTCAGGAAATAATATTCCTTCTGCTCAGGAAATACCACTGCTCAGGAAATACTATTACTACTGCTCAGGAAATAATACTGCTCAGGAAATACTATTGCTTCTGCTCAGGAAATACCACTGCTCAGGAAATACTATTACAACTGCTCAGGAAATAATACTGCTCAGGAAATACTATTACTACTGCTCAGGAAATAATATTGCTTCTGCTCAGGAAATACCACTGCTCAGGAAATACTATTACTACTGCTCAGGAAATAATACTGCTCAGGAAATACTATTACTACTGCTCAGGAAATAATATTGCTTCTGCTCAGGAAATACTACTGCTCAGGAAATACTACTGCTCAGGAAATACTACTGCTCAGGAAATACTATTACTACTGCTCAGGAAATAATACTGCTCAGGAAATAATATTACTACTGCTCAGGAAATACTACTGCTCAGGAAATACTACTGCTCAGGAAATACTATTACTACTGCTCAGGAAATAATATTCCTCAGGAAATAATATTACTACTGCTCAGGAAATAATACTGCTCAGGAAATACTATTACTACTGCTCAGGAAATAATACTGCTCAGGAAATACTATTACTACTGCTCAGGAAATAATATTGCTTCTGCTCAGGAAATACCACTGCTCAGGAAATACTATTACTACTGCTCAGGAAATAATACTGCTCAGGAAATACTATTACTACTGCTCAGGAAATAATATTGCTTCTGCTCAGGAAATACTACTGCTCAGGAAATACTACTGCTCAGGAAATACTACTGCTCAGGAAATACTATTACTACTGCTCAGGAAATAATACTGCTCAGGAAATAATATTACTACTGCTCAGGAAATACTACTGCTCAGGAAATACTACTGCTCAGGAAATACTATTACTACTGCTCAGGAAATAATATTGCTCAGGAAATAATATTACTACTGCTCAGGAAATAATACTGCTCAGGAAATACTATTGCTCCTGCTCAGGAAATAATATTCCTTCTGCTCAGGAAATACCACTGCTCAGGAAATACTATTACTACTGCTCAGGAAATAATACTGCTCAGGAAATACTATTACTACTGCTCAGGAAATAATATTGCTTAGGAAATAATATTACTACTGCTCAGGAAATACTACTGCTCAGGAAATAATACTGCTCAGGAAATACTATTACTACTGCTCAGGAAATAATATTGCTTCTGCTCAGGAAATACTACTGCTCAGGAAATACTACTGCTCAGGAAATACTACTGCTCAGGAAATACTATTACTACAACTCAGGAAATAATACTGCTCAGGAAATAATATTACTACTTCTCAGGAAATACTACTGCTCAGGAAATACTACTGCTCAGGAAATACTATTACTACTGCTCAGGAAATAATATTGCTCAGGAAATAATATTACTACTGCTCAGGAAATAATACTGCTCAGGAAATACTATTGCTACTGCTCAGGAAATAATATTGCTTCTGCTCAGGAAATACCACTGCTCAGGAAATACTATAACTACTGCTCAGGAAATAATACTGCTCAGGAAATACTATTACTACTGCTCAGGAAATAATATTGCTTAGGAAATAATATTACTACTGCTCAGGAAATACTACTGCTCAGGAAATAATATTGCTTCTGCTCAGGAAATACTACTGCTCAGTTAATACTACTGCTCAGGAAATACTACTGCTCAGGAAATACTATTACTACTGCTCAGGAAATAATACTGCTCAGGAAATAATATTACTACTGTTTAGGAAATACTACTGCTCAGGAAATACTACTGCTCAGGAAATACTATTACTACTGCTCAGGAAATAATACTGCTCAGGAAATAATATTACTACTGCTCAGGAAATACTACTGCTCAGGAAATACTACTGCTCAGGAAATACTACTACTACTGCTCAGGAAATAATACTGCTCAGGAAATAATATTACTACTGCTCAGGAAATAATACTGCTCAGGAAATACTATTGCTACTGCTCAGGAAATACTATTGCTACTGCTCAGGAAATAATACTGCTCAGGAAATACTATTGCTACTGCTCAGGAAATACTATTGCTACTGCTCAGGAAATAATACTGCTCAGGAAATACTATTGCTACTGCTCAGGAAATAATATTGCTCAGGAAATACTATTGCTACTGCTCAGGAAATACTATTACTAATGCTCAGGAAATAATATTGCTTCTGCTCAGGAAATACTACTGCTCAGGAAATACTACTGCTCAGGAAATACTACTGCTCAGGAAATACTATTACTACTGCTCAGGAAATAATACTGCTCAGGAAATAATATTACTACTGCTCAGGAAATACTACTGCTCAGGAAATACTACTGCTCAGGAAATACTATTACTACTGCTCAGGAAATAATATTGCTCAGGAAATAATATTACTACTGCTCAGGAAATAATACTGCTCAGGAAATACTATTGCTACTGCTCAGGAAATAATATTGCTCAGGAAATACCACTGCTCAGGAAATACTATTACTACTGCTCAGGAAATATCACTGCTCAGGAAATACTATTACTACTGCTCAGGAAATAATATTGCTTAGGAAATAATATTACTACTGCTCAGGAAATACTACTGCTCAGGAAATAATACTGCTCAGGAAATACTATTACTACTGCTCAGGAAATAATATTGCTTCTGCTCAGGAAATACCACTGCTCAAGAAATACTATTACTACTGCTCAGGAAATAATACTGCTCATGAAATACTATTACTACTGCTCAGGAAATAATATTGCTTCTGCTCAGGAAATACTACTGCTCAGTTAATACTACTGCTCAGGAAATACTACTGCTCAGGAAATACTATTACTACTGCTCAGGAAATAATACTGCCTGGGAAATAATATTACTACTGTTTAGGAAATACTACTGCTCAGGAAATACTACTGCTCAGGAAATACTATTACTACTGCTCAGGAAATAATACTGCTCAGGAAATAATATTACTACTGCTCAGGAAATACTACTGCTCAGGATATACTACTGCTCAGGAAATACTATTACTACTGCTCAGGAAATAATACTGCTCAGGAAATAATATTACTACTGCTCAGGAAATAATACTGCTCAGGAAATACTACTGCTCAGGAAATACTACTGCTCAGGAAATACTACTGCTCAGGAAATACTATTACTACAACTCAGGAAATAATACTGCTCAGGAAATAATATTACTACTTCTCAGGAAATACTACTGCTCAGGAAATACTACTGCTCAGGAAATACTATTACTACTGCTCAGGAAATAATATTGCTCAGGAAATAATATTACTACTGCTCAGGAAATAATACTGCTCAGGAAATACTATTGCTACTGCTCAGGAAATAATATTGCTTCTGCTCAGGAAATACCACTGCTCAGGAAATACTATAACTACTGCTCAGGAAATAATACTGCTCAGGAAATACTATTACTACTGCTCAGGAAATAATATTGCTTAGGAAATAATATTACTACTGCTCAGGAAATACTACTGCTCAGGAAATAATATTGCTTCTGCTCAGGAAATACTACTGCTCAGTTAATACTACTGCTCAGGAAATACTACTGCTCAGGAAATACTATTACTACTGCTCAGGAAATAATACTGCTCAGGAAATAATATTACTACTGTTTAGGAAATACTACTGCTCAGGAAATACTACTGCTCAGGAAATACTATTACTACTGCTCAGGAAATAATACTGCTCAGGAAATAATATTACTACTGCTCAGGAAATACTACTGCTCAGGAAATACTACTGCTCAGGAAATACTACTACTACTGCTCAGGAAATAATACTGCTCAGGAAATAATATTACTACTGCTCAGGAAATAATACTGCTCAGGAAATACTATTGCTACTGCTCAGGAAATACTATTGCTACTGCTCAGGAAATAATACTGCTCAGGAAATACTATTGCTACTGCTCAGGAAATACTATTGCTACTGCTCAGGAAATAATACTGCTCAGGAAATACTATTGCTACTGCTCAGGAAATAATATTGCTCAGGAAATACTATTGCTACTGCTCAGGAAATACTATTACTAATGCTCAGGAAATAATATTGCTTCTGCTCAGGAAATACTACTGCTCAGGAAATACTACTGCTCAGGAAATACTACTGCTCAGGAAATACTATTACTACTGCTCAGGAAATAATACTGCTCAGGAAATAATATTACTACTGCTCAGGAAATACTACTGCTCAGGAAATACTACTGCTCAGGAAATACTATTACTACTGCTCAGGAAATAATATTGCTCAGGAAATAATATTACTACTGCTCAGGAAATAATACTGCTCAGGAAATACTATTGCTACTGCTCAGGAAATAATATTGCTCAGGAAATACCACTGCTCAGGAAATACTATTACTACTGCTCAGGAAATATCACTGCTCAGGAAATACTATTACTACTGCTCAGGAAATAATATTGCTTAGGAAATAATATTACTACTGCTCAGGAAATACTACTGCTCAGGAAATAATACTGCTCAGGAAATACTATTACTACTGCTCAGGAAATAATATTGCTTCTGCTCAGGAAATACCACTGCTCAAGAAATACTATTACTACTGCTCAGGAAATAATACTGCTCATGAAATACTATTACTACTGCTCAGGAAATAATATTGCTTCTGCTCAGGAAATACTACTGCTCAGTTAATACTACTGCTCAGGAAATACTACTGCTCAGGAAATACTATTACTACTGCTCAGGAAATAATACTGCCTGGGAAATAATATTACTACTGTTTAGGAAATACTACTGCTCAGGAAATACTACTGCTCAGGAAATACTATTACTACTGCTCAGGAAATAATACTGCTCAGGAAATAATATTACTACTGCTCAGGAAATACTACTGCTCAGGATATACTACTGCTCAGGAAATACTATTACTACTGCTCAGGAAATAATACTGCTCAGGAAATAATATTACTACTGCTCAGGAAATAATACTGCTCAGGAAATACTATTGCTACTGCTCAGGAAATACTATTGCTACTGCTCAGGAAATAATACTGCTCAGGAAATACTATTGCTACTGCTCAGGAAATACTATTGCTACTGCTCAGGAAATAATACTGCTCAGGAAATACTATTGCTACTGCTCAGGAAATAATATTGCTCAGGAAATACTATTGCTACTGCTCAGGAAATACTATTACTACTGCTCAGGAAATACTATTACTACTGCTCAGGAAATACTATTGCTACTGCTCAGGAAATACTATTACTACTGCTCAGGAAATACTATTACTACTGCTCAGGAAATACTATTACTACTGCTCAGGAAATACTATTGCTACTGCTCAGGAAATACTATTGCTACTGCTCAGGAAATACTATTACTACTGCTCAGGAAATACTATTACTACTGCTCAGGAAATACTATTGCTACTGCTCAGGAAATACTATTGCTACTGCTCAGGAAATACTATTACTACTGCTCAGGAAATACTATTGCTACTGCTCAGGAAATAATACTGCTCAGGAAATACTATTGCTACTGCTCAGGAAATACTATTGCTACTGCTCAGGAAATAATACTGCTCAGGAAATACTATTGCTACTGCTCAGGAAATAATATTGCTCAGGAAACACTATTGCTACTGCTCAGGAAATACTATTACTACTGCTCAGGAAATACTATTACTACTGCTCAGGAAATACTATTGCTACTGCTCAGTAAATACTATTACTACTGCTCAGGAAATACTATTACTACTGCTCAGGAAATACTATTACTACTGCTCAGGAAATACTATTGCTACTGCTCAGGAAATACTATTGCTACTGCTCACGAAATACTATTACTACTGCTCTGGAAATACTATTACTACTGCTCACGAAATAATACTGCTCAGGAAATACTACTGCTGATGATAATTAGTCACTCTTGCTTCCAATAAAAACGATTCTGTTCCCAACCGGATAACAAAACTGATCTTTAGTTGTTTGCATCCACGTTTATCAAGGGTTCCTGAACATGAACCACCTGGAAACGTATTGTGTACGACCATTCCCAACACACAACCCAGCTACATTCGATAGACAACATTCCCTATTTATTAGAGAAACATCTACCCTTAAAATTATATTGACTCTCCACCTAAGCAAGAAACCAGACACCATCTCCGTTATTCCTGAATGTGTGATTTTAAATCATCCTCAGAACTACAGTGGGGAGAACAAGTATTTGATACACTGCCGATTTTGCAGGTTTTCCTACTTACAAAGCATGTAGAGGTCTGTACTTTTTATCATAGGTACACTTCAACTATGAGAGACGGAATCTAAAACAAAAATCCAGAAAATCACATTGTATGATTTTTAAGTAATTAATTTGCATTTTATTGCATGACATAAGTATTTGATACATCAGAAAAGCAGAACTTAATATTTGGTACAGAAACCTTTGTTTGCAATTACAGAGATCATACGTTTCCTGTAGTTCTTGACCAGGTTTGCACACACTGCAGCAGGGATTTTGGCCCACTCCTCCATACAGATCTTCTCCAGATCCTTCAGGTTTCGGGGCTGTCGCTGGGCAATACGGACTTTCAGCTCCCTCCAAAGATTTTCTATTGGGTTCAGGTCTGGAGACTGGCTAGGCCACTCCAGGACCTTGAGATGCTTCTTACGGAGCCACTCCTTAGTTGCCCTGGCTGTGTGTTTCGGGTCGTTGTCATGCTGGAAGACCCAGCCACGACCCATCTTCAATGCTCTTACTGAGGGAAGGAGGTTGTTGGCCAAGATCTCGCGATACATGGCCCCATCCATCCTCCCCTCAATTCGGTGCAGTCGTCCTGTCCCCTTTGCAGAAAAGCATCCCCAAAGAATGATGTTTCCACCTCCATGCTTCACGGTTGGGATGGTGTTCTTGGGGTTGTACTCATCCTTCTTCTTCCTCCAAACACGGCGAGTGGAGTTTAGACCAAAAAGCTCTATTTTTGTCTCATCAGACCACATGACCTTCTCCCATTCCTCCTCTGGATCATCCAGATGGTCATTGGCAAACTTCAGACGGGCCTGGACATGCGCTGGCTTGAGCAGGGGGACCTTGCGTGCGCTGCAGGATTTTAATCCATGACGGTGTAGTGTGTTACTAATGGTTTTCTTTGAGACTGTGGTCCCAGCTCTCTTCAGGTCATTGACCAGGTCCTGCCGTGTAGTTCTGGGCTGATCCCTCACCTTCCTCATGATCATTGATGCCCCACGAGGTGAGATCTTGCATGGAGCCCCAGACCGAGGGTGATTGACCGTCATCTTGAACTTCTTCCATTTTCTAATAATTGCGCCAACAGTTGTTGCCTTCTCACCAAGCTGCTTGCCTATTGTCCTGTAGCCCATCCCAGCCTTTTGCATGTCTACAATTTTATCCCTGATGTCCTTATACAGCTCTCTGGTCTTGGCCATTGTGGAGAGGTTGGAGTCTGTTTGATTGAGTGTGTGGACAGGTGTCTTTTATACAGGTAACGAGTTCAAACAGGTGCAGTTAATACAGGTAATGAGTGTAGAACAGGAGGGCTTCTTAAAGAAAAACTAACAGGTCTGTGAGAGCCGGAATTCTTACTGGTTGGTAGGTGATCAAATACTTATGTCATGCAATAAAATGCAAATTAATTACTTAAAAATCATACAATGTGATTTTCTGGATTTTTGTTTTAGATTCCGTCTCTCACAGTTGAAGTGTACCTATGATAAAAATTACAGACCTCTACATGCTTTGTAAGTAGGAAAACCTGCAAAATTGGCAGTGTATCAAATACTTGTTCTCCCCACTGTATATACAGGTGTAGGATCTTAATTTGATCATTATTTTGCTGCTGAGAATTTTCCTGCACCACAGATGAGCTTTGTGACTTAGATAAATTCACTGAAAACCAGCACTAACCCACGGTTATATTAGCAGTATCTTTTCATGTTGCCTACTTTTGGCCAGCTGATAACTTTATCACTGATCAAGCAACATTGTGGACTAAAATGTTAAAATCCTGTTGCTGCAGGATTCTTTTTTTGCGACAATACTGGTCAAAATAAGATCCAACATCTGTAGGCTTATTGTGCTTTCGTACTAGCTACCTCCTCTGCTTCCACTTCCCATTCTGATCACACTCGTGTTTGCTTGCTTGCCTAGGCTCCTCTTCTCCTTCTATGCCTGCATAGCTTTATAACTGCATTTTAAATCAAGGTGTTTCTTCTTACCAGCAGCACTGCTGTTTTTCAGAGACAATGTTCCTGCACCGTCATGAATCCTCTGGGCTTTCTATTCCTTCCCTTTGAACACGGTACCAAACACTGGGCCCTAGCTATCCTACCCGCCTTCAGACCCCATAGTCTTAGGCTATGTAAATATTCCATGAGCCCTGCTACAATACTGGAGCTAAGGGACGGATTGGGACCAGAAATTGTCCTGGGCATTTCTATCACACCGGCCCATTTTTGTCCTTCAGCCCGCCACACTGGTCCATTGTTTCATCGAGGCCCCCTTATTAGCAGGTTTGTGACAATACCAGTATCACTATACCACGATGGTGTGTGTTGTAGCTGGCAAAATAAACACATGTGACTCTGGATGACAGCGTCATGACGTTTGTTTCCATAACGACAGACTGTTTTCCTCAAGAAATGAAATCCGCTTCATGTTTTGTTTCCTTGCCACGACAACTATACTTCTGTGTATTGCGATACTGGTATCATCACAACTCTACCTTTTAGCCACATAATTATATGCTTGCACAAAACCCCAAATTGAGACTGGAACACTGGGCTAAAAATGGACCAGCCCATCTGGTGTTTGCCGAATTGCCGTATGGCCAGTCCATCTCTGTTGAGGAACGTTCTAAACCAGCTTGAGAAATCCATCCTTTTTTATTCTAGGTGTGAATTAGTGTGATGTCAATTTCTATTTCAGAAATAAAATCTGGTTTTGGGATGTAACAAAAAGAACATTGAAGGGATCCAATGTTGTTAACTGAAGTACCTCAAGTATATTTTTCATAGTGTAATCGAACAGAAGCAAAATAGGGATTTCCTATTAAATCCACTTTCGAGTTTATGGCATTTTTCTGTGATTTGCTTCTGTGACAGTGTGCTATGTTCCTTGTAGGCATGCACATTCCCATATTCCCATACCCTCTAACACCCATGCAGTGGTCCTATCTTGGTTTCCATGTGTGATATTAGGACTTAATACTTTAAAATGGTTTGTTTCCTTATGTGTTATTAGGACTGTACAAATACTTTAAAATGGCGTGCCTTCCTTGTCTTCTGCTGTTATCTCTCTAAGGGTTTCACCATAGTATTAGGATGATTCATTCACTCTAATTATATTACATACCCAAATATATGTTTTTCTCCCATTACATAAAGCAAACATTTAAGTGATTTGTAAAAAGAAGACATTTGTGTAATTCTCAAACGCTGAGATTTAAAGAGCACAAAACATCCTGGAGGAACATCAAACATCATCACAGCAGTTAGGATGGAAGGAAGTAGAAATACTATCAGAACTTCTGCTTCACTGCTCTAATCAACAACAAGAAATACTATCAGAGCTTCTGCTTCACTGCTCTAATCAACAAGTAGAAATACTATCAGAGCTTCTGCTTCACTGCTCTAATCAACAAGAAGAAATACTATCAGACCTTCTGCTTCACTGCTCTAATCAACAAGTAGAAATACTAGCAGACCTTCTGCTTCACTTCTCTAATCAACAAGAAGAAATACTAGCAGACCTTCTGCTTCACTGCTCTAATCAACAAGAAGAAATACTAGCAGACCTTCTGCTTCGCTTCTCTAATCAACAAGAAGAAATACTATCAGACCTTCTGCTTCACTGCTCTAATCAACAAGTAGAAATACTAGCATACCTTCTGCTTCACTGCTCTAATCAACAAGTAGAAATACTAACAGACCTTCTGCTTCACTGCTCTAATCAACAAGTAGAAATACTAGCAGACCTTCTGCTTCACTTATCTAATCAACAAGAAGAAATACTAGCAGACCTTCTGCTTCACTGCTCTAATCAACAAGAAGAAATACTAGCAGACCTTCTGCTTCGCTTCTCTAATCAACAAGAAGAAATACTATCAGACCTTCTGCTTCACTGCTCTAATCAACAAGTAGAAATACTAGCAGACCTTCTGCTTCACTGCTCTAATCAACAAGAAGAAATACTAACAGACCTTCTGCTTCACTGCTCTAATCAACAAGAAGAAATACTATCAGAGCTTCTGCTTCACTGCTCTAATCAACAAGTAGAAATACTAACAGACCTTCTGCTTCACTGCTCTAATCAACAAGAAGAAATACTAGCAGACCTTCTGCTTCACTGTTCTGATCAACAAGTAGAAATACTATCAGATCTTCTGCTTCACTGCTCTAATCAACAAGAAGAAATACTATCAGACCTTCTGCTTCACTGCTCTAATCAACAAGAAGAAATACTAGCATACCTTTTGCTTCACTGCTCTAATCAACAACAAGAAATACCAGCAGAGCTTCACTGCTCTAATCAACAAGATCATGGGTCACCTTTGTGATAATAATTTCTGAATGTACACAGTAACACATTATCTTCCCGACAAATCACCTGCCACACTTTCATTTTCCTGTTTGTAATTTATTTCCTCGCATAATCAGGAAGCGAGGGGGTGGAGTGAGAGGAAACACTGACAATCTTAAAGATGCCCCAAAAAGGAACGTGCTAAGTAATTAATGAATAATGGGCGCTTAGAGAATCAGTTTATCTCGGAGTGCATTAACATTTGAAAACGCCCATTGTTCTTTTGTGAGTTATGGTTGTGATGAACCACGATCGATCATCAATCTCTGTCGTCCTCACATTTAACAGGTCTTTTGACTCTTTTGTGTTTTTGTTGATGTGGTCGCTCCTGGGAATTTCAAATTAGAAAAGTTGTGACGTAGAGAGTGTCCTTCTTAATGGATGGTCACTGTTACTTGAAAGTTTAAAGTCTTTAACTGTTTCTTGAAAAGTTTAAAATGTTTACCTGTTACTTGTAATGTGTAAAATATGTATCTGTTACTTGAAAAATGTAAAGTGTTTAACTTTTACTTGTTAAGTGTAAAGTCTCCTATTACCATCTATTTGGCTTGCGGCTTGCTAGGGCGTTGTGACTGGGGATGGGGGATGAGCGTTAAAGCCTCAGATTCCGGCTCAGAGGATTGCATGTTAAATCCCAGTGCTAGGCACTCACTTTTATTTTTAACCCTTAACCCCTAACTTAGCCACTTGAAATAATGCATACATTTAAAATTCTCTTCTGGCTGTGCCGGGTGGAGATTATAAGAGTACATTTAAGGACAGATTGCTCTTCAAGATGTTCAAACGTTCATAGATGACCAGCAGGGTCAAATAATAATCACAGTGGTTGTAGAGGGTGCAACAGGTCAGTACCTCAGGAGCAAATGTCAGTTGGCTTTTCATAGCCAAGGTAGCACGTTCGGTGAACAGGTCAGGATTCCCTAGCCACAGGCAGAACAGTTGAAACTGGAGCAGCCGCACGACCAGGTGAACTGGGGACAGCCAGGAGTCATCAGGCCAGGTAGTCCTGAGGCATGATCCGAGGGCTCAGGTCCAACGGGAAGGGTGGGAGAGAGGGAGAGAGAGAATTAGAGGGAGCATACATACATTCACACAGGACACCAGATAAGACAGGAGAATTACACCAGATATAACAGACTAGCAGCAAAGATACTGGAGACTGAGACAGGAGTGGGTCGGGGAACACTGTGGCCCCGTCCGACAATACCCCCGGACAGGACCAACCAGGCACCAAACCACACCCCCCACACCACTAGGGGGATATCAACAGATCACCAACTTACTACCCTGAGACAAGGCTGAGTATAGCCTACAAAGATCTCCTCCACCACACAAGCCCGAGGGGGCGCAAAACCGGCAATGACGTAAACATCAAGCAATGACGTCCTTCTGTTGCTGCAGTTACACCACGGGTGGTGTTTTATCTGGAGATTGGGTTGGGAGAAGTCATCAGACATATAGAAGGATATGTTAACAGTTGGAGATCATTAGGATGTGTTAAAACCCCATATCCAGAGAATCTTCAACTATTTCAAGATATCCAGCTTGCCTTTCCTCTAAGCCCCACTCACTGCATGTGGTGTATCAAATTATTTTGTTATTTTTATATACAGTAATTATAAAAATGTAAAAATGTTACTTTCACACCAAATGAATAGAACACACTGTACTATATTTTGCTTCCTCCATTCTCCAGTATTGTTCAGCTCGTAGTGTGGTAGTGTAACACAGAGATACAGCTAATTAAAAGTTCTGTGATAAAAGAATTAGCCTCAGCCGCAGACAATGCGGAGGGAAATGATTTCCTAATCATTCAAATGAAAAGATAAGAAAAGTCGTCACCGGCTTCTTCACAATTCCTTTTCCCGTCTTTGGAGAAATTATGTAACTGTTATTAATTTTCATTGTCAGTTATTTTCAGAGCTATGACTCAGCAGTTGTAGCATGGAGATGTATGCTTCAGCCCAACTGTCCTCTGAAAGCCATACGAAGGAGTATGCTTGCTTTTGACTAACTATGTTCTGCAAACCATTTAGAAGACTGAAGTACGCGCCAATAAAGTAGGAAAACTTTATAAACAATTTCAGTTTTTCCTGGAAATTACTGCAATGGATTTACCCCAACCATGGTAGACATCATTTCAGCATTTCATCGAAACTGAAAGCCAACAGCTGGACCAGAATCAACAAAACACTGTAGCTGTGTGATGACTCACTGAGAAGCTCAAACAGTGTGCCACTAAGCAGGCGCTAATGTGATCATCTGTCAGACAGAAATTGTAAATCTGTGTCCTAAATGGTATCCTATTCCCCCTGTAGTGTACTACTTTTGGCCAGGGCCAATACAGCTATGGTCAAAAGTAGTACACTATACTTTATAGGAAAGAGGGTGCCATTTGGGAGCCATTGCTAATAAGCAATGCTGGGGTACCCAAAGAGCTTTTCCTGTTTCAAAACCACAAATAAAATGTGAGAAAAAGCAAACACATACACTATATTGGGAGGGAGAATATTTTCAAATTCTTAATTCTGCACCTATGACTCTGAAAACCTGATTAAATGCTGTACAAATGGGATTTTGAACAGAAACTTGTGTCAGCCCGATTCCAATCATTCCAAAAAATTCCAATCATTCTAATCAAAACTAAACTTGTACAATGAGCACTTTCAAATCAAAACCCTGTAAGCCTCCCATTTCCTTTTTTATATATTTATTCCACGTGACATTAACAATGCTTGCAGATTTTCAAGCGGACACCCACACCTGCTAATTAACATTCCCAAGCTTTACACAATATTGTATTTTTGTTCAGCAGAAGGGCTAAGCAGGAAAAAAAGCTGTTGCTGAATCTATCCATCTCTAGGAAGCTGATGGCAGTCAAAACATTGCTTCGATGTGGGCCAGTGAATCACAGCTAGACAGATTGTACTGTACTGAAATGTGCAGTCTGAAATGCTTATAGAGTCTGAAATTTGTGGTCTGAAATGCTTGTACTGTCTGAAACTTGTGGTCTGAAATGCCTGTACTGTACTAAAATGTGCAGTCTGAAATGCCTGTACAGTCTGAAATGCGCACTCTGTAATGATTGTACAGTAGGTGGGGGGTCTAGCTAAACTAGCACCAAAGCTAGCACAGTATTTTCCTCTTTTCCAGTAGGTGGGGTTCTAGCTAAAGTAGCTCAGTATCTTCCTCTTTTCCAGTAGGTGGGGTTCTAGCTAAGCTAGCACAGTATCTTCCTCTTTTCCAGTAGGTGGGGTTCTAGCTAAGGTAGCTCAGTATCTTCCTCTTTTCCAGTAGGTGGGGTTCTAGCTAAGGTAGCTCAGTATCGTCCTCTTTTCCAGTAGGTGGGGTTCTAGCTAAGGTAGCTCAGTATCTTCCTCTTTTCCAGTAGGTGGGGTTCTAGCTAAGGTAGCTCAGTATCTTCCTCTTTTCCAGTAGGTGGGGTTCTAGCTAAGGTAGCTCAGTATCGTCCTCTTTTCCAGTAGGTGGGGTTCTAGCTAAGCTAGCACCAAAGCTAGCTCAGTATCTTCCTCTTTTCCAGTAGGTGGGGTTCTAGCTAAGGTAGCTCAGTATCTTCCTCTTTTCCAGTAGGTGGGGTTCTAGCTAAGGTAGCACAGTATCTTCCTCTTTTCCAGTAGGTGGGGTTCTAGCTAAGGTAGCACCAAAGATAGCTCAGTATCTTCCTCTTTTCCAGTAGGTGGGGTTCTAGCTAAGGTAGCTCAGTATCTTCCTCTTTTCCAGTAGGTGGGGTTCTAGCTAAGCTAGCACCAAAGCTAGCTCAGTATCTTCCTCTTTTCCAGTAGGTGGGGTTCTAGCTAAGGTAGCTCAGTATCTTCCTCTTTTCCAGTAGGTGGGGTTCTAGCTAAGGTAGCTCAGTATCTTCCTCTTTTCCAGTAGGTGGGGTTCTAGCTAAGGTAGCTCAGTATCTTCCTCTTTTCCAGTAGGTGGGGTTCTAGCTAAGGTAGCACCAAAGCTAGCACAGTATCTTCCTCTTTTCATTTTCAACTGCAGATTCAGATAATCAACACTCAGTGAGTCAGTGTTCACCCTAGTGAAACATAAGCTAGTTCCCTTAATGGAGGTGCTAACACCAAAAAGGAGAAAAGTACAGGACACCATTATTGTTGGGAGTGCAGAGGAGTGTAAGAAAATTAATGAATGCCTACATGGCTAGCTAGCTAGCTAGCTAACTGTACAATTCATAATAGACTGGTACTATGTAGTCAAGCAGCTAGCTATAGATAATAACAGTAGAACCTAATTCATGTTAATAATAAGCCAACCCCATCATTGTTAGGCCAGCCATCTTTGTATTTGGTCACATGATTATGGCAGGGGTCAAAGACAGGCAATAGAGGGAGTGAGAGAGACCGCATCCCCCACGTTGAGGCAGGGAGAGGACGAACAGGTCATCAGGTGAACCTTTGAGGTATAAGACACTGTCAGTTCAACTCCTCATTTGATATTTGGTATTTTAAAAAAGCAGCAGCTACTCTTCCTGGGGTCCACACAAAACATGAAACATGACATAATACAGAACATTAATGGACAAGATCAGCTCAAGGAGAGGACTACTACATTTAAAAACGACACACAAAGCCTACATATCAACACATACACAAACTATCTAGGTCAAATAGGGGAGAGGCGTTGTGCCGTGAGGTGATGCTCTATCAGTTTTTTTAAACAAGGTTTGCTGTTCATTTCAGCAATATTAGATGGGAGTTCCATGTAATAATGGCTCTATATAATACTGAACGCTTTCTTGAATTAGAATGTTGCTGTCTGTAGCCCAAGTGCTTAAACAAATGTTGTTGCCTGCATTCTGACTTCATTTGGATGTAATGACAGGGGTCGGAGACAGGCAGTAAAGATAGGGAGAGCAAGTGTTATTGAATGTGTACGGTTTTTTACTTGACGGTGAATGACAGTATTTGTTGCTATGTATTTTTGAAGTAAATTTCTTGAGCATGAGGCCATACTGATTGGTTTATTTTGAAGTCTATTTCTTGAGCATGAGGCCATACTGATTGGTTTATTTTGAAGTCTATTTTTTGAGCATGAGGCCATACTCATTGGTTTATTTTGAAGTCTATTTCTTGAGCATTAGGCCATGCTGATTGGTTTATTTTGAAGTCTATTTCTTGAGCATGAGGCCATACTGATTGGTTTATTTTGAAGTCTATTTTTTGAGCATGAGGCCATACTCATTGGTTTATTTTGAAGTCTATTTCTTGAGCATTAGGCCATGCTGATTGGTTTATTTTGAAGTCTATTTCTTGAGCATGAGGCCATACTGATTGGTTTATTTTGAAGTCTATTTCTTGAGCATGAGGCCATACTGATTGGTTTATTTTGAAGTCTATTTTTTGAGCATGAGGCCATACTGATTGGTTTATTTTGAAGTCTATTTCTTGAGCATGAGGCCATACTGATTGGTTTATTTTGAAGTCTATTTCTTGAGCATGAGGCCATACTCATTGGTTTATTTTGAAGTCTATTTCTTGAGCATTAGGCCATGCTGATTGGTTTATTTTGAAGTCTATTTCTTGAGCATGAGGCCATACTGATTGGTTTATTTTGAAGTCTATTTTTTGAGCATGAGGCCATACTCATTGGTTTATTTTGAAGTCTATTTCTTGAGCATTAGGCCATGCTGATTGGTTTATTTTGAAGTCTATTTCTTGAGCATGAGGCCATACTGATTGGTTTATTTTGAAGTCTATTTCTTGAGCATGAGGCCATACTGATTGGTTTATTTTGAAGTCTATTTTTTGAGCATGAGGCCATACTGATTGGTTTATTTTGAAGTATATTTCTTGAGCATGAGGCCATACTGATTGGTTTATTTTGAAGTCTATAGCTTGAGAATTGTATTCCATATTGAAGAGTTACAGTTTGACTGAATTCAGTGAATTATTTTATGAATTAATAGTCCAATTTAGTTATGTAACCAAGTAAGACGTTTCTGGACTCAGATAATTGGGTATAATAAATTAGTTATTCAAGACCATGTACTAGCCAAGCGTGGTGAAGGGCACACAAATAGAATAAAGGGTTTTGACATTTAAATGTAAAGGGATGTGGTGATGACGGTACTCTTAATGCTGACAACACTGTTTAAACTAATATATAGTAATAGATAGTAATATTGGTATTTTAGGGGAATATTGACTAAATTATCAGGACATATTTGGATGTCTTGTCTCTTCAAAATGATTCACCTGAAACAAAAATTTCACAGCTATTAAAAAATAATCAGACAGATGGACACAAGAACCCCCAATATGCAACACAATTCTGAAATGTACAGTCTGAAATGTACAGTCTGAAATGTGGATTCTGAAATGTGCAGTCTGAAATGTGGATTCTGAAATGTACAGTCTGAAATGTACAGTCTGAAATGTGGATTCTGAAATGTACAGTCTGAAATGTGGATTCTGAAATGTACAGTCTGAAATGTGGATTCTGAAATGTGCAGTCTGAAAGGTTCCGTCTCAAATGTACTGTATGAAATGTGCTGTATGAAATATACAGTCTCAAATGTTCATTCTGAAATGTGGATTCTGAAATGTGACGTCTGAAATGTATAGTCTGAAATGTTCCGTCTGAAATGTACAGTCTGAAATGTGGATTCTGAAATGTGCCGTCTGAAATGTGCCGTCTGAAATGTACAGTCTGAAATGTGCCGTCTGAAATGTACAGTCTGAAATGTGCAGTCTGAAATGTGCCATATGAAATGTACAGTTTGAAATGTACAGTCTGAAATGTGGATTCTGAAATGTACAGTCTGAAATGTACAGTCTGAAATGTGCCATATGAAATGTACAGTCTGAAATGTGCTGTATGAAATGTACAGTCTGAAATGTGCCGTCTGAAATGTACAGTCTGAAATGTGCCATATGAAATGTACAGTCTGAAATGTGCATTCTGAAATGTACAGTCTGAAATGTGCAGTCTGAAATGTACAGTCTCAAATGTACTGTATGAAATGTGCTGTATGAAATATACAGTCTCAAATGTTCATTATGAAATGTACAGTCTGAAATGTGACGTATGAAATGTACAATCTGAAATGTACAGTCTGAAATATGCATTCTGAAATGTACAGTTTGAAATGTACAGTCTGAAATATGCATTCTGAAATGTGCCATCTAAAATGTACATTCTGAAATGTGCCATCTAAAATGTACAGTCTGAAATATGCATTCTGAAATGTGCCATCTAAAATGTACAGTCTGTAACACTTCCAGTGGTGGAATAAAAGAGTCAGGTGCAGAGAGCAGGAATATCTTCAACAAGTGGATGTTTATTTCCTTATAGAAATAACATACAATACGGCGACGCCACACAAAACACTGGGCGCGTAAAGAATACTGTCCAAGGAAAAATGTATCATAGAAATCCACTACTGAACACCACCAACACGAAACAGAAAAACAAGCCCGCACAAAAGTCAGCGGGCAAACTGGGTTTAAATAACCCCTAACCTAAACACACCACAGGTGAAACAAATTAGACCAACTCAAAGGAAAACAGAAAAGGGGATCGGTGGCAGCTAGTAGACCGGAGACGACGACCGCCGAGCGCCGCCCGAACGGGAAGAGGCACCATCCTCGGCGGGATTCGTAACAGTACCCCCCTCCCGACGCGCGGCTCCCGCAGCGCGCCGACTCCGGCCTCGAGGACGACCCGGAGGGCGAGGAGCAGGGCACTCCGGATGGAGGCGGTGAAAGTCCCTCAAGAGGGACGGATCCAAAATGTCCCCCACCGGTACCCAGCATCTCTCCTCCGGACCGTACCCCTCCCAGTCCACGAGGTACTGCAGGCCCCTCACCCGGCGTCTTGAGTCCAGAATGGCTCGTATCCTATACGCCGGGGACCCCTCGATGTCAAGAGGGGGAGGAGGGACCTCCGGTACCTCACCTTCCTGCAGGGGACCAGCTACCACCGGCCTGAGGAGAGACACATGAAACGAGGGGTTAATACGATAATAAGAGGGAAGTTGTAACCTATAACACACCTCGTTTATCCTCCTCAGGACTTTAAATGGCCCCACACACTGCGGCCCCAGCTTCCGGCAGGGCAGGCGGAGGGGCAGGTTTCGGGCCGAGAGCCAGACCCTGTCCCCTGGTGCGAACACAGGGGCCTCACTGCGGTGGCGGTCAGCGCTCCTCTTCTGCCGTTCACTGGCCTGCTTGAGAGAGTCCTGGACCGCTCGCCAGGTCTCTCTAGAGCGCTGTACCCACTCCTCCACCGCAGGAGCTTCAGTCTGGCTCTGATGCCACGGAGCCAGGACCGGCTGGTACCCCAGTACACACTCGAAGGGCGACATGTTCGTTGATGAGTGGCGGAGTGAGTTCTGGGCCAACTCCGCCCACGGGACGTACCTCGCCCATTCTCCTGGCCGGTCCTGGCAGTACGACCTCAGAAACCTACCCACCTCCTGGTTCACTCTTTCCACCTGCCCATTACTTTCGGGGTGATACCCAGAGGTGAGGCTGACCGAGACCCCCAGACGCTCCATAAACGCCCTCCATACCCGGGACGTGAACTGGGGACCTCGATCAGATACGATATCCTCCGGCACCCCGTAATGCCGGAAGACGTGGGTAAATAGAGCCTCCGCAGTCTGTAGGGCCGTAGGGAGACCAGGCAATGGGAGGAGACGACAGGACTTAGAGAACCGATCCACAACGACCAAAATGGTAGTGTTCCCCTGAGATGGAGGAAGATCCGTCAAAAAATCTACCGATAGATGAGACCATGGCCGTTGTGGAACCGGAAGGGGTTGTAACTTCCCCCTCGGTAGGTGCCTAGGAGCCTTACTCTGAGCGCATACCGAGCAGGAGGAGACATAGAGTCTCACGTCCTTAGCCAAGGTGGGCCACCAGTATTTCCCTCTAAGACCACGCACTGTCCTCTCCAACCCCGGATGACCCGAAGCAGGTAGTGTGTGAGCCCACCGAATCAAACGATCACGGACACCAAGCGGTACGTACCTAAGGCCAGTCGGACACTGGGACGGCGCAGGTTCTACCCTCAACGCCCGCTCGATGTCCGCGTCCACCTCCCATACCACCGGAGCCACCAGACAAGAGGCGGGAAGGATGGGAGTCGGATCGATGGGCCGGTCATCCGTGTCATAGAGACGAGACAGCGCGTCGGCCTTAGTGTTGAGGGAACCTGGTCGGTAAGAGATCGTAAATCTAAAACGAGTAAAGAACATGGCCCACCTCGCCTGACGCGGATTCAGTCTCCTCGCCTCTCGGATATACTCCAGATTGCGATGGTCAGTCCAGATGAGAAAAGGGTACTTAGCCCCCTCAAGCCAGTGTCTCCACACCTTCAGGGCTTTTACCATAGCTAGTAGCTCCCTGTCCCCCACATCATAGTTCCGCTCCGCCGGACCCAGCTTCTTAGAAAAGAAAGCACAGGGACGGAGCTTCGGTGGCGTGCCCGAGCGCTGTGATAGCACGGCTCCAACACCAGCCTCGGACGCATCCACCTCCACTATGAACGCTAATGAAGGGTCCGGATGCGCCAACACGGGAGCCTCAGTAAACCGTGCCTTCAACTGGTTGAAAGCTCCCTCTGCCTCGGCCGACCACTGTAGACGCACCGGCCCTCCCTTTAGCAGTGAGGTAATGGGTGCCGCCACTTGGCCAAAACCCCGGATAAACCTCCGGTAGTAATTGGCAAACCCTAAAAACCGCTGCACCTCCTTTACCGTGGTTGGAGTCGGCCAATTACGCACGGCGTTAACGCGATCACTCTCCATCACCACCCCTGAGGTGGAAATGCGATAACCCAGGAAGGAAACGGCTTGTTTGGAGAACACACATTTCTCAGCCTTGACGTATAGGTCATGCTCCAGCAGCCTCCCAAGGACCCTGCGCACCAGGGAGACATGCGCGGCGCGTGTAGCAGAATAGATCAAGATGTCATCAATATACACTACCACACCCTGCCCGTGCATGTCCCTGAGAATCTCATCTACAAAGGATTGGAAAACGGCTGGAGCATTCTTTAACCCATACGGCATGACGAGGTACTCATAGTGGCCTGATGTGGTACTAAACGCTGTTTTCCACTCGTCTCCTCCCCGAATACGCACCAGATTATACGCACTCCTGAGATCCAGTTTTGTGAAGAAACGTGCTCCGTGGAATGATTCCACCGCCGTAGCGATGAGAGGTAGCGGATAACTAAATCCCACTGTGATTGAATTTAGACCTCGATAATCAATGCACGGACGCAGACCTCCCTCCTTCTTTCTCACAAAAAAGAAACTCGAGGAGACGGGTGACATGGAGGGCCGAATGAACCCCTGTCTCAGAGCTTCCGTGACATATGTCTCCATAGCCAACGTCTCCTCCTGTGACAAGGGGTACACATGACTCCTGGGAAGTGCAGCGTTCTCCTGGAGGTTTATCACGCAATCCCACCGTCGATGAGGTGGTAATTTGGTCGCTTTCTTCTTACTAAAAGCGATAGCCAAATCGGCATATTCTGGGGGAATGCGCACAGTGGAAACCTGGTCTGGACTCTCCACCGAGGTGGCACCGATGGAAACTCCCACACACCTACCTGAACACTCCTCTGACCACCCCTGAAGAGCTCCCTGTCTCCAGGAAATGAGGGGATTGTGAATGGCTAGCCAAGGAACCCCCAACACCACCGGAAACCCAGGTGAATCAATAAGGTAGAAACTAATCTGCTCCCTATGATCCCCCTGCGTTACCATGTCCAGCGGAATCGTGGCCTCCCTGATCAGCCCTGACCCTAGCGGTCGGCTATCTAAGGAGTGCACAGGGAAAGGAGGGTCTATCTGTACCAACGGAATACCCAACTTACGGGCTAGACCGCGATCCATAAAACTCCCAGCTGCGCCTGAGTCTACTAGCGCCTTATGCTGGAGAGAAGGGAAAAACGCAGGGAAAAAAATAACCAAAAACATGTGACCGACAGGAAGCTCTGGGTGAGTCTTGTGCCTACTCACCTGAGGTGACCGAGAAGTATTCCGCCTGCCATCTCTACTCCCAGAGGCGCTTCTCCAACACCGGTCTGAAGTGTGTCCTCTCCTGCCACAATAGGTGCAAGAGAAGCCACCTCCTCCGGCCCCCCTAGATGCAGCCCCTCCCAACTCCATCGGAGTTGAAGCGGGAGGGCTGGGAGGTGGAACTGACAGGACCCCCTCTGAACGCCCGCGGGCAGCTAGCAGGTTGTCTAGTCGTATAGACATGTCAATTAACTCATCGAGAGAGAGTGTAGTGTCTCGACAAGCTAGCTCCCGACGGACGTCCTCCCGAAGGCTACATCGATAATGGTCCATCAGGGCCCTGTCATTCCACCCCGCACCAGCAGCCAAGGTCCGGAACTCCAAGGCGAAGTCTTGCGCACTCCTCGTCTCCTGTCTGAGGTGGAACAGTCGCTCACCCACCGCTCGGCCCTCCTGAGGGTGGTCAAATACGGCCCGAAAGCGGCGGGTGAACTCTGGGTAGTGGTCTCGAACCGAGTCTGGGCCGTTCCAGACCGCATTTGCCCATTCCAGGGCTCTACCCGTCAGACAGGAGATGAGGAGGCTAACACTCTCCTCTCCAGAGGGAGTCGGATGAACGGTGGCCAAGTAGAGCTCCAACTGGAGCAAAAACCCCTGGCACCCAGCCACCGCTCCGTCGTACTCCCTTGGGAGCGCGAGACGCAATGCGCCTGAACCAGATGCCGACGTTGATGGAGAAGGTTGCGCCGTCTGGGAAGGAGCTGGTGTAGATGTCGGGATACCACTCCTCTCCCATCGTTCCATCCTCTCCATCATCATGTCCATCGCCGACCCTATCCGATGGAGAACGGCGGTGTGATGAAGGACACGCTCCTCCATCGATGGAAGAGGGGTGGTTGCTGCTTCTGCTGACTCCATTACGTGGTGCGGGCTTCTGTAACACTTCCAGTGGTGGAATAAAAGAGTCAGGTGCAGAGAGCAGGAATATCTTCAACAAGTGGATGTTTATTTCCTTATAGAAATAACATACAATACGGCGACGCCACACAAAACACTGGGCGCGTAAAGAATACTGTCCAAGGAAAAATGTATCATAGAAATCCACTACTGAACACCACCAACACGAAACAGAAAAACAAGCCCGCACAAAAGTCAGCGGGCAAACTGGGTTTAAATAACCCCTAACCTAAACACACCACAGGTGAAACAAATTAGACCAACTCAAAGGAAAACAGAAAAGGGGATCGGTGGCAGCTAGTAGACCGGAGACGACGACCGCCGAGCGCCGCCCGAACGGGAAGAGGCACCATCCTCGGCGGGATTCGTAACACAGTCTGAAATGTGCGTTCTGAAATGTACAGTCTGAAATGTGCTGCCTTGTAGGGTTTAAACCCGCTCTCTGTATCCATTCCAAAGTCATTATACCTTTTTAGTTACTGTAACATACACCCAGAATTAGCAGTTAATGTTTCTAAGCAATTTTCTCAAGCTGATCAAACAACCAGGATTTAATGGTTCATATCCTCAGCCAATGTTTACTGTTCCCTTGGCCTGGTTGTTGAACGAATTACTTTTTTACATTTAGTCTTTATATAAGGTGGAACGAAAGTACATAGGACAACTGGCACAAAGCACTTCCTATGCAAGACTATTTATCTAATATGATATGGATTGGATTAAAATTGTGCTCGAGTTGTGTAATAATATGCGGTTAATACTAAGTTTCAATAGTCTCAAGGTCAGGAGAAAGTGGCAAATCATTTATAAACTGAATTTCATTATTTTTTTTATAGTTGATTAGTAAAATGTAACCTCAAAACCGACAGATGTAGGATCTTAATTTGAGCCAGCTTTTGCTACATCTGGAAAATAATCTTGCAACAGCAGGAAATTTGAATTATTATGTAGATTATAATTAAAGGACATTTTTTGTAGGAGTTGATACATTTTTCGTTAGGGCAAATGAAGTCTGACATTTTAAAGTTGAAATGACAAACTTTAGGCTTTTTTAACCTTGAATACACTGCAAGTTTGCATTTCCTGCTGTGCAGCAGCAACAAAAGAGCGATCAAATTAAGATCCTGCATCTGTACATATTACTATAGGAACATCTGTGGTTTAATAACATCTTATTTTAATGTCATGTACCATCTGTAATATTGAAGTGATGTGTATTTTCAGGAGAAAATGTCTGTATATGTTATATGTTTGAGCACCTCTGAGCCTAGGGAGTAATGGTGGAATACGAAAAAGAATTCCCTGGTTCAACCGGAGATTCCTTGTTAGTTAAAAAACAGGTCATTGACTGATGTCTGTCTATCACTATGACACCAAGTACCAGCCCTGGACATTTGTCTGACTGATGATTGGCCAAATTCTTTTTGACACCAAGTCTGAATGAATGAACCAAGATCCATACAACTGATGGTTCTCCCACTTCAAACAACCTCCAGAGGCTGTTCTAATATGGGCACCGTATAGGTGTGATGAAGTCCTAAAACGGACACCATACACTTGTAAACACTCAATATGGCTGCAAAGCAGAACAACATCAAAAGGTGTGAAAGAATAGTGCATGGTATGTGATGAAGCTTGGTAGCAAAGGCTGCTGCTACAGGGCAAATAACATTCTCTGATGTTTCTCTACTTGCCAGCTCAATGCAATTCTCAACAAATCATTTAAAAAAATAGGTTTCTGTTTTACATTTTTTTATGATCTGATTTGCGTAGAGGACCTTGCATATCACAAGGAATAGGATAGATAGAATAATATATCAGCTTTGTAAACACAGGCCCAGAAACATTATACAGTAGACTATAGATGTTGTAATCTGGGGATTACATTTAATACTGACTGAAACATTCTACAGTAGACTATAGATGTTGTAATCTGGGGATTACATGTAATACTGACTGAAACATTATACAGCAGACTATAGATGTTGTAATCTGGGGATTACATGTAATACTGACTGAAACATTCTACAGTAGACTATAGATGTTGTAATCTGGGGATTACATGTAATACTGACTGAAACATTGTACAGTAGACTATAGATGTTGTAATCTGGGGATTACATGTAATACTGACTGAAACATTCTACAGTAGACTATAGATGTTGTAATCTGGGGTTTACATGTAATACTGGTTGTAACATTATACAGTAGACTATAGATGTTGTAATCTGGGGATTACATGTAATACTGACTGAAACATTATACAGTAGACTATAGATGTTGTAATCTGGGGATTACATGTAATACTGACTGAAACATTATACAGTAGACTATAGATGTTGTAATCTGGGGATTACATGTAATACTGACTGAAACATTCTACAGTAGACTATAGATGTTGGAATCTGGGGATTACATGTAATACTGACTGAAACATTCTACAGTAGACTATAGATGTTGGATCCTGGGGATTACATGTAATACTGACTGAAACATTCTACAGTAGACTATAGATGTTGTAATCTGGGGATTACATGTAATACTGACTGAAACATTCTACAGTAGACTATAGATGTTGGAATCTGGGGATTACATGTAATACTGACTGAAACATTATACAGTAGACTTTAGATGTTGTAATCTGGGGATTACATGTAATACTGACTGAAACATTCTACAGTAGACTATAGATGTTGTAATCTGGGGATTACATGTAATTCTGACTTAAACATTATACAGTAGATTATAGATGTTGTAATCTGGGGATTACATGTACTACTGACTGAAACATTCTACAGTAGACTATAGATGTTGGAATCTAGGGATTACATTTCATACTGATTGGTTCCCTTGACTACTCGCCATACTGTAAAATCCAATACAAATCTTCAAAGAAAGAAAAAGGAGAGGTTACATAACGAATCTCCATCAAATTGACTACTGGTGTTGACTATTGAAACTACTCACTCCCACTGCAGGGCATCATTAGATGTACTGTTATCTGCTCTGAGATTAAAGAACTGTAAGAACTATTCAGAGAATGTACAAGACCAGGGGCATTGGACTCAGAGTCTAACCCTGCGTACACACACACACACACACACACACACACACACACACACACACACACACACACACACACACACACACACACACACACACACACACACACACACACACACACATACACATACACACTTTCTTATGCTTTTTGTTGTGGCGGTTTGTATGGACCACGCCTATTTTTTACCTTAGGGTAACTCATCCATGGTTTTCAGATTGACTTCATAGATCAGTAAGACCTTCAGACCTTGGTTCAAATACCAATCTCTCAAAGGCATTTAGCCTGCCTGGAGTGCGAGATGGGCATGGTTTGTAGCTGTGAGACTATTCTATTGGTCCAATTGTGTCAGGCAAGGTCATTCAAGCCCAGCTAAAGGTTTTGAAATAGTATTTCGAATAGTATTTGAACCCAGGTTTGAAGAGCTTTTTTCAGTTTGGTACAAGTGAAAAAAATTAAACAGAAGTATGGCTTTTATACAAGCTTCCTGTGTGATTTCATTGAGGGATTTCATAAGGAAGTCAACCGACAAAATGAAGTTAGGCAATTTCAAATTTAACCACTTTCATAATTATCCTTAATGTTGGAGTGTGGAATTTATGTGACCAGTTAAAGTAGAAAATAGCATGAATTTTCCAATCTAAAGTAACAATAATTGGAAATGACAATCCTTTCCAAATGTATATCCATGTTTTGACCTAAGACTTCCCGAACTCCCAGACTTCTGCTAATATACTTAGTCTCATTAAAAACGTGTCTATTTCATGTAACGTCATGACAGCTCTTATCTGCTTTATTTCTCCCTGACAATATTTAGAAGTCCCTTTTTTGGATACCCAAGGGGTTCTATAGACACACACATCAACAGTAGAATGTTCTATAGACACACACATCAACAGTAGAATGTTCTATAGACACACACATCAACAGTAGAATGTTCTATAGACACACACATCAACAGTAGAATGTTCTATAGACACACACATCAACAGTAGAATGTTCTATAGACACACACATCAACAGTAGAATGTTCTATAGACACACACATCAACAGTAGAATGTTCTATAGACACACACATCAACAGTAGAATGTTCTATAGACACACACATCAACAGTAGAATGTTCTATAGACACACACATCAACAGTAGAATGTTCTATAGACACACACATCAACAGTAGAATGTTCTATAGACACACACATCAACAGTAGAATGTTCTATAGACACACACATCAACAGTAGAATGTTCTATAGACACACACATCAACAGTAGAATTTATATTTTATTTGACCATTCTGTGAGACATTAAAGTTGTGATTTTGCATGTGAATGTAACATCCATAATATTGGAATCACCCTAATGCCTTCCTCAGGAAAATATGATAGCATTATTTAAACATTATACAATCAAATGCAAACAACTACTGTTTGTCTAAGCCAAGCTTGTAATTTAGAATAAGCATTGGCGATGCTAGGGCTCAAGATTAAATCCCAACAGATAAATGTATCATTGCTGCTACCAAATGTCCTAAAATCTGTAGGTACAGTAGTCTCTTTGACAGCAGAGCTGAGTCTCTTGAGGTGATTCAAACCCTGTCCACGATTCAGCTGAACAAAGAGTAAACTGTGTCTAAAGCAGGGCCCTCTGTAGCTAACACACACACACACACACACACACACACACACACACACACACACACACACACACACACACACACACACACACACACACACACACACACACACACACACACACACACACACACACACACACACACACACACACACACACACACACACACACACACAGACATAAGGCTAGCGCTAGACTAGTTTAGGCCTCACTTCCCATCAGGGAAAAGAGATGTCCACCACATATAGTACATTTTGACTGGAGCCATTTGCAATGGTGGCTGTTCACTACTGTATGTAACCTGTACCCCAGCACATTGACTCGATACCGGTACCCCCTGTTATTGTTATTTTATTAATTTATTGTGTTAATTTTGTGTTAATTTTGTGTTAATTTCCTAACTCTTTCTTGAACTGCATTGTTGGTTAAGGGCTTGTAAGTAAGCATTTCACTGTAAGGTCTACACCTGTTGTATTCAGCGCATGTGACAAATAAAGTTGTATTTGATTTGAAATGTTTAATTCAGTTCAGTCCCAAAATTTAAGCAAGACATTTTTAAAAAGAGCAAAAATCGAAATAATCCAGTAAAAATCTGATCAGTCCAAATCTAAATAGGAATAGATTTGACCAGTTCAATAGTTAGTCTGGGTAATAATCCAAAGGAATGTAGTCTACAGAGGAAAACCCAAAACATGAGTCAATAGTCCACAGAAAGAAGACTTCTCTTGATGATCAATACAATATCCCTTAAACAAGACTTCTCTTGATGATCAATACAATATCCCTTAAACAAGACTTCTCTTGATGATCAATACAATATCCTTTAAACAAGTCTTCTCTTGATGATCAAGACAATATCCCTTAAACAAGTCTTCTCTTGATGATCAATACGATATCCCTTAAACAAGTCTTCACTTGATGATCAATACAATATCCCTTAAACACGTCTTCTCTTGATGATCAATACAATATCCCTTAAACAAGTCTTCTCTTGATGATCAATACAATATCCCTTAAACAAGTATTATCTTGATGATCAATACAATATCCCTTAAACAAGTCTTCTCTTGATGATCAATACAATATCCCTTAAACAAGTCTTATCTTGATGATCAATACAATATCCTTTAAACAAGACTTCTCTTGATGATCAATACAATATCTCTTAAACAAGTCTTCTCTTGATGATCAATACAATATCCTTTAAACAAGTCTTCTCTTGATGATCAAAACAATATCCCTTAAAAAAGTATTCTCTTGATGATCAATACAATATCCCTTAAACAAGACTTCTCTTGATGATCAATACAATATCTCTTAAACAAGTCTTCTCTTGATGATCAATACAATATCCTTTAAACAAGTATTCTCTTGATGATCAAAACAATATCCCTTAAACAAGTCTACTCTTGATGATCAATACGATATCCCTTAAACAAGTCTTCTCTTGATGATCAATACAATATCCCTTAAACAAGACTTCTCTTGATGATCAATACAATATCCCTTAAACAAGACTTCTCTTGATGATCAATACAATATCCCTTAAACAAGACTTATCTTGATGATCAATACAATATCCCTTAAACAAGACTTCTCTTGATGATCAATACAATATCCCTTAAACAAGACTTCTCTTGATGATCAATACAATATCCCTTAAACAAGACTTCTCTTGATGATCAATACAATATCCCTTAAACAAGACTTTGAGAAAATTCTCACTTGTATGGAGTGAGAAAACTACATTATATGCTTTTCAACTATAAATGAAACTATAAACAGTTCCCTAGTTACCAAACATTTCTGAATTTCACATTGAGAATGACACAGGCCTCTAGTGGGCAAAAGATGGTCAGCACCGCTGAGGGCTTCCACCAAGCTTCCACCATTTTAAAGTAGTCAAAGTAATCAACTGGCTAAGGAGTGATGGAGGAGAAGCCTACAGCCTATACACATCTCTAGGAACCACAGAACTTTGTGGGTTACAACTGTCCAGCAGTGATACAGTAACTTACTGTAAATAAAGAACCTGTGTCAGAGAGACTGTGAGAAAAAAAAACATTCACTACCAGATCTTTCTAGGTGTGAGGATTGATGGGCCAGGCAGCGAACAAAGGTGCTTCTGACAAGTAATGGGAAGAGTGTGAACCACTGTGTGAGACTGTGGCCAGCCGAATAGATCTGTAAAGTTGATGGAGTACCCAACACTAACTCTCCGACGGATATCAACCTTCACAAGGCATTGTCCTGTTTCCCAGAGTGTTCCATTTTTCAAAGGTAAGACCCTTTTCTCTGACCTACGTTGCGCCCCAAATGGCACCCTATTCCCTATATAGTAGCGTATAGTAGTGCAGTTCTTTTGACCATGGCCCATATGACTCTGATCAAACGTAGTGCACTATAAAACATAATAGGGTACTATTTGGGACGCAAGCCTACCTACCTGGACCTGTCCACTCTAACCTTGCTGAGGTAGTAGCTAGTTCATTGCTTGCAGCTGTGACTCTCCTTGGAAACAGTAGCATTGGGAACTGGCCTGCAGATCTGGGTTCAAACACTATTTGCAATCTTTGAAACACATTGAGTGTTTGCTTTAGTCTGCCTGGAGTATTAGATGGGCTGACTGCCTGTTTTGGGACTATTCTAATGCTCCATTAAACCAGCCAAATTCAATCAAGCACAGATAAAGTATATGGAGTTAGTATTTGAACCCAGTTCTGCTGGCCTGGGCCTGGGACTTGGCCAATGACCAAAAGGAAATAAGATAGATATGGGATGCAGCCATGGTAAGTGAATTCTTCATCATTTAGGGATTGTAATTATCTGAAGATCTCGTACAACGCTGTGACTACTCCCTGTGGGAGGCCCCGGTGCACAACTGAGCAAGAGGACAAGTACAAGTGTCTAGTTTGAGAAACAGACGCCTCACAAGTCCTCAACTGGCAGCTTCATTAAATAGTACCTGCAAAACACCAAAATCAACAGTGAAGAGGCGACTCCTGGATGCTGGACTTCTAAGCAGTACACAGCGTTGTACGAGATGTTCAGTTTCTTGGCAATTTCTCGCATGGAATAGCCTTAATTTCCCAGAACAAGAATAGACTGATGAGTTTCAGAAGAAAGTTATTTGTTTCTGGCCATTTTGAGCCTGTAATCAAACCCACAAATGCAGATGCTCCAGATACTCAACTAGTCTAAAGAAGGCCAGTTTTATTGCTTCTTAAATCAGGACAACAGTTTTCAGCTGTGCTAACATAATTGTAAAAGGTATATCTACATAGGTGTACAGAGGCCCATTATCAGCAACCATCACTCCTGTGTTCCAATGGCACGTTGTGTTAGCTAATCCAAGTTGATCATTTACATTTTTTTTTGTTCTAATGATCAATTACCCTTTTAAAATGATCAACTTGGATTAGCTAACACAACGTGCCATTGAAACACAGGAGTGATGGTTGCTGATAATGGGCCTCTGTACGCCTATGTAGATATTCCATTAAAAAATCAGACCTGTCCAGCTACAATAGTCATTTACAACAATAACAACATCTACACTGTATTTCTGATCAATTTGATGTTATTTTAAAGGACAAAAAATGTGCTTTTCTTTCAAAAACAAGGAAATGTCTAAGTGACCCCAAACTTTTGAACTGTGGTGTATATACAGAAATGTACATACACCTTAGCCAAATACATTTAAACTAAATTTTTCACAATTCCTGACATTTCATCCTAGTAAAAACTACCTGTCTTAGGTCATTTAGGATCACCACTTTATTTTAAGAATGTGAAATGTAAAATAATAGTAGAGATAATTATTTATTTCAGCTTTTATTTCTTTCCTCATATTCCCAGTGGGTCAGAAGTTTGCATACACTCAATTAGTATTTGGTAGAATTGCTTTTAAATTGTTTAACTTAGGTCAAACGTTTCAGGTAGCCTTCCACAAGCTTCCCACAATAAGTTGGGTGAATTTTGGTCCATTCCTCCTGACAGAGCTGGTGTAACTGAGTCAGGTTTGTAAGTCTCCTTGCTCACACACACTTTTTCAGTTCTGCCAACACATTTTCGATAGGATTGAGGTCAGGGCTTTGTGATGACCACTCCAATACCTTGACTTTGTTGTCCTCAAGCCATTTTGCCACAACTTTGGAAGTATGCTTAGGGTCATGTTCCATTTGGAAGACCCATTTGCGACCAAGCTTTAACTTCCTGACTGATGTCTTGAGATGTTGCTTCAATATATCCACATAATTTTCCTACCTCATGATGCCATCTATTTTGTGAAGTTCACCAGTCCCTCCTGCAGCAAAGCACCCCCACAGCATTATGCTGCCACCCCCGTGCTTTACGGTTGGGATGGTTTTCTTCGGCTTGCAAGCCTCCCCCTTTTTCCTCCAAACATAATGATGGTCATTATGGCCAAACAGTTCTATTTTTGTTTCATCAGACCAGAGGACATTTCTCCAAAAAGTACGATCTTTGTCCTCATGTGCAAGTGCAAACCGTAGTCTGGCTTTTTTATGGTGGTTTTGGAGCAGTGGCTTCTTCCTTGCTGAGTGGCCTTTCAGGTCATGTTGATATAGGACTCGGTTTACTGTGGATATAGATACTTTTGTACCTGTTTCCTCCAGCATCTTCACAAGCTCTTTTGCTGTTGTTCTGGGATCGATTTGCACTTTTCGCACCAAAGTACGTTCATCTCTAGGAGACAGAACGCGTCTCCTTCCTGAGCGGTATGAAGGCTGCGTGGTCCCATGGTGTATAAACTTGTGTACAATTGTTTGTACAGATGAACGTGGTACCTTCAGGTGTTTGGAAATTGCTCCCAAGGATGAACCAGACTTCTGTAGGCCTAGAGGTTTTGGCTGATTTCTTTTGATTTTCACATGATGTCAAGCAAAGAGGCACTGAGTTTGAAGGTAGGCCTTGAAATACATACACAGGTACACCTCCAATTGACTCAAATGATGTCAATTAGCCTATCAGAAGCTTCTAAAGCCATGACATCATTTTGTGGAATTTTCCAAGCTGTTTAAAGGCACAGTCAACTTAGTGTATGTAAACTTCTGAAATTGTGATACAGTGAATTATAAGTGAAACAATCTGTCTGTAAACAATTTTTGGAAAATTACTTGTGTCATGCACAAAGTAGATGTCCTAACCGACTTGCCAAAACTATAGTTTGTTAACAAGAAATTTGTGGAGTGGTTGAAAAACAAGTTTTAATGACTCCAACCTAAGTGTATGTAAACTTCCGGCTTCAACTGTATTCCTCTGTTTGATTGTTTGTTGGTTCTTTTACATGTATTGTCATTTCTCAGTATTCCTCTGTTTGTTTACATGTATTGTCATCTCTCAGTATTCCTCTGTTTGTTTACATGTATTGTCATCTTTCAGCATTCTGCTCCTCTGACTGAACATTAAGTCAATCTGCGGTACGTTATGGACTATTTATCCAGATTTGTACATTTCTTTACATTAGAGAACATAGAAAATTGAGTCTAAATGGATGTCCTGTTTTGTATTCCAGTAACATCATTCTGAAATGAGGGGCATGTGTTTTGATTTATTAATATGTTTTGGATGGGAAATTGTTTTCTCCTGTGACCTTGAGAATATGGTGATTCAGATTCCAGAGCATCCGCTACTCAATAATAAAGATTAATACTTTGGAGATATACACTTACCATGGTGAATTAAGCACAGAAGTACATAGTAAACCCTTGACAGGACGTAAATGGATCGTAATCGATCCCAATGCTTTTATTTATGTCAAATAGTGGACACACACGTGTACAGAAAACATACATTCAAAGTCAGTGGCGATGCCCTTGAGCAGCTTGCTCGGGTTTTAGACTGGAAGAAACATGTTGAGAGAGGAAAGAACAAAGCGACACCATCAATTCTGGTTTAGGGATTGGGACTGTACATACAATGTTAATAAGGTATTTTTCTTCTTTACCATCTCTCTCTCTCTCTCTCTCTCTCTCTCTCTCTCAAATAAAATGTTATTTGTCACATACACATGGTTAGCAGATGTTAATGCGAGTGTTGCGAAATGCTTGTGCTTCTAGTTCTGACCATGCAGTAATATCTAACAAGTAATATAACAATTTATACAACTACCTTGTACACACAAGTGTAAAGGAATGAATAAGAATATGTACATAAAATACATATGGATGAGCGATGGCCGAATGGCATAGGCAAGATGCAGTAGATGGTATAGAGTACAGTATATACATATGAGATGAGTAATGTAGGGTATGTAAACATTATATAAAGTGGCATTGTTTAAAGTGGCTAGTGATACATTTATTACATCCAATTTGTGGGGGGCGGCCCGTCAGGAAGTACAGGACCCAGTTGCACAGGGCGGGGTCGAGACCCGGGGTCTCAAGCTTAATGACGAGTTTTGAGGGTACTATGGTGTTAAATGCTGAGCTGTAGTCGATGAACAGCCTTCTTACTTAGGTATTCCTCTTGTCCAGATGGGTTAGGGCAGTGTGCAGTGTGATTGCAATTGCGTCGTCTGTGGACCTATTGGGGCGGTAAGCAAATTGGAGTGGTTCTAGGGTGTCAGGTAGGGTGGAGGTGATATGGTCCTTGACTAGTCTCTCAAAGCACTTCAGGATGACGGAAGTGAGTACTACGGGGCGATAGTCATTTAGCTCAGTTACCTTAGCTTTCTTGGGAACAAGAACAATGGTGGCCCTCTTGAAGCATGTGGGAACAGCAGACTGGGATAGGGATTGATTGAATATGTCCGTTAACACACCAGCCAGCTGGTCTGCGCATGTTCTGAGGATGGGGCTAGGGATGCCGTCTGGGCCGGCAGCCTTGCGAGGGTTAACACGTTTAAATGTTTTACTCACGTTGGCTGCAGTACCTTTCAGTCTCTCTTCATCTCTCTCTCCTCTCTCTCTCCCTCTGTCTCCTTTCTCCTATAGTGCTATACTTTTTACCAGGGCTCATAGCCACCCATAGGGCTCTGGTCAAAAGTAGTGCACTAAATGGGGAACAGGGTGCTATTTGGCACACACACACACACAGGAAGGCGGCCTTCGCCTAAGGAGCAATTACACGGATCAATCTGCCCGTACGGTTGAGGTTGGCTGAAGACAGCGGCCCGCTCGGCTGGTTCTCATCTCTCTTTGTCTGAGGGCTGAGGGCTGAGCTGTCCCCTGTGATAACATCTTCTGGGCCGCGTACCAAATGGCACCCTTTTCTTTTTATAGTGCACTACATTTGACCAAAGTCCATAAGTCCCTGGTCAAAAGTAATGCACTATATAGGGAATAGGGTGCCATTTGGGACACATACAATCTCCTGGGTCTCCTGGTCTGTCCCGTAGTCTGTCAATCTGGATGGAGAGAAGGAGCCGGAGTCTGTCAGTCTGGATGGAGAGAAGGAGGGAGATGGGGAGGAGCGGGGAGGAGACTCTAGACTCCACTGATCACGTCTAGACTGACAGAGAGACAGAGAGGTGCTTCAGTTCCAACTGCATGAGTGGTTGAATGGTCAAGGAGGCCATCTGGGCTGGCTTTGATGATCACAGAACATTGCTTTAAATACATCAGACAGTACAGCACCTCCCCAAGAATGTCCATACCATTCCATACCATTTCATACCATTCCATACCTTTCCATACTGTTTCAAACTGTTCCATACCATGTCATAGGGGCGGCAGGTAGCCGAGCGGTTAGACCGTTGGACCAGTAACTGAAAGGTTGCTAGATCGTATCCTGACAAGGTAAAAATCTGTCATTCTTCCCCTGAAGAAGGCAGTTAACCCACTGTTCCTAGGCTGTCATTGTAAATAAGAATTTGTTCTTAACTGACTTGCTTAGTAAAGTAGAAAATACCATTCCATTTCATAGGGTTCACATCTAATGACATGGAAATCATATCTTGTCATGTCATTGTGGACAGATAAACTGCAACCCAGATGAAGGTTTCCAGACTGAGAAGTGAAGCTATTCATAATTTATAGGGTTCACATAGGACTTATGTTCAACATGTACGTATCTAATCAAACTTAGACATCCATTCAAAATGGATGACTCCTTTAGGTTCAAGTCCTTCCCTCTTAATGAGACAGTATTATGCCCATGTCAGGCCATTATAGAAGAGGTTAGCTGACACATGCCTTCCATATACTGCACGATTCATATTAGACTAGTGTCTGTTCAGTATATATAGGTAGTTACACATGACCCCATAATCAATGCCCTCCATTCACGTTCAAGTCATCCCCTGTCAGGTCAACGAGACAGCATTACATCCAGATCACAATAATATATGATAGTCATTTAGCAGACGTTTTTTTCAAGGCCACTTAAAGAACCGTCAGCATTGACAATGACACATTCAGTATGTGAACCACGTCATAACATTTTACATGAGGTTATTAAATATCACATGCTATTCTTTATGCTGTGTAAATTATATACAGTGCATTCGGAAAGTATTCAGACCCCTTGACTTTTCCCACTTTTTGTTATGTTACATACTTATTCTAAAGTGGAATAAATAGTTGTTTTCCTCATCAATCAACACACAATACCCCAAAATGACAAAGCAAAAACAGATTTTTTGAAATGTTTGCAAACGTATTACAAATAAAACAGAAAAAACCTATATTCAATCAATCCCTATCCCAGTCTTTATGTTAAAGTGGCCAAACGGAAGCCAGTCCTCAGTAAAAGGCACATGACAGCCCGCTTGGAGTTTGCCAAAAGGCACGTAAAGCACTCTCAGACCATGACAAACAAGATTCTCTGGTCTGATCAAACCAAGATTGAACTCTTTGGCCTGAATGCCAAGCGTCACGTCTGGAGGAAACCTGGAACCATCCCTACGGTGAAGTATGGTGGTGGCAGCATCATGCTGTGGGGATGTTTTTTAGCGGCAGGGACTGGGAGACTAGTCAGGATTGAGGGTAATATGAACGGAGAAAAGTACAGAGATATCCTTGATGAAAACATGGAGAGACCTGAAAATAGCTGTACAGCAACGCTCCCCATCCAACCTGACAGAGCTTGAGAGGATCTGCAGAGAAGATTGGGAGAATCACCCCAAATACAGGTGTGCCAAGGTTATAGCGTCATACCCAAGAAGACTCGATGCTGGCTTCGGGACAAGTCTCTGAATGTCCTTGAGTGGCCCACTGTACATCAACCTCCACACTCCACACTATGTAAATTATATGCATCAACCTCCACACTCCACACTGTGTAAATGATATGCATCAACCTCCACACTCCACACCGTGTAAATTATATGCATCAACCTCCACACTCCACACTGTATAAATTATATACATCAACCTCCACACTCTACTCTGGGTAAATGATATACGTCAACCTCCACACTGGATAAATGATATGCATCAACCTCCACACTGTGTAAATGATACACATCAACCTCCACACTGTGTAAATGATACACTTTAACCTCCACACTGGGTAAATTATATACATCAACCTCCACACTCCACACTGTGTAAATGATATACTTCAACCTCCACACTCTACAATGGGTAGTTTTTATTCATCAACCTCCACACTCTACACTGGGTAAATGATATGCATCAACCTCCACACTCTACACTGGGTAAATTATGTGCATCAACCTCCACACTCTACTCTGGGTAAATGATATGCATCTGGATAAATGATATGCATCAACCTCCAAACTATATAAAATATATACATCACCTCCACACTGTGTAAAATATATACATCAACCTCCACACTGGGTAAATGATATGCATCAACATCCACACTGGGTAAATGATATGCATCAACCTCCACAATGGGTAAATTATATGCATCAACCGACCACTGGGTAAATGAAATGCATCAACCCCCACACTGGGTAAATGATATGCATCAACATCCACACTGGGTAAATGATATACATCAACATCCACACTGGGTAAATGATATGCATCAACATCCACACTGGGTAAATGATATGCATCAACATCCACACTGGGTAAATGATATGCATCAACATCCACACTGGGTAAATGATATGCATCAACATCCACACTGGGTAAATGATATGCATCAACATCCACACTGGGTAAATGATATGCATCAACCTCCACACTCTACACTGTGTAAATAATATACATCAACCTCCACACTGGGTAAATGATATGCATCAACGTCCACACTGGGTAAATGATATGCATCAACATCCACACTGGGTAAATGATATGCATCAACCTCCACACTGGGTAAATGATATGCATCAACCTCCACACTGGATAAATGATATGCATCAACATCCACACTGGGTAAATGATATGCATCAACATCCACACTGGGTAAATGATATGCATCAACATCCACACTGGGTAAATGATATGCATCAACATCCACACTGGGTAAATGATATGCATCAACATCCGCACTGGGTAAATGATATGCATCAACATCCACACTGGGTAAATGATATGCATCAACATCCACACTGGGTAAATGATATGCATCAACATCCACACTGGGTAAATGATATGCATCAACATCCACACTGGGTAAATTATATGCATCAACCTCCACACTGGGTAAATGATACGCATCAACCTCCACACTCTACACTGTGTAAATGATATGCATCAACATCCACACTCTACACTGGGTAAATGATATGCATCAACATCCACACTGGGTAAATGATATGCATCAACCTCCACACTGGGTAAATGATATGCATCAACCTCCACACTGGGTAAATGATATACAACAACCTCCACACTGGGTAAATGATATGCATCAACATCCACACTGGGTAAATGATATGCATCAACCTCCACACTGGGTAAATGATATGCATCAACATCCACACTGGGTAAATGATATGCATCAACCTCCACACTGGGTAAATGATATGCATCAACCCCCACACTGGGTAAATGATATGCATCAACATCCACACTGGGTAAATGATATGCATCACACTCCATACTGGGTAAATGATATGCATCAACATCCACACTGTGTAAATGATATGCATCACACTCCATACTGGGTAAATTATATGCATCACACTCCATACTGGGTAAATGATATGCATCAACATCCACACTGGGTAAATGATATGCATCAACATCCACACTGGGTAAATGATATGCATCAACATCCACACTCTACACTGTGTAAATAATATACATCAACATCCACACTCTACACTGTGTAAATAATATACATCAACATCCACACTCTACACTGGGTAAATAATATACATCAACATCCACACTCTACACTGTGTAAATAATATACATCAACATCCACACTCTACACTGGGTAAATTATATACATCGACCTCTCCACACTGTGTAAATGATATGCATCAACATTCACACTCTACACTGGGTAAATGGTATACATCAACCTCCACACTGGATAAATGATATGCATCAACCTCCACACTGAGTAAATTATCTACATCAACCCCCACACGGTGTAAATGGTATACATCAACCTCCACACTGAGTAAATGATCTACATCAACCTCCACACTGAGTAAATGATATGCATCACACTCCATACTGTGTAAATGATATGCATCAACCTCCACACTCTACACTTGGTAAATTATATACATCAAATTCCACACTCTACACTGGGTAAATGATATGCATCAACCTCCACACTGGGTAAATTATATACATCAACCTCCACACTGTGTAAATGGTATACAACAATCTCCACACTGGGTAAATGGTATACAATAACCTCCACACTGTATAAATGATATACATCAACCTCCACACTGTGTAAATTATATACATCAACCTCCACACTGTGTAAATGATATAGATCCACCTCCACACTCTACTCTGGGTAAATTATATGCATCAACCTCCACACTATGTAAATTATATACTTCAACCTCCACACTGGGTAAATTACATGCATCAACCTCCACACTCTACACTGCGTAAATTATATATGTCAACCTCCACACTGTGTAAATGATATGCATCACACTCCACACTGTGTAAATTATATGCATCAACCTCCACACTCTACACTTGGTAAATTATATACATCAAATTCCACACTCTACACTGGGTAAATGATATGCATCAACCTCCACATTGGGTAAATTATATTCATCAACCTCCACACTCCACACTGGGTAAATTATATACATCAACCGTCATGACAACATATTATCCTTGGTCTTTTCCTGTCTGTTATATTCTCACTGGATCAGAGCCTTGTAATCACCTGAACCTACTGTATGTGAAGACAACTATTCTTGTGTGCTGCCTACAAGTTCTGTGGTTAGATCTCCTGTTCTATTCCTATGCATGCTTTTACACCACGTAGGCCAAATGTGTGTGTGTGTGTGTGTGTGTGTGTATGTGTGTGTACTGTATGTGTGTGTGTGTGTGTGTGTGTGTGTGTGTGTGTGTGTGTGTGTGTGTGTGTGTGTGTGTGTGTGTGTGTGTGTGTGTGTGTGTGTGTGTGTGTGTGTGTGTGTGTGTGTGTCAGCCTGATACCCTGCGTCATCACTGCTCTGTCAGGCTGGGCCAGTGATAGACGCCCCAGCATGTCTCTTGTTAGGTCAATTCTAGTACAGACTTGTTATTTTCACTCAAATGGGGATGTCAAAATACAATCAGTCTCATGGCAGACAAAGGCATGTTATGCTGTTGTGTATTAGTGTTAAACCATCTATAGGTCTAGTAGGATACTTTGTCACCTGGAGAAGAAAGGAATCACAATCGGGATCATCTACTTATTGGTGTTTGGTGTTTAAGGTCGAAAAATAAGAGGTTTTAAGAGGTTTTATAAGAAGTTTTAAGAGGTTTTATAAGAGGTTCTTAAGAGGTTTTTATAAGAGGTTTTTAAGCGTTTTTTTAAAGAGTTTTTTAAAAGAGGTTTTTAAGAGGTTTTTATAAGAGGTTTTTAAGAGATTTTTATACGAGGTTTTAAAAATCCCATGACGTAGAGTAAGACATTGTTGGTAGAATAGATAATATAATAATTCATATAATTCACCAATAGTTCAACATGGTAGTCCAACAACTATTGCTACCAGGTTTTAAATTACAGCTGGCCTGGTACATTGTTCGCTGCCTCCAGCTATTTGAGATGCACCGTTTCAGTTTCAATGACTCAATATTTGGGACAGAAATAGACAAATGTAACGAAGGCTGTGAATGTCATATACAATCAAACTAGAAAGGGCTATCATCACAAGTCAGTCTTAACGTGGCTAATGGGCTAGCGCATCTATTTATGTAGATGTTTATTTAGCAAGCTACAAACACGGAGTCAAACGTTAGCTAGCTAGCTGCTGGGAGGATGTCATGTCAATGGACAAGTGGGTGAGTGGATGACTTTTTCCCCCCATATTGTTTTTCGGTGGCTACAACTAGAGATGCAGGTTTCATTTGGTCATTTGAATCTCTTTGCTAACTAGGGAGCTATGCTGAACTTGAACGTCTGTTATCCACAGTTAGCAAATGGGCGGGCAGGCAGGCAAGTTCCCACTCAGTTGTCAAAACGTGGGTTGGGACAAGTATGCTTTGGCAGGCAAGCTGCAGAAGAACTAGCAGGCTACTATTCCCCATCTCTATCAGTGCATTTTTGAAGGCCAACTATCTGAAAAGTTTGAGAGAGTTTATCTAATGTTCCCTCATTAGATTTGAGCTCATCTTGCTCCTGCTAACATTAGTTGTTGATGTTGTTGTTATTGTTGTTGATGTGCATAGCCAACAAAGAGATATACATGATCATGGTTGTTTGATCAATAGGACTGTAAACCTTTCAAATGCAAGAGGACTCCCGTGGTGTTTACATATTTACAGAACTGGAATTTTGACAAATGCCTCACTCTATCTCATTCCCAAACATTCTATGAAAGTATAAATGTGAAAATGACTATATCTAGGTGCTCGCTTGTGAGAAAATGTAAAAGAAGGAGTATGTGAACAGATTTTATTAAGATTTCATGTTGCTTAAACCCTGTCAGTTCCACTTAAAGGTCCAACGCAGATGTTTTTATCTCAATATCAAATCCTTTCTTAGTAGCAATTAAGTACCTTACCGTGATTGTTTTCAATTAAAATAAATAAACAAAAATAGCTTCTTAGCAAAGAATTTTGTTAGAACTGTCTGGGAGTGATCAGAGTGGGGTGGGAAAAACTGAAAACTAGTTGTTATTGGAAGAAAGGTTTGGAACTCTCTTTCTTATTGGTCTATTAACTAATGTACTGCGTGGTGATGTCACCAGGCAGGCCAAAACTATATTCCACCAAAACAGGCTGATATTTCAAACAGTTTCAAACAGCTCTTACACTAAAAGGACATTATCATCATTTTCACAAATTCACAGTATTATTCCATCCTCATAGTGTTTAAATATATATAAAATACAAGAAAATTACATTTTTGACTGCACTGGACCTTTAACTTTTACCAACTTAATGGTGTATAGTCATTTTGCCTTATTCAGCGTCCTCAAATACCCCCTTTCCAATGAAACAGACATCACCGAAACCAAAGGAGTTGCACCACCTAAATCTGATACAGTGAACCAAGATGAGTTTAGTTTCTACAGTTACTGGTCACATAGCAACAGCCAACAACTTGGGGATATTTAACGTTTTGGCCAACCAATCGACAGAGGCTGTATAATCATGGTAGATATGTGTGGTATTTATACAATATTTTGATTTTAATGATGCATTGTCACATACTAATTACAGCACAGTACCAATTACACCTTGCTAAAAGCTTTCCCCTGTCACCGTTTCCCTGACTGACCTGCCTCTCTTTGTCACAGAATGTCTAAGCTAAGTGACTCCAGAAAGGTAGGTGACTCAAGAAAAACACGGGGGGTCCATCGTTTCAAAGAAAAGAGAATGCCTGCTCCTGCTTGTATCACTTATTTGATTAAATCTTACATGCCAGCCTCTTGTCCTTCCTCAGATCTTTTGTATTTACAGCCTTGGGTCCGTTGATGGAATGGCTTTCAGAGATTGGTGACCACAGGTTGGTTGATGTTATTCACACTGTCTTTTAGCATACGCTTAAATCCTAAGCAACTCACAGCGCTGTGAGTGAACCCATTTTATTATGTGACCCCAATGGGATTCGAACCCAATACCCTGCCGTTGCAAGTGCTAAGCCCTTATCAACTGTGCCACAAAGGACCATCCTAATGATGAGCAACCCCTGATAGGAGTGCTACATTTAGACCCATTGACTGTATGTGTTGCTTTAGACTCCTGCTAACACCACACACACACACACACACACAGATACACACACACACACACACACACACACACACACACACACACACAGATACATAGACACACACACACACACACACACACACACACACACACACACACACACACACACACACACACACACACACACACACACACACACACACACACACACACACACACACACACACACACACACACACACACACACACACACACACACACACACACACACACACACACACACACACAGATACACACACACACACACAGATACACACACACACACACACATACACAGATACACACACATACACACACAGATACATAGATACACACACACACACACACACACACACACACACAGATACACACACACACACACACATACACAGATACACACACATACACACACAGATACATAGATACACACACACACACACACACACACAGATACACACACACAAACCAACAAGCTTTCACACTCACGTCAGAATTAAACGTTCATCCATGTTTCTCAAATTTCAAAGTGTTTTGGTTACTTCTCTATCAGTAGGTTAAGTTTAGTCATTAACTTCTAATTCTTGAGGTTAGGCATTATCTCCTCATTCTTAAGGTTGGGCATTATCTCCTCATTCTTAAGGTTGGGCATTAACTCCAAATGGTTAAGGTAAGAGTTAAGGTTTTGGGATAAGCTTAAAACAAAAATATCAAAAACAAATTTCCACCGCTGTGTTCGACCATTCAACCTTTGAAACCAGAGGCAGATGTTTACGCCCATCTGACATCCCCATCCACAACGCCTTCACAAAGGTAACAGCACACACTGTTGCCCCTAGTGGTCGGTTTCCACATCATCTCCCGACGTCCTCACTGTTGCCCCTAGTGGTCGGTTTCCACATCATCTCCCGACATCCTCACTGTTGCCCCTAGTGGTCGGTTTCCACATCATCTCCCGACGGCCTCACTGTTGCCCCTAGTGGTCGGTTTCCACATCATCTCTCGACGTCCTCACTATTGCCCCTAGTGGTCGGTTTCCACATCATCTCTCGACGTCCTCACTGTTGCCCCTAGTGGTCGGTTTCCACATCATCTCCCGACGTCCTCACTGTTGCCCCTAGTGGTCGGTTTCCACATCATCTCCCGACGTCCTCACTGTTGCCCCTAGTGGTCGGTTTCCACATCATCTCCCGACGGCCTCACTGTTGCCCCTAGTGGTCGGTTTCCACATCATCTCCCGACGTCCTCACTGTTGCCCCTAGTGGTCGGTTTCCACATCATCTCCTGACGTCCTCACTGTTGCCCCTAGTGGTCGGTTTCCACATCATCTCCCGACGTCCTCACTGTTGCCCCTAGTGGTCGGTTTCCACATCATCTCCCGACGTCCTCACTGTTGCCCCTAGTGGTCGGTTTCCACATCATCTCCTGACGTCCTCACTGTTGCCCCTAGTGGTCTGTTTCCACATCATCTCCCGACATCCTCACTGTTGCCCCTAGTGGTCGGTTTCCACATCATCTCCCGACGTCCTCACTGTTGCCCCTAGTGGTCGATTTCCACATCATCTCCTGACGTCCTCACTGTTGCCCCTAGTGGTCGGTTTCCACATAATCTCCCCACGTCCTCAGACATGGATTGACGTCGAATACGGATTTGTATCAGGGGTGACCTGCCTGCACAAACAAACACACACACACACACATACGCACACACACACTGGGGCGCCCTATCACTGGCCCAGCCTAACGCAGCATTGATGACAAAGTGTATCAGGCTGACACACACACACATCATTTTTTTTATTTAACCTTTATTTAACGAGGCAAATCAGTTAAGAACAAATTCTTATTTACAATGACGTCCTACCAAAAGGCATCCTGAGGGGACGTGGCATTAAAAATAAAAATATAGGACAAAAAGCACATCACGACAAGAGAGACAACACACTACATAAAGAGAAACCTATGACAACAACATAGCATGGCAACAACACATGACAACACAGCCACAGCATGGTAGCAACACAACATGATAACAACAGGGTAGCAAAACAACATGGCAGCAGCACATGGTAGCAGAACAAAACATGGTTGGGCACAGACAACAGCACAAAGGGCAAGAAGGTAGAGACAACAATACATCACGCAAAGCAGCGACAACTGTCAGTAAGAGTGTCCATGATTGAGTCTTTGATTGAAAAGATTGAGATACATGTACGCACGCATGCATGCTTTTTCAGCACGGAGGCGAGGTGTATGTGTGTGTGTGTGTCTGTCTGTCTGTCTGTCTGTCTGTCTGTCTGTCTGTCTGTCTGTCTGTCTGTCTGTCTGTCTGTCTGTCTGTCTGTCTGTCTGTCTGTCTGTCTGTCTGTCTGTCTGTCTGTCTGTCTGTCTGTCTGTCTGTCTGTCTGTCTGTCTGTCTGTCTGTCTGTCTGTCTGTCTGTCTGTCTGTGTGTGTGTGTGTGTGTGTGTGTGTGTGTGTGTGTGTGTGTGTGTGTGTGTGTGTGTGTGTGTGTGTGTGTGTGTGTGTGTGTGTGTGTGTCTGATACCCTGCGTCATCCCTGCTCCGTCAGGCTGGGCCAGTGATTGGGCTCCCCAGCATGTCTCTTGTTAGATCAATTCCAATGGATCGTTACCAATAAAACGCCACAATACGGTGCAGAGAGTTCCATTTGGAGACCCCCAGCTCCGCTAAAACCATTGACAACTGCTGTTTTCAAGGGTTTGTTAAATAAATGTTAGAACTAATTGGTTTTAATACCATCACTTCTTGAAGAGGATAGTCAGAACTACACATCTCCGATTGTTCCACATTTACAGTTGAAGTCGGAAATATACATACACTTTAGCCAAATACATTTAAACTCAGTTTTTCACAATTCCTGACATTTAATCAAAGAAAAACTTCCCTGTTTTAGGTCAGTTAGGATCTCCACTTTATTTTAAGAATGTGAAATGTCAGAATAATAGTAGAGAGAATAATTTATTTCAGCTTTTATTTCTTTCATCACATTCCCAGTGGGTCAGAAGTTTACATACACTCAATTAGTATTTGGTAGCATTGTCTTTACGTTGTTTAACTTGGGTCAAACATTTCGGGTAGCCTTCCACAAGCTTCCCACAATAAATGGGGTGAATTTTGGCGCATTCCTCCTGACAGAGCTGGTGTAACTGAGTCAGGTTTGTAGGCCTCCTTGCTCGCACATGCTTTTTCAGTTCTGCCCACAAATGTTCTATGGGATTGAGGTCAGGGCTTTGTGATGGCCACTCCAATATCTTGACTTTGTTGTCCTTAAGCCATTTTGCCACAACTTTGGAAGTATGCTTGGGTCATTGTCCATTTGGAAGACCCATTTTCGACCAAGCTTTAACTTCCTGACTGATGTCTTGAGATGTTGCTTCAATATATCCACATAATTTTACTTCCTCATGATGCCATCTATTTTGTGAAGTGCACCAGTCCCTCCTGCAGCAAAGCACCCTCACAACACGATGCAGTCACCCCCGTGCTTTACGGTTGGGATGGTGTTCTTCGGCTTGCAAGCCTCCCCCTTTTTCCTCCAAACATAATGATGGTCATTATGGCCAAACAGTTATATTTTTGTTTCATCAGACCAGAGGACATTTCTCCAAAAAGTACGATCTTGGGGAGTTGCAAACCGTAGTCCGGCTTTTTTATGGCGGTTTTGGAGCAGTGGCTTCTTCCTTACTGAGCGGCCTTTCAGGTTATGTTGATATAGGACTCGTTTTAATGTGGATACAGATACTTTTGTAACCGTTTCCTCCTGCATCTTCACAAGGTATTTTGCTGTTGTTCTGGGATTCATTTAAACTTTTCGCACCAAAGTGCATTCGTCTCTAGGAGACAGAACGCGTCGTCTTCCTGAGCGGTATGATGGCTGCGTGGTCCCATGGTGCTTATACTTGCGTACTATTGTTTGTACAGATGAACGTGGTACCTTCAGGCGTTTGTAAATTGCTCCCAAGGATGAACCAGACCTTGAACCAGACAACAAATTTTTTTCGGAGGTCTTGGCTGATTTCTTTTGATTTTCCCATGATGTCAAGCAAAGAGGCACTGAGTTTGAAGGTAGACCTTGAAAAACAACCACAGGTACACCTCCAATTGACTCAAATGATGTCAATTAGCCCATCAGAAGCTTCTAAGGCCATGACATTGTTTTCTGGAATTTTCCAAGCTGTTTAAAGGCACAGTCCACTTAGTGTATGTAAACTTCTGACCCACTGGAATTGTGAAATAATCTGTCTGTAAACAATTGTTAAAAAAATTACTTGTGTCATGCATAAAGTAGATGTCCTAACTGACTTGCCAAAACTATGGTTTGTTATCAAGAAATGTGTGGAGTGGTTGAAAAATGAGTTTTAATGACTCCAACCTAAGTGTATGTAAACTTCCGACTTCAACTGTAGCTCTGTCATACCAGCAAGTCACTGAATGTTTTTCATAATCAGTAAACATCAATTGATCATGTAATTTCAGATACGTGAGGGTAGCCTATCCATTTTGGCATGTAGCTATGTAAACAACGTGTATTTCACCAGGTACTGTAAGTTGACTGAGAACACATTCTCATTTACAACAACGACCTGGGGAATAGTTACAGGGGAGAGGGGATGAATGAGCCAATTGGAAGCTGGGGATGATAAGGTGGCCATGATAGTATGTGGGCCGGATTGGGAATTTAGCCAGGACACCGAGGTTAACATCTCTAGTCTTACGATACACTGTACACTGTACACTGAGTGTACAAAACATTATGAACACCTTCTCTTTCCATGACATATACTGACCAGGTGAATCCAGGTGAAATCTGTGATCTATTATTGATGTCACTTGTTAAATCCACTTCAATCAGTGTAGATGAAGGGGAGGACACGGGTTAAAGAAGGATTAAGCCTTGAGACATTTCAGACATGAATTGTGTTTGTGTGCCATTCAGAGGGTGAATTGAACAGGGCTTTGAACAGGGTAGGTGCCAGGCGTTTTGTTTCATGAACTGCAACGCTGCTGGGTTTTTCATGTTCAACAGTTTACAAGAATCAAGAATGGCCCACCACCCAAAGGACATCCAGCCAACTTGACACAGCTGTGGGAAGTACTGGAGTCCACATGGGCCAACATCCCTGTGGAATGCTTTCGACATCTTGTAGAGTCCATGCCCAGACGAATTTAGGCTGTTCTTAGGGCAAAAGGTGGGGGTTCAACTCAATATTAGGAAGATGATCCTAATGTTTTGTACACTCAGTGTAGATGGCAAGCAAATTAAACAATATTTAGCTAGCTAGCAAATCTGACATGATCCATCAATCAATGTAGCCTATCATGTCTGTCAGCATCAACTGTAATTAAACACTGTTAAAAACAATGTTGAAAAGGGAATAATGTTAGCTAACTACGCTAGGTAAGCCTACATTGGTTGGAGAAAAAAGTACATTAAGTCTTCTTACCAATATGTTTAGCCAACTGTACAAAGTTTCTACCGGTGGCTCACAAAGTAAGCATTATCAGCTGACGGTACATTGGTCCTTTGCGCCCTTCTGCTGCCTGACAGGCGGAGCCCACAAAGGTAGGCAAAATAACCTAAACCACTCATACTTGTCAGGTATACATCATTTTTATTTTATATCACTGAAATATCTAATTAATGGTGATCTGAAGTTACCATAGACATTGAAACCAGTAGATAGTGATAGCGCTGATGTCATCCACGTATTTCTATGGAAAAATCCCGTTAGCGATTAAAGCCGGAAGTTTTTGAATTAGAAGCACGCCATATTGGTGAACAGGGAAAAATGGATAAGGATAATGGTGAAAGTGGCTAGCAAAGGATCATGGTTGATGTAGTCTTTTTCATCCTGCCAGAGAGTCAACGAAAGATATTAAAGCCATCATCTTATTACTACTTGTCATTAAAACTCGAACAAATTAAGTTAGCTAAATTGATCAGGAATGGACATAACCTGCAAAATCCTACAGTAACCTGATGCTAGTCTACTGTTAAACCTTTGCAGCAGAAGGTTAATTTGAAGGCTCAGCGTTACCTAGAACCTAGCCAGGTCAACATTGGAAAACAAAATGGACAGCATATATTAACTATGAGAATCAGAATTACAACTGATTTACCAGAACAAAATGAAGATTAGACTCTTTGGATTGACGATTAGTTCAGTTGAATACAGAACATGGCGGCGTGGTGACTCTATGTGTCAAATCTGACTCAAATTGGCACAAAGTTAAGTGTGTGTGAGCATCTAGTCTAGATATCATATGACCATGATCCACCTGGAAATAAACAGATAATGGGCTACCATCACAACAATTGATCACAACTCGGTTAGGATAGATTGGGTTACCCGGTGAGAAAAAAGTGACCTATATATAAATTATAAAATGTGCTTGTATTTATATGATTGTAGACTGGCTTTATCATTTGTTCAACTGCATAATTTTGTCATCATAAAGAATAACCTCAGATATACGATGTAGTTTGGAATTCAACATACCCTCAGACATACGATGTAGTTTGGAATTCAACATACCCAACATACCATCAGATATTTACATTTACATTTAAGTCATTTAGCAGACGCTCTTATCCAGAGCGACTTACAAATTGGAAAGTTCATACATATTCATCCTGGTCCCCCCGTGGGGAATGAACCCACAACCCTGGCATTGCAAGCGCCATGCTCTACCAACTGAGCCACACGGGACAGTGTGGCTACAGATATGCGATGTAGTTTGGAATTCAACATACCCTCAGATATACGATGTAGTTTGGAATTCAACATACTCAGATATACGATGTAGTTTGGTATTCAACATACCCTCAGATATACGATGTAGTTTGGTATTCAACATACCCTCAGATATACGATGTAGTTTGGAATTCAACATACCCTCAGATATACGATGTAGTTTGGAATTCAACATAACCTCAGATATACGATGTAGTTTGGAATTCAACATACCCTCAGATATACGATGTAGTTTGGAATTCAACATACCCTCAGATATACGATGTAGTTTGGAATTCAACATACCCTCAGATATACAATGTAGTTTGGTATTCAACATACCCTCAGATATACAATGTAGTTTGGTATTCAACATACCCTCAGATATACGATGTAGTTTGGAATTCAACATACCCTCAGATATACGATGTAGTTTGGAATTCAACATACCCTCAGATATACGATGTAGTTTGGAATTCAACATACCCTCAGATATACGATGTGGTTTGGAATTCAAAATATATTCAATGATAATTGCATACTAAATGGATATTTCAAACAGTGTGAGCCAATCTAAAATCCATGGCCATCCTCTGTTGTCCCCTCTGTCATCCTCTGTTCTCCACTCTGTCATCCTCTGTTCTCCCACCTGTCATCCTCTGTTCTCCCATCTGTCATCCTCTGTTGTCCACTCTGTCATCCTCTGCTCTCCACTCTGTCATCCTCTTTTCTCCCACCTGTCATCCTCTGTTCTCCCACCTGTCATCCTCTGTTGTCCACTCTGTCATCCTCTTTTCTCCACTCTGTCATCCTCTGTGCTCTACTCTGTCATTCTATGTTCTCCCACCTGTCATCCTCTGTTGTCCACTCTGTCATCCTCTGTTGTCCACTCTGTCATTCTCTGTGCTCTACTCTGTCATTCTCTGTTCTCCCACCTGTCATCCTCTGTTGTCCACTCTGTCATCCTCTGTTCTCCACTCTGTCATCCTCTGTCAGCCCCATAGACATTGGTCAATCCCTCCATCTCTACTCTGTCATCTTCTGTCAGCCCCATAGACATTGGTCAGTCCCTCCATCACTACTTGACAGGCTCGTTGAATCTGCTCTCTCATCTGTATAGTACACCACACCCAGTTAGGTGCACGTGTAAAGAGCTTTCATGATGGCGCGAGCCACCTCGTAGCCTGCCGGCCCGTGATTGGTCTGTGTCAGCACGCGGTCCTGTATGATGACAAATGTAGTTGTCAGAATGGATCAATATTTAATTAAATATCACAATTTGTAGCAAACTTTGAAATAATTCACAGTGGGGATCAAAATTGATCATAATAAACACATTTTTATGCCCAAAACTAAAAACATTTTATTTGGCCGTTCTGACGATCGTAATTTACACAGGCTTTCTAGGGCAGACCAGAGCAGACCACCGCTGGGTTGCTACTTATAATTTATATATACACTAGATGATGACAGGGGGCGCTGTTTTGTAACCACCAAGCCTCCATCTTGGCAATAACCCACCTTGGGAAGCTATTGAAATTCATTTACTAATGTCTACATTGTTTTATCTAGGTTTATTCTATTACAGAGTTATATTATGTGAGCTAAAGATAGACATAAAGAATGCTAAAATATATTTTTTTAAATCCTTGAAGTATAATTTTTTGAAACTACTAATGTTGTTGTCCCCGCTACAACAACAAACTACTTCAAAACATGTCATTTTGCACTTGAAACATTCATTTTGAAATCCTGTAGAATTCCATTCATTCCTATGGAGGACTGCTTTTCTGAGGAGTGCAAATATGGCCGACCAGTGGCTTCAAAGCCTGTCATTGGTCAATACATAGCATGAGCAATCCAGGGTTTATATACAGTGCATTCGGAAAGTATTCAGACCCCTTGACTTTTTCCACATATTGTTACGTTACAGCCTTAGTCTAAAATGGATTAAATTGATTTTTCTCTCTCATCAATTTGCACACAATATCCCATAATGACAAAGCAAAAACAGGTTTTTATAAATTGAAAAACTGAAATATGACATTTACATAAGTATTCAGACCCTTTACTCAGCAGCAGCTGGGGCGGCAGCGTAGCCTAGTGGTTAGAGCGTTGGACTAGTAACCAAAAGGTTACAAGATTTAATCCCCGTGCTGACAAGGTAAAAATCTGTCATTCTGCCCCTAACACACTGTTCCTAGGCCGTTATTGAAAATAAACATTTGTTCTTAACTTTTTAAATAAAGGTAAAATAAATAAAAATTAAAAATAAACTCAGTACTTTGTTGAAGCAGCGATTACAGCCCCGATTCGTCTTAGGTATGACGCTACAAGCTTCTCTGCAGATCCTCTCAAGCTCTGTCAGGTTGGTTGGGAAGCGTTGCTGCACAGCTATTTTAAGGTCTCTCCAGAGATGTTCGATCGGGTTCAAGTCCGGGCTCTGGCTGGGCCACTCAAGCACATTCAGAGGCTTATCCCGAAGCCACTCCTGTGTTGTTTTGGCTGAGCTTGTGACTTGACACTCCAGACCGGACACTGGAAATGACATGATGACTGGAAATGACATGATCAGTAGATGTTTACTGATCATGAAAAGCATGCAGTTCCTTGCTGTATAACCCTGATGATAGACATGTGTGGTGTTGTTTTGCATGGAATAATCTGAAGTGTAGTTCTGACGAGGCTCTACCAGAGGTGATGATATCCCTTGAAAACATCACACAGTTGTCAATGGTTTTAGTGGAGCTGTGGGTCTCCTTGCCCCCCCAGCAGGGAAATGGAACGCTCTGCGTCTTATTGTGATGTTTTATTGATTACGAGCTGTACACACTTGTTCTTTTCAATCAGATGGGCATGTCAAAATACAATCAGTCTCATAGCAGACAAAGGCATGTTATGCTGTTGTGTATTCGTGTTAAACCATCTATAGGTCTGGTAGGATACTTTGTCGTGACAGAACTACCCACCACAAACGGACAAAGCAGCGTGGTAAGGAGGATTGGACATGGGAGGACATCCTGAATGGGAAAGGATCCTGGACTTGGGAGGAGATCCTGGCGGGAAAGGATCGCCTGCCCTGGGAGCAGGTGGAAGCAGCGAGGAGACCCCGCTCCACATCTGGCTCCCCCCACTTTGGTGGCGCCTCTGGACTGGGGACCCCAGCTGCAGGCCCCGGACTGGGGACCCTCGCTGCAGGCCCTGGACTGGGGACCCTCGCTGCAGGCCCCGGACTGGGGGCCCTCGCTGGAGGCCCGAACTGGGGGCCTCCTTACCACGCTGCTTGGTCCGTTTGTGGTGGGTAGTTCTGTCACGAACGTCGTCAGGGAATTGACCGGACCAAAGTGCAGCGTAGTGAGCGTACATTTCTTTTTATTAAGAATGTCGCCAACAAAAACAAGAAACAACAAAACAAACGTGAAGCTTACTAGGGCTATACAGGCCACTAACAAAGTCAACTACCCACAACTAAGGTGGAAAAACAGGCTGCCTAAGTATGATTCCCAATCAGAGACAACGATAGACAGCTGTCCCTGATTGAGAACCATACCCGGCCAAAACATAGAAACAGAAAACGTAGAAATAAAGAAACTAGAATGCCCACCCTAGTCACACCCTGGCCTAACCAAAATAGAGAATAAAAGCCTCTCTATATCCAGGGCGTGACATTGTCACCTGGAGAACAAAGGAATCACAATCGGCATCATCTACTTGTTGGTGTTTGGTATTTAAGGTTGGATCCATTATAATTAGTCATCCATAAAGGAACAAAGGATCAATTACAATTTAATTTTAAATGACATCCTCACAAATATGAATTACCTTTTGACCCTAATGACAAGGACGTGTTGAGTCATGAACACAACAAGTAACAGTTACAAGTCACATAGCACCAGCCAACAACTTGGGGATATTTTCACTTCAAGTGACATTTTGGCCAACAAATAGATAGAGGCTGGATCATTGTGGTACGTGTGTGTGGTATTAATGGATATTTGACATTTTAATTATAATGCGTCATTGTCACATACTAATTACAGTACAGTACCAATTACACCTTGCTAAAAGCTTTCCCCTGTCATCTTTTCCCTGACTGACCTGCCTTTCTTTGTCACAGAATGTCTAAGCTAAGTGACCCCAGAAAGGTAGGTGACTCAAGAAAAGTGGAACTCATTTTGAGGCTCTTTTCATGGGGTCCATTGTTGAAATGGCTTTTCAGAGATTGGTGACCACAGGTTGGTTGACGTTATTCACACTGGGGTCATAATAATGCCTTTCAGCAGGCGCTTTTATCCCAGTGATCCTGTTGAGTATGCGACCCCAGTGGTACAGTAGGTAGGAAGCAGAACTGTTCCATTAAGACCCTATGTGTCACTTTAGACTCCTGCTAGCAACACACACACACACACACACACACACACACACACACACACACACACACACACACACACACACACACACACACACACACACACACACACACACACACACACACACACACACACACACACACACACACACACACACACACACACACACACACACACACCACTGCGAGGCATTGCCTCACCTATCCCCTGGGAACACTCAACTGAACACTTGTTTATGTTCTATTCCAGACCATGTTCACCTCCTTCCACATCTTTCTCCTAGAAGGTCGTTGATACACATCAATACGTGGTAATTGGTGTAGCTCTGTGAAATGGAGGTCGGGGGGAAGCATTTGACGACTCATATCACTACTGCAAGGATACTGAGGTTGTGAAGCACTTGTTGTGGTATGTTTATGTCAAGAAAGCAAATAAATAATATTTAATTTGTGTTTTTTAATAATAGTAACCATGATAAATTGACAAAATATATAATTTAGAGTTTGGCTATTGAGGTTTCAACTAAAAAGGGGAATGTATCATTTGAAAACACTTCACTTCACATGTTTGGAGAGGCATATTGTTGCAGTGTAGACTGCTGCATAGATTACTGATAATTAATCTGATTATACCTGGTTTGAATGCAATGCGATGGCACTGAACTGAGGAGGGGAATGAAAGACCTTACGACTTGCTGCTGATTTATGAATGGGAATAGATTTCCCCGTGTAATGTTAACCCTCATTAACAGAGAACAGAGGACAGAGAACATGGGCTCTGTCAGTCTGTCTCTATTTCTCCCCTCTCTCATTCCCTCTCTCCTTCTCTCTCTCACTCCTCCTCTCTCTCTCTCTCTCTCTCTCCTCATGATTGTGTATTGCTCTGTTCAGTAGACTGTGCTTTTTCTGTGATCTGATAGGGGTGTCAGTGGACGGACTGTGAACACTCTGAGAGACTCTGGGTTGAGGTCAGTGATAAAGTAGTCTACAGTACTATTGCCAAGAGATGAGCTATAGGTGTACCTACCATAGGAGTCCCCTCGAAGCCTACAATTAACTATGTACATACCCAGCGTGCGACAGAGCTGCAGGAGTTGTGACCCGTTTTTGTTGGTTATGTTGTCGTCGTTGTGCCTAAAGGGGGGAGGGGGGGGTGGGGGGGTGGAATGGTGTCACCTCCAGGTAGGTGTTTGTCCCCTTGTGTGCTGAGGGTGTCAGGTTCTTGTCCAGTAAGTTGCCACAGACTAGTACGTGTCCCCGGGCCTGGAAATGATTGATTTCCCCCTCTAGGATGGAGAAGCTGTCTTCATTCAAGTATGGTGATTCTAGTGGGGGGATATAGGTAGCACACAGGAGGACATTTTTCTCTGTTGAAATCATTTCCTTTTGAATTTCTATACCATGTTTCTTGTAGGATGAAAACATCTGTATTTCAGATTGTTTGGGGGTGAAGTCCAGGTTCCTGCTCTTTAGGCCAAAGGCAGATGACCTCAGTCCCTGGATATTCCAGGATGAGCTAGTGAAGGCTTTGTGTTCCATAAAGTGTCCAATGTTGTTAGTCGTGTGGTTTGGCCTCAGACCAGTAAGTGTGAGCAGAGCCTGCTGAGCATCTGGTACATTGCCATTGGCTTGCGCTAGTGTAAGAGTGGGGGTTGGGCCTGTTTGCCTGCTCACGGCCTTGGCTTATGTGTGACTTTCATGCTGAGGCCATCTTTGAGGGGGTGGGGGGCATGGGGTGGGCAGGAGGGGCATAGGTCTGATCTGAGGGAGCCTAAATGGGGTGTGGGCATGGTTGACTTGGGGGGGGGGGTGTTGATTGGTTGGGGTGGGGGTGTGGATGTGGCTGGTGGTGGTGTGGTCTGGATGTAGGTCTTCTCGGCGTGGGTCCTCTATGTGTAGGTCTGGGGGGGTCCCGCAGGTCTGGGAGAGTGTCTGTTGCTCTGTTAATCCTGTGTGAGGTGTTGGGGCTGTGGTTGAGTGCCATGTCCTTTAGGGTCCGGGCGAAGGTGGGTACTCCTGCCTTGTATAGGTGGACCTGGTCGTAAAGGCTGTTCAAGTCCAGGGTGGAGTGGTGGGCCAGGTAGACATTTGGTTTTGAGGCACAGTCATGGGACATACTTGCGTTTACCCGCTGTATGGTAGCAGGGTGGAAGTCTTTTCGTGGTAGCAGGGTGTAGAAAAGGCTTTTCAATCACTCCCTTGAGTGCTGAGGCCACCCTTTCCTGCTGTGTTCTCAGGTCATTTGTGCCTGTGTGTATTATTATGTGGCTGGGTGACACTAGTTGGTCCTCAGACAGAAGGTCTAGGGCGCTGGGTGTTTGGACACCAGAGTTTAGACACAGTGTGTTTGGGAAACAGTTTATTTTCTAACGAAGTAGCATGGTAACAGCCCCTCCAGCCCCAGGTGTTAACTATCATCTCTCCTCCTGGTCCTGTTCACAGAGATACAGATTCAGCTGAGGAGGAAGAGGAGAAGGAGATGATGAAGATGAGGAGGAGAAGGAAGGAGAGTAGAGATCTGGGAAACAGTGTGAATACCTCTCTCTATTCAGCCCACTAGGTGATGTACAGAATACCTCTCTCTCTATTCAGCCCACTAGGTGATGTACAGAATACCTCTCTCTATTCAGCCCACTAGGTGATGTACAGAATACCTCTCTCTATTCAGCCCACTAGGTGATGTACAGAATACCTCTCTCTATTCAGCCCACTAGGTGATGTACAGAATACATCCCTCTATTCAGCCCACTAGGTGATGTACAGAATACCTCTCTCTATTCAGCCCACTAGGTGATGTACAGAATACCTCTCTCTCTATTCAGCCCACTAGGTGATGTACAGAATACCTCTCTCTATTCAGCCCACTAGGTGATGTACAGAATACCTCTCTCTATTCAGCCCACTAGGTGATGTACAGAATACCTCTCTCTATTCAGCCCACTAGGTGATGTACAGAATACCTCTCTCTATTCAGCCCACTAGGTGATGTACAGAATACCTCCCTCTATTCAGTCCTCCAGATACACACACACACACACACCCCTGTGAGTAAGGTAGAATATTAATGGGGGTAATCTCTGGTGTACATCTCAGAGGGAGGGAGATGCTGTGAGGAGTACCACCAGGTAGTCTGGTTCTCCAGGGACTTCTGCAGCTGTGTTAACACCCACATGTTGTCTCAGAGTTGACTAGCATGCATAGCATCCGTAGCGTACATAAAGTCTATAGAAACACTACATAGATCTAGCTATAAGCTTATGACATACTGTATAAAAAGGATTTCTGAAACATACATCATGTCTTTGTAAACTGCATATACCAGTAGATGCTTCACAGGTCATCTACTGTATTCTCTAAACATATATGTTACTGTATAAAGGCTGTATAGAGTGGATCCTCGTTGACTCATCTTCAGACTACAGCTTTACGTCGGAGTTGTCACAGAGCGTTTAAAGCCTGGCTAGTTCTGAAATGATGTACACACAAGTGTTGTATTTGGTCCAACAGCCAATCGGGATCCTAATAAACTAAACCAAACCACATTCATCCAGTAAGTTGTAGCTGCAGGTACAAAAAAGTTAAATAAAAGATAGATACCAGCACACTGTTGAATGCTCCTGAAGTTTATTGATGGTCTTCACAAGTTGTCCGGAAGGAGAGAGAGAGAGAGAGAGAGAGAGAGAGAGAGAGAGAGAGAGAGAGAGAGAGAGAGAGAGAGAGAGAGAGAGAGAGAGAGAGAGAGAGAGAGAGAGAGAGAGAGAGAGAGAGAGAGAGAGAGAGAGAGAGAGAGAGAGAGAGAGAGAGAGAGAGTCCCATTGGACAAGTTAAGGTAGTCTCTCCTTGTTCCAGTCTGTTTTCTTCCTTTTTGTGCGTAATAAATACAACCCTGGCAGATCACGAAGGCCTCGGTTTGTCCAGCTGGGACTCCAGCAAGGGGCGACCTATCATCCGCGGCCGGGTGTCACATCTGCCAGTTTGGGGGATGATTAATGATAAAGGGTAAGAGGCAGCTCTGTGTTCCCTGCCAGACCTGGGTTCAAATACTGTTCTAAATCATTTTACTTACTTTATCTGTGCCCAATTGAGCTTGGCTGGTGAAATGGGACCAGTAGAAAAGTCCCAAAACTGCAAACCCTGTGCGAAACCACTCCAGCAATCGCTCAAAGTATTTGAACCCAGGTCTGATGCTCGGAGCGCTGTGCTGCTAGTGGATGTGTGTTCTTTCTGAACCATGACTAGTTGGTGCTGTCAGAGGAGATTTTAGATGAGGAGGCTGTGTGTGTGTGTGTGTGTGTGTGTGTGTGTGTGTGTGTGTGTGTGTGTGTGTGTGTGTGTGTGTGTGTGTGTGTGTGTGTGTGTGTGTGTGTGTGTGTGTGTGTGTGTGCCACAGCGGGCCTAGTGAAGCTCACAACAGGAGACCAGGATGAGTGATCGGCCCACTGCCATCGCCACCAATTAAACAGTGGCTCCGTTCACCTTGGACGGACGTGTGTGTGTGCATGTGTGTGTGGTCCTGTAATGTCCACGCTGACAGTGACACTGCCCTAACAAATAGTGCTTAGCCCTAACAAATAGCTGCCTGCCTGTCTGTCTGTCACCCCTGGGGGAGTAGGGAGAACAGCTGTAAGGCATTAGGAGGATGGGACATCACCTGTCGTGTTCCTAATGGCACCCTACCCCCTACATATAGTGAACTACTTTTAACTAGCAGCAGAGCACTAAATAGGGAATAAAGTCCCATTTGGGATGCAGAAAGAACTTCAACAGGGACACAACATTAACAATTAGTCACCAGTAATCACTGGTGTTGATCTGATTGGACTAGGTCATGATAATTGAATCTGATTGGACTAGGTCATGATCATTTGATCTGATTGGACTAGGTCATGATCATTTGATCTGATTGGACTAGGTCACGATCATTTGATCTGATTGGACTAGGTCATGATCATTTGATCTGATTGGACTAGGTCAGGATAATTTGACCTGACAAGGTCATGATAATTTGATCTGATTGGACTAGGTCATGATCATTTGATCTGATTGGACTAGGTCATGATCATTTGATCTGATTGGACTAGGTCAGGATAATTTGACCTGACTGGACAAGGTTATGATAATTTGATGTGATTGGACTAGGTCAGGATAATTTGATCTGATTGGACTAGGTCAAATAATATAAATGATTTGATATCACAGACGCAGCCTTTTACCTCGCTCTCTCCCTCTCCCTCTACCTCCCTCTCTATCTTTAGCTCCACTCCCTTTCCTGTTCCATCTCCCATTTTCCTCTCCCACCTTCTCTCCCTCCCTCTCTTGCTTCTTCCATCTCCCCTGTCCCTTCCCACCTCCTCCCCGTCTGCAGATTTCAACAGAGAAAAGAGGAGCTCGTTGGAGTATGAACAAAACACCAGAGGGTGCCAAAGCTTTTTCTGTTTGAAGTGTGATGACCACCACTCTGCTTGAAGTGTGATGACCACCACTCTGCTTGAAGTGTGATGACCACCACTCTGCTTGATGTGTGATGACCACCACTCTGCTTGAAGTGTGATGACCACCACTCTGTTGGAAGTGTGATGACCACCACTCTGTTTGAAGTGTGATGACCACCACTCTGCTTGAAGTGTGATGACCACCACTCTGTTGGAAGTGTGATGACCACCACTCTGCTTGAAGTGTGATGACCACCACTCTGCTTGATGTGTGATGACCACCACTCTGCTTGAAGTGTGATGACCACCACTCTGTTGGAAGTGTGATGACCACCACTCTGTTTGAAGTGTGATGACCACCACTCTGCTTGATGTGTGATGACCACCACTCTGCTTGATGTGTGATGACCACCACTCTGTTGGAAGTGTGATGACCACCACTCTGTTTGAAGTGTGATGACCACCACTCTGTTGGAAGTGTGATGACCACCACTCTGTTTGAAGTGTGATGACCACCACTCTGTTGGAAGTGTGATGACCACCACTCTGTTGGAAGTGTGATGACCACCACTCTGCTTGAAGTGTGATGACCACCACTCTGCTTGATGTGTGATGACCACCACTCTGCTTGAAGTGTGATGACCACCACTCTGCTTGAAGTGTGATGACCACCACTCTGTTGGAAGTGTGATGACCACCACTCTGCTTGAAGTGTGATGACCACCACTCTGTTTGAAGTGTGATGACCACCACTCTGTTTGAAGTGTGATGACCACCACTCTGTTTGAAGTGTGATGACCACCACTCTGCTGGAAGTGTGATGACCACCACTCTGCTTGAAGTGTGATGACCACCACTCTGTTTGAAGTGTGATGACCACCACTCTGTTTGAAGTGTGATGACCACCACTCTGTTTGAAGTGTGATGACCACCACTCTGTTTGAAGTGTGATGACCACCACTCTGCTGGAAGTGTGATGACCACCACTCTGCTTGAAGTGTGATGACCACCACTCTGTTTGAAGTGTGATGACCACCACTCTGCTGGAAGTGTGATGACCACCACTCTGCTTGAAGTGTGATGACCACCACTCTGTTGGAAGTGTGATGACCACCACTCTGCTTGAAGTGTGATGACCACCACTCTGTTGGAAGTGTGATGACCACCACTCTGTTGGAAGTGTGATGACCACCACTCTGCTTGAAGTGTGATGACCACCACTCTGCTTGAAGTGTGATGACCACCACTCTGTTGGAAGTGTGATGACCACCACTCTGTTGGAAGTGTGATGACCACCACTCTGTTGGAAGTGTGATGACCACCACTCTGTTGGAAGTGTGATGACCACCACTCTGTTGGAAGTGTGATGACCACCACTCTGTTTGAAGTGTGATGACCACCACTCTGCTTGAAGTGTGATGACCACCACTCTGTTGGAAGTGTGATGACCACCACTCTGCTTGAAGTGTGATGACCACCACTCTGCTTGAAGTGTGATGACCACCACTCTGCTTGAAGTGTGATGACCACCACTCTGCTTGAAGTGTGATGACCACCACTCTGCTTGAAGTGTGATGACCACCACTCTGTTGGAAGTGTGATGACCACCACTCTGCTTGAAGTGTGATGACCACCACTCTGCTTGAAGTGTGATGACCACCACTCTGCTTGAAGTGTGATGACCACCACTCTGTTTGAAGTGTGATGACCACCACTCTGCTTGAAGTGTGATGACCACCACTCTGCTTGAAGTGTGATGACCACCACTCTGTTGGAAGTGTGATGACCACCACTCTGTTTGAAGTGTGATGACCACCACTCTGCTTGAAGTGTGATGACCACCACTCTGCTTGAAGTGTGATGACCACCACTCTGCTTGAAGTGTGATGACCACCACTCTGCTTGAAGTGTGATGACCACCACTCTGCTTGAAGTGTGATGACCACCACTCTGCTTGAAGTGTGATGACCACCACTCTGTTGGAAGTGTGATGACCACCACTCTGTTGGAAGTGTGATGACCACCACTCTGCTTGAAGTGTGATGACCACCACTCTGCTTGAAGTGTGATGACCACCACTCTGCTTGAAGTGTGATGACCACCACTCTGCTTGAAGTGTGATGACCACCACTCTGTTGGAAGTGTGATGACCACCACTCTGCTTGACGTGTGATGACCACCACTCTGCTTGAAGTGTGATGACCACCACTCTGTTTGAAGTGTGATGACCACCACTCTGTTTGAAGTGTGATGACCACCACTCTGCTTGATGTGTGATGATCACCACTCTGCTTGAAGTGTGATGACCACCACTCTGCTTGACGTGTGATGACCACCACTCTGCTTGAAGTGTGATGACCACCACTCTGTTGGAAGTGTGATGACCACCACTCTGTTGGAAGTGTGATGACCACCACTCTGTTGGAAGTGTGATGACCACCACTCTGTTGGAAGTGTGATGACCACCACTCTGTTTGAAGTGTGATGACCACCACTCTGTTGGAAGTGTGATGACCACCACTCTGCTTCAAGTGTGATGACCACCACTCTGTTTGAAGTTTAACCTCTCTGGGATATGTGGGACGCTAACGTCCCACTTGGCCAAAGCCAATAAAAGTGCAGAGCGCCAAATTCAAATAAATTACTATAAAAATCTAACTTTCATTAAATCACACATGAAATATACCAAATTAAAGCTACATTCGTTGTGAATCCAGCCAACATGTCAGAATTCAAATAGGCTTTTCGGCGAAAGCGAAGGATGCTATTATCTGAGGATAGCAACAGAGTAAACAAAGAGAGAGAAGCATATTTCAACCCTGCAGGCGCGACACAAAACGCAGAAATAAAAATATAAGTCATGCCTTACCTTTGACGAGCTTCTGTTGTTGGCACTCCAATATGTCCCATAAACATCACAAATGGTCAATTTGTTCGATTCATTCCGTCGATATATATCCACAATGTCCATTCATTTGACCACCACTCTGCTTGAAGTGTGATGACCACCACTCTGCTTCAAGTGTGATGACCACCACTCTGCTTGAAGTGTGATGACCACCACTCTGCTTGAAGTGTGATGACCACCACTCTGCTTGACGTGTGATGACCACCACTCTGCTTGAAGTGTGATGACCACCACTCTGCTTGAAGTGTGATGACCACCACTCTGCTTGAAGTGTGATGACCACCACTCTGCTTGAAGTGTGATGACCACCACTCTGTTGGAAGTGTGATGACCACCACTCTGCTTGACGTGTGATGACCACCACTCTGCTTGAAGTGTGATGACCACCACTCTGCTTCAAGTGTGATGACCACCACTCTGCTTGACGTGTGATGACCACCACTCTGCTTGAAGTGTGATGACCACCACTCTGCTTCAAGTGTGATGACCACCACTCTGCTTGACGTGTGATGACCACCACTCTGCTTGACGTGTGATGACCACCACTCTGCTTCAAGTGTGATGACCACCACTCTGCTTCAAGTGTGATGACCACCACTCTGCTTGAAGTGTGATGACCACCACTCTGCTTCAAGTGTGATGACCACCACTCTGCTTGACGTGTGATGACCACCACTCTGTTGGAAGTGTGATGACCACCACTCTGTTTGAAGTGTGATGACCACCAATCTGTTGGAAGTGTGATGACCACCACTCTGCTTGAAGTGTGATGACCACCACTCTGTTGGAAGTGTGATGACCACCACTCTGTTTGAAGTGTGATGACCACCACTCTGTTGGAAGTGTGATGACCACCACTCTGCTTGAAGTGTGATGACCACCACTCTGTTTGAAGTGTGATGACCACCACTCTGTTGGACGTGTGATGACCACCACTCTGTTTGAAGTGTGATGACCACCACTCTGTTGGACGTGTGATGACCACCACTCTGTTTGAAGTGTGATGACCACCACTCTGTTTGAAGTGTGATGACCACCACTCTGTTGGAAGTGTGATGACCACCACTCTGCTTGAAGTGTGATGACCACCACTCTGTTTGAAGTGTGATGACCACCACTCTGTTGGACGTGTGATGACCACCACTCTGCTTGAAGTGTGATGACCACCACTCTGTTGGAAGTGTGATGACCACCACTCTGTTTGAAGTGTGATGACCACCACTCTGTTGGACGTGTGATGACCACCACTCTGCTTGAAGTGTGATGACCACCACTCTGTTTGAAGTGTGATGACCACCACTCTGCTTGACGTGTGATGACCACCACTCTTCTCTGCCTTTAATTCCCAGTGTTACATATAAAGGTCATTTCCAATGAGCGCTCCATAAGAAAACCCTGATGAGGTTTGCTTTAATCATATAATCATTCAAACTCATTTAGAGGAAGAGGATCATTTGGAAAGTAATTAAATGAAGTTACCATGTCCAGTGGTGTAAAGTACTTAAGTAAAAATACTTTAAATACTACTTAAGTAGTTGTTTTGGGTATCTGTACTTTAGTATTTATATGTGTGACAACTTTTACTTTTACTTCACTACATTCCTAAAGACAATATGTACTTTTTACATCCCTGACACCCAAAATGTAATTTTGAACGCTTAGCAGGACAGGAAAATGGTCCAATTCAAGTACTTATCAAGAGAACATCCCTGGTTATCCCTACTGCCTCTGATCTGGTGGACTCATTAACACAAATGCTTAATTTGTTCATGATGTCTGAGTGTTGGAGTGTGCCCCTGGCTATACTAAAATTAAAATAAATAAGAAAATCGTGCCATCTAGGTTGCTTAATATAAAGAATTTGAAATTATTTATACTTTTACTTTGATTCTTAAGTATATTGTAGCAATTACATTTACTTTTGATACTTAAGTATATTTAAAACCAAATACGTTTAGACTTTTACTCAAGTAGTATTTTACTGGGTGAGTCATTTTCTATTAAGTTATCTTTACTTTTACTCAATTATGACAATTGGGTAATTTTTCCACCACTGACTATGTCACAACATGTTGATACAATGTTGTTACTAGTTTAAGTACAGCATTACTCCACAGCTATAAGAGTAACTTAATGTTAAGTGTTACCTCAATGCATTTAATTAAAACTAGGCTTAATATATTTAATATGTGACTTTTCTACCCAGAAAGCAACACAGGCCACTGTGAAGCTGTTGTTGTGAATGCATGTTACCATCATAGAATTATAGGATCTCTATGGTAACCATCTACCTCCCTGACTAAGCAAATGCCCTCCATATGGAAGTGAGAGATACCGCTGAGGACACACACACACACACACACACACACACACACACACACACACACACACACACACACACACACACACACACACACACACACACACACACACACACACACACACACACACACACACACACACACACACACACACACACACAGTGAGATACCACTGTGGACACTCTTAGCTATATGGGTTTGCTGTATGTGCTCGCGCCTCCCTTTCACAGCTCAGGTTTTAGTGATATTGGACAAGAGCCCAAAAATAGTTGAATGAAACAGACCTGGGTTTAAATAATATTTGAAATCATTCAAACACATATCTGGGCTTGATTAAGCTTGCCTGGCACAATTGCACCAATATGGAAGTCACAAAACTGCAAACCCCTTCCAGCTGGCACTCTTAGCAAGGTAAAGCAAGCGCTGAAACTAGTTGAAAGATTTAGAATATATTTTATTCCACATGTGGAATGAAAATCCTGTCGTCTCATCTGAGCCCCTGGCAGCAGGAGGAATGTTATTTTTGATTCACTGTGCAACAGATAGAAGCAGAGAGCTGAAGACGTGAGCATGCTTAATGAAACTTGTTTCCACACACGTGCTACTGCTCTGGCCGAGCCTGTGACTGCCATGGTCTTGGGAGAACAACTTTGGTAACACTTTACTTCTAATATGCAGGTGACATGTGTTATCGGCCCTGCGATAGACTGGCGTCCTGTCCAAGGGGTGTACTTGTACATCAAGCTGCGTCAGGCTACAGAAACCGGAGATAGAATAGTGTCCTGTCCAGGGGTTCTAAGGCACTGCATCTCAGTGCTAGAGGAGTCACTACAGACACCCTGGTTCGAATCCAGGCTGTATCACAACCGCCGTGATTGGGAGTCCCATAGGGCGGCGCACAATTGGCCCAGCGTCGTCCGGGTTTGGCCGGTGTAATAATGTGATCTGATTGGACTAGGTCATGATAATTTGATCTGATTGAACTAGGTCATGATTGAGGCCAGTGGTGATTTTAAAACAGTTACAGTCTAATGGCTGTGATGGAAGAAAACTGAGGATGGATCAACAACATTGTAGTTACTCCACAATACTAACCTAATTGACAGAGTGAAAAAAGGAAGCCTGTACAGATCACAAATATTCCAAAACATGCTGTTTGCAGTAAGGCACATAAGTAGTAGTGCATAAAATGTGGCAAAGCAATTCACTTTTATCCTGAATACAAAGTATTATGTTTGGGGCACTTCCAATACAACAATTTACTGAGGACCACTTTCCATATTTTCAAGCATAGTGATGTCTGCATCATGTTATGGGTACGTTTGTAATCGTTAAGGACTGGGGAGTTTTTCAGGATAAACATTTTACGGAGTGGAGGTAAGCATAGGCAAAATCCTAAAGCAAAACCTGGTTCAGTCTGCCTTCCAACAAACACAGGGAGTTGAATTCACCTTTCAGCAGGACAATAACTTAAAACACAAGGCCAAATCTACCCAGGAGTGTCTTACCAAGAAGACAATGAATTTGCCTGAGTGGCTGAGTTACAGTTTTGACTTAAATCTACTTGAACATCTACGGCAAGACTTGAAAATGGTTGTCTAGCAATGATCAACAACAAATCTATTGGTCCATCCTCAATTTTTCTTCTATCACAGCCATTAAACTCTGTAACTGTTTTTAGTCACCATTGGCCTCATGGTGAAATCCCTGAGTGGTTTCCATCCTCTCCGGCAACAGAGTTAGGAAGGACACCTGTATCTTTGTAGTGACTGGGTGTAATGATAAACCATCCAAAGTGTAATTAATAACTTCACCATGCTCAAAGGGATATTCAATCTCTGCTTTTTAATTTTTTAACAATCTAGGTGCCCTTCTTTGCAAGGCATTGGAAAAGCTGCATGGTCTTTGTGGTTTAATCTAAGGGACCTTACAGATAATTGTATGTGTGGGGAACAGAGATGAGGTAGTCATTAAAACATCTTGTTAAACACTATTATTGCACACGGAGTCCATGCAACTTATTATGTGACTTGTACATTTTTACTCTTGAACATATTTAGGCTGGCCATAACAAAGGGGTTGAATACATATTGACTCAAAACATTTCAGCTATTCATTTTTTATGAATTTGTAAAAATTACTGAAAACATAATTCCACTTTGACATTATGGGATATTGTGTGTAGGCCAGTGACCCCAAAAAAACTAAATTTACTCAATGTTGGCTGTAACACTACAAAATGTGGAAAGGATGTGATTACTGTCTGAAGGCTCCATGATACAGCAGCTGTAACACTACTGTCTGAAGGCTCCATGATACAGCAGCTGTAACACTACTGTCTGAAGGCTCCAAGATACAGCAGCTGTAACACTACTGTCTGAAGGCTCCATGATACAGCAGCTGTAACACTACTGTCTGAAGGCTCCATGATACAGCAGCTGTAACACTACTGTCTGAAGGCTCCATGATACAGCAGCTGTTACACTACTGTCTGAAGGCTCCATGATACAGCAGCTGTAACACTACTGTCTGAAGGCTCCATGATACAGCAGCTGTAACACTACTGTCTGAAGGCTCCATGATACAGCAGCTGTGTGATTCCTCTAGGAGTTACAACCTTGATACTTAGGACATACTGTATCTGTAGTTCATTCACTCATCAGCTGTTTGTCCCTCTATAAGACAGGCAACTACTGGAACTCCTTCTTTGGCCGCTTTCAAAACCTTTGCTGGAAAATAGCACATTTTGAGAGAGAGAGAGAGCGAGAGAGAGAGAGAGAGATCAAGATCAAATACCAAATACCATTAAGTGTCTCACGTGTTTGATTTATTTAATGAGGTGTATATTTTGAAAGCCAGTCTTTACATAATACATGGTCATATCAGCTGAGGACTGAAGCTACTGCATATTAATTATACATGGAGGTCACCAGAGAGACATTAGCATCGCCAGCAGCAGAGGCAGCAGCAGGCTCACGTCTTCATCTGTTTCTCCAAGCATGCGTCCCAAATGGTACCCTATTCCCTATATAGTGCACTACTTTTGACCAGAGCCCTATGGACACTGGTCAAAAGTAGTGCACTATATAGGAATGAGGATGTCATTTGTGAGGCAGCCTGGTGCTGCTGTTGCTCAGGTGTGCGTGCAGGGATACAGGGATATCTCCTGATTGTGGCCTGTCAGATGTGTCTCAGCTGATTGTTGAGTTAATTGTGTCGGTTTCAATGAACACCTCTGTGACATTTAAACTACAGGGTCCCCGGGCGAGACGTACATGTGACAGAAGAAACAGAGGAGCATCTGTAGACAGCGCATAAGTACATAATAATAGGAATTTTCTTCTTCTCTTCCTCTCTTCTCCTCTCCTCTGCTTCTCTCCTCCCTGATTGATCTGTGGAGGATGGTGATTTGTTTTACGGCTGTGATCGAGGACAAAGATGAATCACACTGGTTAGCAGACTTGGATTCAAACACAATTCGAAATCATTCAAACATTTCATGTATTTGCTCAAGCCTGTCTGGAATAACATACTATTCAAAATACCATTTGAACCCAGCTCTGCTGCTTAGCGGCACTGCAATATGAAGATTGTCTCAGAGATCTGTGGTAGACGGTGCCAAGACGTGACTCCCCACGCGGCTGGCCGGCCAGCTCGGCCAATGACAGCTGTCTGATATGTCTGGTGTGGATTAACTGAAAGATTATTTCAGCGGTAGCAGTTTCTCTGGCCGAGGAGTCGCGTTCCCTTGGATGATTCACTGTGTCCCCGAACCATATGCACTGCTTCTATGAAGCATCCAACAAGCGGAGATGGAAGCTAATCAAAACCAGTTAGATTTAAATTACAGTGCGGTTCAAGGACAAGGTTGAACAAATATTTTTATTCATGTTTAGGATTGAGAAATATTTATATTATTCATAGAACTAATGCAAAGATAAAATATCTGTGTCCTTTCATAGAGTTTATGTGCATGGCCATTATTACTAAATTAATGATATGTACTCATTGTTTTGAAGAATATAACTCTAAAGCTTAGTTCATCTGTCGTACCCCTTCAGAACCCCCCAAAAAATATTGTTTACTCCAATGTTTGTAATAATGTAAATGTAAACAAACAATGTACAGCCTCAAAACATGGTTAAAAATATAATTTTGATTTCATGGACGGTCAGTCCTTGCATCCATAGCTCTGTCTATGAATTTGAGAGTAGTAAAATTCTTACAGCCTCATCACTGAGCCTTTTACTGAAACAGTGGCGGGTAGTTCACGTTATTGTTTCAACTGTGGATTTCCCCTTTAACATGCAACTGGTGCATGGAACAAAAGTACCCCTACTTAAAAATGTGAATAAATGATGTGCTGGGGGAAAAAAAGTTGTTTATTCAAGCTTTTGACATGAACAATATAGCAAAGAAAACAGTTGATTTCTACCCAAAAACTGTTAGTGTAGAAGATGCAGAAGATTAGTGGTTAACTGCTCTGATTAACATATATTAACCAGATTATTACCAGATTATTAGGCCTGCCCTAGTCTAAACGCCAGATGGGATGTCCTTCTACATTTGTTCCTGTGTTTATGACTGTGTCTAATAGCCATTCATGTCATGGCATTTATTTTGTAACATGTAAAACAAATTCAGATATTAGATATTGTTCACGATAATCCATCATTTTCAACTCATGCTATTTCCAACTCTTGTGGACAACCCCCCCCAAGAAAGACACAGTGTTGTATTATTAATTAAATCTAAATAGCCCCTGTTCTTTGGAGAGAAATTAAATAATGCCGTACCGGTATAGCCTAACTGTCTGATTAATTTAATATTCTTCCCACCACAGCTAAATCAGACTCAGAACAGAAATGAAATGATAAACTTTCCACTAATGCAGAGTAAAAAGGTTTATCCACCCAGGTCCCATGCTGTTCTATTCCCTATATAGTGCACTACTTTTGACCAGGGCCCGTAGGGAACCCGCTACTCAAACGTAGTACACTGTATAGGGAACAGGGTACCATTTGAGCCATGGCCTATGTTCCATGCAGCTACGGCCTCCAGTGATGACCAGTCAAATTGGATTACGTCTGTGGTGGCTTGGGGGTTCTCTACAGCTGCTGCTGCTTGATAGGGGGGTTTAGGTGAGCTGCAAAGTGTTAACTTGGCCCCACTTAAAAGACTAGCACAGACACACATTTATATTCTACAGCCAAACACTGGCACTGGCAGGTTACAATGCCAGCCGAGTAGGATAGTAGTCATGTCGCTAATGAAAAATACTGCAGAAAATCTATATATCTGGAGTGGAGGTTGTTTGTTTAAATAGATATTAATCATGTACATTACTCTCTACTGTCTCTGCTACTACTCTACTGTGTTATAAGGATAAAGACTACCACTACTACTACTAAAACTACTACTACAACTATGTTATAAGGATAAAGACTACTACTACTACTACACTACTGTGTTATAAGGATAAAGACTACCACTACTACTACTAAAACTACTACTACAACTATGTTATAAGGATAAAGACTACTACTACTACTACTCTACTGTGTTATAAGGATAAAGACTACTACTACCACTACTCTACGGTGTTATAAGGATAAAGACTACTACTACCACTACTCTACGGTGTTATAAGGATAAAGACTACCACTACTACTACTACTACTCTACTGTGTTATAAGGATAAAGACTACTACTACCACTACTCTACGGTGTTATAAGGATAAAGACTACTACTACCACTACTCTACGGTGTTATAAGGATAAAGACTACCACTACTACTACTACTACTACTACTACTACTACTACTACAACTCTACTGTGTTATAATGATAATGACTACTAATACTACTACAACTATGTTATAAGGATTAAGACTACTAATACTACTACAACTACTACAACTATGGTATAAGGATTAAGACTACTAATACTACTACAACTACTATAACTATGGTATAAGGATTAAGACTACTAATACTACTACTACTACTACAACTATGTTATAAGGATAAAGACGAATACTACTACAACTCTACTGTGGTATAATGATAGTGACTACTAATACTACTACAACTATGTTATAAGGATTAAGACTACACCTACTACAACTCTACTGTGTTATACGGATAAAGACAACTACAACTCTACTGTGTTAAAAGGATAAAGACAACTACAACTCTACTGTGTTATAAGGATAAAGACTACTGCTACTACTACTACTACTACTGTGTTATAAGGATAACGACCACTACTACTACTACTCTACTGTGTTATAAGGATAAAGACTACTACTACTACTACTACTACTACAACTACTGTGTTATACGGATAAAGACTACTTATACTACTACTCTACTCTACTGTGTTATAAGGATAAAGACTACTACTACTACTACTACTACTACTACTACTACAACTACTGTGGTATACGGATAAAGACTACTACTACTACTACTACTACAACTCTACTGTGGTATAATGATAGTGACTACTAATACTACTACAACTATGTTATAAGGATTAAGACTACACCTACTACAACTCTGCTGTGTTATACGGATAAAGACAACTACAACTCTACTGTGTTAAAAGGATAAAGACAACTACAACTCTACTGTGTTATAAGGATAAAGACTACTGCTACTACTACTACTACTACTGTGTTATAAGGATAACGACCACTACTACTACTACTCTACTGTGTTATAAGGATAAAGACTACTACTACTACTACTACTACTACAACTACTGTGTTATACGGATAAAGACTACTTATACTACTACTCTACTCTACTGTGTTATAAGGATAAAGACTACTACTACTACTACTACTACTACTACTACTACAACTACTGTGGTATACGGATAAAGACTACTACTACTACTACTACTCTACTCTACTGTGTTATAAGGATAAAGACTACTACTACTACTACTGCTACTACTACTACAACTACTGTGTTATAAGGATAACGACTACTACTACTACTCTACTCTACTATGTTATAAGGATAAAGACTACTACTACTACTCTACTCTACTGTGTTATAAGGATAAAGACTACTACTACTACTCTACTCTACTGTGTTATAAGGATAAAGACGACTACTACTACTACTACTACTACTACTACTACTACTACTACTACTACTACTACTCTACTCTACTGTGTTATAAGGATAACAACTACTACTACTACTACTACTACTACTACTACTACAACTCTACTGTGTTATAAGGATAACAACTACTACTACTACTACTGTGTTATAAGGATAACAACTACTACTACTACTACTGTGTTATAAGGATAACGACTACTACTACTACTCTACTGTGTAATAAGGATAAAGACTACTGCTACTACTACTACTACTACTGTGTTATAAGGATAACAACTACTACTACTCTACTCTACTATGCTATAAGGATAAAGACTACTACTACTACTCTACTCTACTGTGTTATAAGGATAAAGACTACTACTACTACTACAACTACTGTGTTATACGGATAAAGACTACTACTACTATACTGTGTTATAAGGATAAAGACTACTACCACTACTACTACTACTACTACAACTACTGTGTTATACGGATAAAGACTACTACTACTACTCTACTCTACTGTGTTATAAGGATAACGACTACTACTACTACAACTCTACTGTGTTATAAGGATAAGGACTACTACTATTCTACTGTGTTATAAGGATAAAGACTACTACCACTACTACTACTATTACTCTACTGTGTTATAAGGATAACGACTACTACCACTACTACTACTACTACTACTACTACTACTCTACTGTGTTATAAGGATAAAGAATACTACTATTCTACTGTGTTATAAGGATACGGACTACTACTACTCTACTGTGTTATAAGGATAAGGACTACTACTACTCTACTGTGTTATAAGGATACAGATTACTGTTACTCTACTATACTGTGCTCTACTGTTACAAGGATAAAGACACAACTCAATAATACATACTTTTTTCATGTTCTAAATGAAAATGGAAAATAAGTATTTTTTTGTGAGAATTGTTTGCTTTTCACAATATAAAACATACACACACAAACAAAAACATAGAGATGTTGACGAACATTCATAACATCCCTCCTGCCCAGACCCACCAGCTCACACTCCCATCCCCCGTGCCCGCATCACTCTCTGCCACATGGCCTCAAACTGCACCATTTTGTTTCTCTCCGTCGCCCACACACTTTCAACATTTAGTTAACAAAGCATTTGACCTTTCCTTTGTGTTAAAGATGGAGGACTGGTTGATTTTCAGTTTTTAATTATACGTGTTTTCAATATGATTGACGAGAAGAGTATGGTAGAAACCATCGGGTATCTCACCGCACCCTCATATGCCATGTCTTGAAAAATGCAGACAGACAGATTAAAAGTTCATTTACACTCTAATACTTCTGACAGACAACTTTTTAACTCCACCCATAACTTTTGGACTTTCTAGCATTCCCAGAAGGCATTAATTATTGTGTAGTGTAGATTACTTCTTCAATAGATACAGCAAATATTGTGAATATTACTCTGTCGTACTGTCATAAGGCATAAGGCATCGAGCTAAAGGCTAGAGCTGCCGCTTTCAAGGAGCGTTAGACTAATCCGGACGCTTATAAGAAATCCCGCTACTCCCTCAGACGAACCATCAAACAAGCAAAGCATCAATACAGGACTAAGATTGAATCCTACTACACCGGCTCTGATGCTCGTCCGATGTGGCAGGGCTTGAAAACTATTACGGATTACAAAGGGAAACCTAGATGCGAGCTGCCTAGTGACGTGAGCCTACCAGACGAGCTACATGCTTTTACTGCTCGCTTCGAGGCAAGCAACACTGAAGCATGCACGAGTGCACCAGCTGTTCTGGATGACTGTGCGATAAAGCTCTCGGTAGCTGATGTGAACAAAACCTTTAAACAGGTCAACATTCACAGGACGTGTACTCAAAGCATGCGCGGACCAACTGTCAAGTGTCTTCACTGACATCTTCAACTTCTCCCTGACCGAGTCTGTAATACCTAAATGTTTCAAATAGACCACCATAGTCCCTGTGCCCAAGGAAGTGAAGGTAACCTGCCTAAATGAAGCGAAGGTAACCTGCCTAAATGATTACCGCCCCGTGGCGCTCACGTCGGTAGACATGAAGTGCTTTGAAAGGCTGGTCATGGCTCACATCAACAGCATCCTCCCGAACACCCTAGACCCACTTCGCATACCGCCCCAACAGATCCACAGATGACGCAAACTCAATCGCACTCCACACTGCCCTTTCTCACCTGGACTAAAGGAACACCTATGTGAGAATGATGTTCATTGACTACAGCTCAACATTCAACACCATAGTGCCCACGAAGCTCATCACTAAGCTAAGGACTCTGGGACTAAACACCTCCCTCTGCAACTGGATCCTGGACTTCCTGACGGGTCGCCCCCAGGTGGTAAGGGTAGGCAACAACACGTCTGCCACGCTGATCCTTAACACTGGGGCCCCTCAGGGGTGTGTACTTAGTCCCCTCCTGTATTCCCTGTTCACACATGACTACGTGGCCAAACACGACTCCAACACCATCATTAAGTTTGCTGATGACACAACAGTGGTAGGCCTGATCACCGGCAACGATGAGACAGCCTATAGGGAGGAGGTCAGAGAACTGGCAGTGTGGTGCCAGGACAGCAACCTCTCCCTCAATGTGAGCAAGACTAAGGAGCTGATCGTGGACTACAGGAAATGGCGGAACGAACAAGCCCCCATTAACATCAACGTGGCTGTAGTGAAGCGGGTCGAGAGTTTCAAGTTCCTTGGTGTCCACATCACCAACGAACTATAATGGTCCAAACATACCAAGACAGTCGTAAGAGGGCAGGACAAAACCTCTTCCCCCTCAGGAGACTGAAAAATTTGCCATGGGTCCCCAGATCCTCAAAAGGTTCTACAGCTGCACCATCGAGAGCATGCTGGCCGGTTGCATCACCGCCTGGTATGGCAACTGCTCGGCATCTGACCGTATGGCGCTACAGAGGGTAGTACCGGAGCACCAAGTCTAGGACCAAAAGTCTCCTCAACAGCTTCTACCCCCAAGCCATAAGACTGCTGGCTGAACAATTCATAAGATCGCCACAGGACAATTTATATTGACACCCCCCCTCCCTTTTGTACACTGCTGCTACTAACTGTTTGTTTGTTACCTATGCATAGTCACTTTGCCCCCACCTACATGTACAGATTACCTCAACTAGCCTGTACCCCTCCAAGTACAGATTACTTCAACTAGCCTGTACCCCTTCAAGTACAGATTACCTCAACTAGCCTGTACCCCTACATGTACAGATTACCTCAACTAGCCTGTACCCCTACATGTACAGATTACCTCAACTAGCCTGTACCCCTACATGTACAGATTACCTCAACTAGCCTGTACCCCTACATGTACAGATTACCTCAACTAGCCTGTACCCCTACAAGTACAGATTACCTGACTCAGTACCGGTGCCCCCTGTATATAGCCTCATTATTGCTATTCTTATTGTGTTACTTTTTATTAATACTTTTTATTCATACTTTTTATTCATACTTTTTATTTCAGTCTACTTGGTAAATATTTTCTTCTTCTTGAACTGCACTGTTGGATAAGGGCTTGTAAGTCAGCATTTCACTGTAAATCTACACTTGTTATATTTGACATCTGTGTGTAACGGCAGCCTTCCTCCTCTTCGTCTGAAGAGGAGGTGTAGCAGGGATCGGACCAAGACGCAGCGTATTCCGTGTTCAACATGCTTTAATCAACAAGACGAAAACTGTGAACACTTACAACGATACAAAATAACAAACGTGGCAAACCGAAACAGCCCTATCTGGTGCAGAGAAAACACAGAGACAGGAAACAACCACCCACAAAATCCCAACACAAAACAAGCCACCTATATATGATTCCCAATCAGAGACAACACAAAACATCTGCCTCTGATTGAGAACCATATTAGGCCAAACATAGAAACAGACAAACTAGACACACAACATAGAATGCCCACCCAGCTCACGTCCTGACCAACACTAAAACAAGCAAAACACACAAGAACTATGGTCAGAACGTGACACTGTGACAAATAAAGGATGAACCATCACATTTTTCTCAAACATTTAAAATGATTATTAATACGCAATTATTTGAGATATAATATATTGGTCCCTGTTGCATTCTTCCAGACTTGTTTCAGCAAAAATGGGATAAACAAATGTCTCATTGATGGCAGAGCTATTCTGAAGGAGAGTTTGACCTGCAGACAGGGGCCAAGGTTGTATTTTTAAACAGAGAATAGACAGAGACAGAGAATAGAAATGCCAAGAGAACATCAGAGACAGTGTTTGTTTTACCCATGGCTGGAATGCTGAGGCTTTAGGTCTTTGCCAGCCTCCCCCCAGTGATTGAATGTGTGTATGTGTGTGTGTGTGTGTGTGTGTGTGTGTGTGTGTGTGTGTGTGTGTGTGTGTGTGTGTGTGTGTGTGTGTGTGTGTGTGTGTGTGTGTAAAAACCTCATGCCAATGTTGTTGTCAATACCCCTTGGTCCATCCTCTGGCCTGTAGTTTTGGGCTCTCCCAAGAGTGAGCTGAAAGAGACAGGAGGTGTTGTGTTCCTCAACCAACACTACTGACACATGGAACTAACATTTGGCAGGTTGGTTCCCACCATATCGCTGTTGCCTGCAGTTACGGCAAATATCTCAATTTTCTTTGTAGGCTGCGTTACTAAACCCCATTACAATGTTGATTAATCCTTTGAACTTGTTTTTGTAAAGAGGTCTTCTGAAGAAATGGGAAAGGTTCAGCAGCACTTTACATTCCAGCCCAGAATAGAGGGTAACAACCACAGAGATCCTATTCAATTATCCTAGTAAAAATGTACTTTTATGGTAATAACATAATAATAAAGTGAAATAAAGTGAAAACTAGTTTTAAAGACTTCCTGTTTTCTCATAATAACCATATAATTGATTGCTTGGTAATAATAATAATTTACATATATATATATATATAACTTTGTCTTTTTGTCTTCACTGCTTGGTCTGGGATCAGATCCCCTATGTCCATATAATCTTATTCATTATGGTCTATGAGGCAAAACTGATCCTAGATCAGCATTCAAACTTTAAGACACTTTATGAATACAGGCCCTGATTAAGATTTTTGGAGACATTTACTGTAGCATCATCTTCCATAGAGATGGAAAGAGGGCACACCTCTCTATCTATCTCTATGGGTCATTTCCCATGATGCCACGCTCCATTACTTAGACATAGCTAAGTCTAGCTGGGAGAAATACAATTCATCCTCGTGGATACATCCACATTATGTATCACTGTCCCTGGCTGTAGCAGCTTTCTCACTGTACAGCACCTACGTACCAGACCTGGGTTCAAATACTATTTGAGATCTTTCAAATCCTTTTGAGCATTTGCTCTAGCCTGGCTGGAGTGCCAGATGGGGCGGGGTTCGCACCCTATTCCCTATACAGTGCACTACTTTTGACTAGAGACTTTTGGGCCCTGGTGAAAAGTTGTGCACTAGATAGGGAATATGGTGGTATTTGTGACGCATCCTACATTTCAATGTGACGTTTGAGCTTTGGTTTAACCAGGAGGACAATTACACCCTACTGCATAACTCACAGCACCACTATCAGTCCACTGTGTCACATCACTATAATGGACGCCATGAATTAAACTGCCTGCTGAGTTGTGTTAGAGTCCGTCGGCGAACGGCAGAGAAACAGTAATTACTGGGTAGTACAATCCTATGTTTACAGTCCCAGATGTATATATATATAGCATGTAGTATAATTGCTGCTTGACAGCCATTACCTAGATGGAGTGTATTTCTGACCCAGCCTATGAGTGAGTAAGGGCAAGCTGTGATTACAGCCTTTCATACAGGGTTTAATAGTAGCTATAACCCATAGTTTATTTCAAAATGGGACAATAACGCTCTCACATGAAACAAATTGACAAACTTTATATTTCATAAGGTACTTATAAGATGATTAAATGTATATAAACTGGAATACAGTGGGCTAGACACAATCATTGCAATGAATGTTCAAACATGTCCGACCTTTCAGCATGTCAGCAAAATTCAGCAAAATTCTATCCGAACCTTTGTCTTACAACAACATTGTCAGGGGACTTACCAAGTAAAAATAAATCATTGTCAGAATGTCAAGATAGAATGAAAAATAAATTAAACTTTCACCGTGTGTGACGACTAGACACTTCAGAAAAGCCCATTCATCTATTCACATTTATGAGCCAAATTCATTTTGTTGGAGTATGAAGTTGACAGTTTGTCTCCTTATGGGATCTAAACTCTATCATTTAGGGATCTAAACTACAGTGTGACAGGGTCAAAGTACCTGAGAGGATCCCATTCAAATAATATCAGAATCTGATATTGGGATCTAAACTACAGTATGACAGGGTGAAAGTATTATGTGACCCTGCTGGTCATCTATGAAAGTTTGAACAACTTAATGGCCATGTACTGTTATAATATCCACCCGGCACAGTCAGAAGAGGACTGGCCACCCCTCAGAGCCTGGTTCCTCTCTAGGTTTCTTCCTAGGTTCATGCATTTCTAGGGAGTTTTTCCTAGACACGTGCTTTCTACATCTGCATTGCTTGCTGTTTGGGGTTATAGGCTGGGTTTCTGTATAAGCACTTTGTGACATGTGCTGATGTAAAATTGACTTTATAAAGACATTTGATTTGATTTGAAAGTACCTGAGAGGATCACATTGACATAATATCAGAACATTATATAGGTATACAGTGTCCTTGTGTGAACTCTGTGGACTAAATGCACAGGTCACTGACAAGTTTGGATCACATCTACAGTGTAATAGTCTTTAGGCATATAGCAGTTACAGGAGGGCAGCTCTATCATGTGACCACAAAGTACCTGTGGGTTTTTTTTGGGGGGGGGGGGGTTCATTAGCTGATAGGTCGTTCAAACCTGTCTTACTTTAGTTCCATTGAGTTTGATGAAGCTTCTCTGGCAGGAATCAGCCAAGACAATGAGTTGGTCAAACTAGTGGTTGTTCACTTTGTTTCTTATCTATTTCACGTGCTTTGGCCATGGAAACATAGGTTTCTCATGCCAATAAAGCCCATTGAGTAGAGTAGAGTAGAGTAGAGTAGAGTAGAGTAGAGTAGAGTAGAGTAGAGTAGAGTAGAGTAAGAGAGAGAGAGAGAGAGAGAGAGAGAGAGAGAGAGAGAGAGAGAGAGAGAGAGAGAGAGAGAGAGAGAGAGAGAGAGAGAGAGAGAGAGAGAGAGAGAGAGAGAGAGAAAGAATAGGGCAACAGACACTGCTCTTATTGAGCCAACTCTCCCCCTCCATTGAGCCAAGTCTGAAATTACAATCATTCATTTAAAATGTTTTACGAAACCAACTAGCCAGCCTGACCTCCGTTCCTAACAAATTGTCAGTGTTGAATATAGACATACTAGGCATATCTACAATGTCCTTTGCACTTGAGTCATATAATGCTTCATAGTGATCTATAATACGGATGTTATAAACTAATTAAATTCCACAAACAGGAAACATCATGAACCGGCCGACTAGCTGACAGACAAGTTAGTATTAAAGTCATTTTCAGCAACTGACACATAACTTGTTTGCCTCTTTCAAAATGGTCTCAGGCGGACTGAAATGAAAAATCCACATGAAAAGCATGTGTTCTGTGTTTTTTCTCTTTTGAGGGAAAATGAAGATAGCGGTGCCATTACGATTGCTCTGTGGGAGCCAGAAACGTACGACTGTGCCCCAAACGGCCTCCTATTCACTACTTTTGGTCAGGGCCCATAGGAAATCCCATAGGGCTCTGGTCAGAAGTAGTGCACTACACAGCGAATAGGGTGCCATTTGGGGCACATTGTATGATTTGGAGGGGATCTGCTGTTTGCTTCGATGAAAATGAGCCTTGATGAGATACACAGAAAGCTGTTCAAAGAAGACCAGGTAATTGCTATGCACCAGTCTCTATGAACCCTGAGTCTACATCCCAAATGGCACCCTATTCCCTAGGAAGTGCATTACTTTGGACTAGGGCCCATAGGTCTCTGGTCAAAAGTAGTGCACTTTGAGGAAATAGGGTTCCATTTGCGAGCCTTCCTGTGTCTATCTCAGAATGGGGAATTAATATGGAAAACAGTTGGAGAAAGTCTATCGCCAAACATGAAAACACACATCTTTGTTTGCTATATCTGAGAGTGCCTGTTGACGTGATTTAGGTAGTTAGTCATGTAACAATGCATGTTTTATTTTAGGGTATGAAATATTGTGCTTCATTGTAAAGCATACAGTATTTCTGATATACAGAATACTAAAAATCACAATATGAAAAGGGATTAATGTAAACCATTTAGAGGGAATGTTTGAGCCTGGAATGCAAATAACCGTTAGCGATGTGATGCAACACACTGAAACATCACCGCTTGGCCTAGATATATACTAATTCAATAAATCGCACTGGCATTTTTTCATATGCTAATGCCTTTAATGAAAAGAAGCAGAAATTAGATTTGTATGTATTAGGTCTTTGTTGTAAAATTGTTAGATATTACTTGTTAGATATTGTTGCAGTGTCGGAACTGGAAGCACAAACATTTCACTACACTCCCAATAACATCTGCTAAACATGTGTATTTGACTAATACAATTTGATTTGATTTGATAAGAAGCAGAAATTCTATGTTATTATGACTAATTTATAGTTTTCAGAAAATGTATTACCGTTTCAACAACACAACACTCCTTTCTGCAGATGCTAGACCATACACAGTGTAAAAGGTAAAGGATTGGTGACTATAGAGGCGGAAGGTAGCTTGGTGGTTAGAGCATCGGACCAGTAACCGGAAGGTTGCTGATCAAATCCCTAAGCTGACAAGGTAAAAAAATATCTGTCGTTCTGCCCCTGAACAAGGCAGTTAACACACTGTTCCCCAGGAGGCTGTCATTGTAAATAAGGGTTTGTTCCTAAATGACTTGCCTGGTTAAATAAAAAAATTAAGTAGTTATTGTACAAGAGAATAGCTTCTTAATAGTCACCAGGTTAAACAAAGTCTATAAATCAATTGGCATTACACAAGGGAAACATTACAGTAGATGTAGAAATGAGGATGTGGTATATACTCTTAGACACATAGCTATGTTTTATTATATCTATCTAATGCAGGTTATGGTCATGGTGTTGGTCAAATTGAAATATGTTCTTTTGTATAGCTAAATAATTTATTATTATTAGAATTATTATAGGCCCTACTGAACATTAAACAGACTATTAAACTGTGAACTAACTGTAAGACAGTTAGATGTAAGACAGTCAGATGGTAAGACAGTCAGATGGCCTATTGGACAGAATTTGTGTGTGTGTGCTTGTGTGCTTGTGTGTGTGTGTGCTTGCATGTTTGCATATCTCATTTCCTTGCAGTGTGCACTGCAGGCTCGAATAACCTGATATACACATTGCATGAAATGTAAGAAGGTAGAACATTTAAATATTTATAATTCCCCCATTGCAGTCAGGACTGCCTCTCTTGGGCACCCAGATTGGAAGGCTTACAGAAATTCAGAATTTGAATGCATCTCAAATGAATAGCTATATTTAGATGGTTCATGTTGAAACAGAAACCTATTGCTTCACGTCCACTGGTGGTGGTTTCAAAATGGAGGCACCAGTATGGGGAGACATAGGTAACACTTTAAGGGCATACAGATATAGGCGTATGCCTTATGATGCATTATAATGCCTTATGATACTCTTATATTGTATTATAGAACTAGCTTTATGGGTGTCTACTTAAAACTTTATGGGTGTCTACTTTCTAAAGGGGTTTATAAGTCGTTTATCAACTGTTATAGATAGTTTAAAAATATATAACAAATAGTTAACACAGTGGTTGAAATTGTGTGATTTGTTATTTTAATGCCAGTCGTTCGACTGGTTCTGTCATTTCTTGATTTGTTGTTTAGATTTTTGGTTATGTGTGTATTAGTATTGTATTTGTGAGACATTCTAGTGCCCTGTTGCAGGTGGTAACTTAAGACATTCTACTGCCTTGTTGGAGCTGGTAACATAAGACATTCTTCTGCCCTGTTGGAGCTGGTAACATAAGACATTCTACTGCCTTGTTGGAGCTGGTAACATAAGACATTCTACTGCCCTGTTGGAGCTAGTAACGTAATACATTCTACTGCCCTGTTGGAGCTGGTAACATAAGACATTCTACTGCCCTGTTGGAGCTGGTAACATAAGACATTCTACTGCCCTGTTGGAGCTGGTAACATAAGACATTCTACTGCCCTGTTGGAGCTAGTAACATAAGACCTTCTACTGCCCTGTTGGAGCTAGTAACATAAGACATTCTACTGCACTGTAGGAGCTAGTAACATAAGCATTTCACTGCACCTGATATAACACCTGCAAATCTGTGTACGCTACCAATACACTTTTTAAACTGTATCTGCAACTGTAACTGTATCTTTAAATACTGTATCTGCATGACCTCTGTCTAATCTTTGTACCCATGTTATCTAGTATGTCTGTAATGTCTGTAGGGGAACTGACACTCTCTTTCTCTGGCTCTCCTTTTCCCCTCTAACAGGACTTTGGTCCCCCAGGACGCCCTGGTGCATCCAAAATGGCACCCCTATTCCCTATATAGTGAACTACTTTTGACCAGGGCCAATAGGGACCAGGGCCAATAGGGCTCTGGTCAGAAGTAGTGCACTATATAGAGGATATGGAATCATTTGGGACGCAGCCCCTGTCTGCCTCTGGGAGATGGTGGCCCTTGATTTGTTATGTCTCCTCATGCAGAGAGGACTGCAGAAGCGAAGCACCTGGAAACTTTTCATGCTGGCCCTCAAAGGTTATAGTGGTTGTCATCTCTTTTCTCACAGCGTCAATTCTATTTTAAAACAGCATGTGAAAGTATATTCCAGATTCAGGGATTCAAGTAGGTGTACTAAAGGAACACAAGAGAGCGTTCCGTTTTTTTACATGGGGGAGTGGGCAATACAGGGTGGCTTGATGAATGCCCCCAGTCCGAGCCATGAAGGGTGGCTTGATGATTGCCCCCAGTCCAAGCCATGAAGGGTGGCTTGATGATTGCCCCCAGTCCAAGCCATGAAGGGTGGCTTGATGATTGCCCCCAGTCCGAGCCATGAAGGGTGGCTTGATGGTTGCCCCCAGTCCGAGCCATGAAGGGTGGCTTGATGGTTGCCCCCAGTCCGAGCCATGAAGGGTGGCTTGATGAATGCCCCCAGTCCGAGCCATGAAGGGTGGCTTGATGAATGCCCCCAGTCCGAGCCATGAAGGGTGGCTTGATGAATGCCCCCAGTCCGAGCCATGAAGGGTGGCTTGATGGTTGCCCCCAGTCCGAGCCATGAAGGGTGGCTTGATGAATGCCCCCAGTCCGAGCCATGAAGGGTGGCTTGATGAATGCCCCCAGTCCGAGCCATGAAGGGTGGCTTGATGATTGCCCCCAGTCCGAGCCATGAAGGGTGGCTTGATGAATGCCCCCAGTCCATGCCATGAAGGGTGGCTTGATGGTTGCCCCCAGTACAAGCCATGAAGGGTGGCTTGTTGATTGCCCCCAGTCCAAGTCATGAAGAGTAGCTTGTTGATTGCCCCCAGTCCAAGCCATGAAGGGTAGCTTGATGATTGCCCCCAGTCCAATGGGCCATGAAGGGCATTTTGATCAACTTCACATTAGTTTTATGTACAGTTTAAGGGCCTTACAAAATATATTACTCTCCCCAGGATACATATAAATCCCCGGGAACAAGAAAATGTTATGAACTTATGTGATTATCCTTCTATGCCCTTGACATTTTCACACTGGAAGCCAAACAGATGTAAAGATCAATCTGGACAGTAGTCACGTGCATTGGTGAGAGAAAATAATACATTCTACACTGTTAGAAAAAAGGGTTCCAAAAGTGTTCTTTGTGGAGGGATAAGGTTCTATCTAGAACCGTTTTCATCTGAAGAACCCTTTTTAAAATAGTATGTAGCCTCTCATTACTTCAAAAATAGAAACTTACTTTTCAGTAAGATTGCAACAGAAAACAAATGAAAATATTAATTCTGGTGTAATTTCATGGGCCAAAGAATCCCCTATGTTGATGGAATATTGACTTTGATATGACTTTATTGAAAGAGGTGAGAATTAATCAGATGTAATTGAATAAGAAGATTAGGTTGGTAATGCCATTCTGTAACGTCAGACTCTGTGAAAAAATGAGCATAACCTCATTTTACAAAAACGTAAAATCTGGAATAAAAACAAGATAAATCCATCAAATGTGATGTATTGATTGATTATAGCAAAAACATTTACATTCAAGTTTAACCACATCGGAATATATCGTTGTCACGGATTAGCAGAATCCCGTGCCATTAAGTCAATGCAGCTGTTTTTATCTCAATATCAAATCATTTCTGGGTAACAATTTAGTACCCTACTGTAATAGTGGTGTCCTAGGACTGTCTGGGAGTGGTCTGAATGAGGGGCATAGGACTGTCCGGAAGTGGTCTGAATGAGGGGCATCGGACTGTCCGGAAGTGGTCTGAATGAGGGGCATAGGACTGTCTGGAAGTGGTCTGAATGAGGGGCATAGGACTGTCTGGAAGTGGTCTGAATGAGGGGCATAGGACTGTCTGGAAGTGGTCTGAATGAGGGGCATAGGACTGTCTGGAAGTGGTCTGAATGAGGGGCATAGGACTGTCTGGAAGTGGTCTGAATGAGGGGCATAGGACTGTCTGGAAGTTGTCTGAATGAGGGGCATAGGACTGTCTGGAAGTGGTCTGAATGAGGGGCATAGGACTGTCTGTGAGTGGTCTGAATGTGGGGCATAGGACTGTCTGTGAGTGGTCTGAATGTGGGACATAGGACTGTCTGGAAGTGGTCTGAATGAGGGTCATAGGACTGTCTGTGAGTGGTCTGAATGTGGGGCATAGGACTGTCTGTGAGTGGTCTGAATGTGGGGCATAGGACTGTCTGGAAGTGGTCTGAATGAGGGGCATAGGACTGTCTGTGAGTGGTCTGAATGTGGGGCATAGGACTGTCTGTGAGTGGTCTGAATGTGGGGCATAGGACTGTCTGGAAGTGGTCTGAATGAGGGGCATAGGACTGTCTGGAAGTGTTCTGAGTGAGGGGCCTAGGACTGTCTGGAAGTGGTCTGAATGAGGGGCATAGGACTGTCTGTGAGTGGTCTGAATGTGGGGCATAGGACTGTCTGGAAGTGGTCTGAATGAGGGGCATAGGACTGTCTGGAAGTGGTCTGAATGAGGGGCATAGGACTGTCTGGAAGTGGTCTGAATGAGGGGCATAGGACTGTCCGGAAGTGGTCTGAATGAGGGGCATAGGACTGTCTGGAAGTGGTCTGAATGAGGGGCATAGGACTGTCTGGAAGTGGTCTGAATAAGGGGCATAGGACTGTCTGGAAGTGGTCTGAATGAGGGGCATAGGACTGTCTGGAAGTGGTCTGAATGAGGGGCATAGGACTGTCTGGAAGTTGTCTGAATGAGGGGCATAGGACTGTCTGGAAGTGGTCTGAATGAGGGGCATAGGACTGTCTGTGAGTGGTCTGAATGTGGGGCATAGGACTGTCTGTGAGTGGTCTGAATGTGGGACATAGGACTGTCTGGAAGTGGTCTGAATGAGGGTCATAGGACTGTCTGTGAGTGGTCTGAATGTGGGGCATAGGACTGTCTGTGAGTGGTCTGAATGTGGGGCATAGGACTGTCTGGAAGTGGTCTGAATGAGGGGCATAGGACTGTCTGTGAGTGGTCTGAATGTGGGGCATAGGACTGTCTGGAAGTGTTCTGAGTGAGGGGCCTAGGACTGTCTGGAAGTGGTCTGAATGAGGGGCATAGGACTGTCTGTGAGTGGTCTGAATGTGGTGCATAGGACTGTCTGGAAGTGGTCTGAATGAGGGGCATAGGACTGTCTGGAAGTGGTCTGAATGAGGGGCATAGGACTGTCTGGAAGTGGTCTGAATAAGGGGCATAGGACTGTCCGGAAGTGGTCTGAATGAGGGGCATAGGACTGTCTGGAAGTGGTCTGAATGAGGGGCATAGGACTGTCTGGAAGTGGTCTGAATGAGGGGCATAGGACTGTCTGGAAGTGGTCTGAATGAGGGGCATAGGACTGTCTGGAAGTGGTCTGAATGAGGGGCATAGGACTGTCTGGAAGTTGTCTGAATGAGGGGCATAGGACTGTCTGGAAGTGGTCTGAATGAGGGGCATAGGACTGTCTGTGAGAGGTCTGAATGTGGGGCATAGGACTGTCTGTGAGTGGTCTGAATGTGGGGCATAGGACTGTCTGGAAGTGGTCTGAATGAGGGGCATAGGACTGTCTGTGAGTTGTCTGAATGTGGGGCATAGGACTGTCTGTGAGTGGTCTGAATGTGGGGCATAGGACTGTCTGGAATTGGTCTGAATGAGGGGCATAGGACTGTCTGTGAGTGGTCTGAATGTGGGGCATAGGACTGTCTGTGAGTGGTCTGAATGTGGGGCATAGGACTGTCTGGAAGTGGTCTGAATGAGGGGCATAGGACTGTCTGGAAGTGGTCTGAATGAAGGGCATAGGACTGTCTGTGAGTGGTCTGAATGAGGGGCATAGGTCTGTCTGGAAGTGGTCTGAATGAGGGGCATAGGACTGTCTGGAAGTCGTCTGAATGAGGGGCATAGGACTGTCTGGAAGTGGTCTGAATGTGGGGCATAGGACTGTCTGGAAGTGGTCTGAATGAGGGGCATAGGACTGTCTGGAAGTGTTCTGAGTGAGGGGCCTAGGACTGTCTGGAAGTGGTCTGAATGAGGGGCATAGGACTGTCTGTGAGTGGTCTGAATGTGGGGCATAGGACTGTCTGTGAGTGGTCTGAATGTGGGACATAGGACTGTCTGGAAGTGGTCTGAATGAGGGTCATAGGACTGTCTGTGAGTGGTCTGAATGTGGGGCATAGGACTGTCTGTGAGTGGTCTGAATGTGGGGCATAGGACTGTCTGGAAGTGGTCTGAATGAGGGGCATAGGACTGTCTGTGAGTGGTCTGAATGTGGGGCATAGGACTGTCTGGAAGTGTTCTGAGTGAGGGGCCTAGGACTGTCTGGAAGTGGTCTGAATGAGGGGCATAGGACTGTCTGTGAGTGGTCTGAATGTGGGGCATAGGACTGTCTGGAAGTGGTCTGAATGAGGGGCATAGGACTGTCTGGAAGTGGTCTGAATGAGGGGCATAGGACTGTCTGGAAGTGGTCTGAATGAGGGGCATAGGACTGTCCGGAAGTGGTCTGAATGAGGGGCATAGGACTGTCTGGAAGTTGTCTGAATGAGGGGCATAGGACTGTCTGGAAGTGGTCTGAATGAGGGGCATAGGACTGTCTGTGAGAGGTCTGAATGTGGGGCATAGGACTGTCTGTGAGTGGTCTGAATGTGGGGCATAGGACTGTCTGGAAGTGGTCTGAATGAGGGGCATAGGACTGTCTGTGAGTTGTCTGAATGTGGGGCATAGGACTGTCTGTGAGTGGTCTGAATGTGGGGCATAGGACTGTCTGGAATTGGTCTGAATGAGGGGCATAGGACTGTCTGTGAGTGGTCTGAATGTGGGGCATAGGACTGTCTGTGAGTGGTCTGAATGTGGGGCATAGGACTGTCTGGAAGTGGTCTGAATGAGGGGCATAGGACTGTCTGGAAGTGGTCTGAATGAAGGGCATAGGACTGTCTGTGAGTGGTCTGAATGAGGGGCATAGGTCTGTCTGGAAGTGGTCTGAATGAGGGGCATAGGACTGTCTGGAAGTCGTCTGAATGAGGGGCATAGGACTGTCTGGAAGTGGTCTGAATGTGGGGCATAGGACTGTCTGGAAGTGGTCTGAATGAGGGGCATAGGACTGTCTGGAAGTGTTCTGAGTGAGGGGCCTAGGACTGTCTGGAAGTGGTCTGAATGAGGGGCATAGGACTGTCTGTGAGTGGTCTGAATGTGGGGCATAGGACTGTCTGGAAGTGGTCTGAATGAGGGGCATAGGACTGTCTGGAAGTGGTCTGAATGAGGGGCATAGGACTGTCTGGAAGTGGTCTGAATGAGGGGCATAGGACTGTCCGGAAGTGGTCTGAATGAGGGGCATAGGACTGTCTGGAAGTGGTCTGAATGAGGGGCATAGGACTGTCTGGAAGTGGTCTGAATAAGGGGCATAGGACTGTCTGGAAGTGGTCTGAATGAGGGGCATAGGACTGTCTGGAAGTGGTCTGAATGAGGGGCATAGGACTGTCTGGAAGTTGTCTGAATGAGGGGCATAGGACTGTCTGGAAGTGGTCTGAATGAGGGGCATAGGACTGTCTGTGAGTGGTCTGAATGTGGGGCATAGGACTGTCTGTGAGTGGTCTGAATGTGGGACATAGGACTGTCTGGAAGTGGTCTGAATGAGGGTCATAGGACTGTCTGTGAGTGGTCTGAATGTGGGGCATAGGACTGTCTGTGAGTGGTCTGAATGTGGGGCATAGGACTGTCTGGAAGTGGTCTGAATGAGGGGCATAGGACTGTCTGTGAGTGGTCTGAATGTGGGGCATAGGACTGTCTGGAAGTGTTCTGAGTGAGGGGCCTAGGACTGTCTGGAAGTGGTCTGAATGAGGGGCATAGGACTGTCTGTGAGTGGTCTGAATGTGGGGCATAGGACTGTCTGGAAGTGGTCTGAATGAGGGGCATAGGACTGTCTGGAAGTGGTCTGAATGAGGGGCATAGGACTGTCTGGAAGTGGTCTGAATGAGGGGCATAGGACTGTCCGGAAGTGGTCTGAATGAGGGGCATAGGACTGTCTGGAAGTGGTCTGAATGAGGGGCATAGGACTGTCTGGAAGTGGTCTGAATAAGGGGCATAGGACTGTCCGGAAGTGGTCTGAATGAGGGGCATAGGACTGTCTGGAAGTGGTCTGAATGAGGGGCATAGGACTGTCTGGAAGTGGTCTGAATGAGGGGCATAGGACTGTCTGGAAGTGGTCTGAATGAGGGGCATAGGACTGTCTGGAAGTGGTCTGAATGAGGGGCATAGGACTGTCTGGAAGTTGTCTGAATGAGGGGCATAGGACTGTCTGGAAGTGGTCTGAATGAGGGGCATAGGACTGTCTGTGAGAGGTCTGAATGTGGGGCATAGGACTGTCTGTGAGTGGTCTGAATGTGGGGCATAGGACTGTCTGGAAGTGGTCTGAATGAGGGGCATAGGACTGTCTGTGAGTTGTCTGAATGTGGGGCATAGGACTGTCTGTGAGTGGTCTGAATGTGGGGCATAGGACTGTCTGGAATTGGTCTGAATGAGGGGCATAGGACTGTCTGTGAGTGGTCTGAATGTGGGGCATAGGACTGTCTGTGAGTGGTCTGAATGTGGGGCATAGGACTGTCTGGAAGTGGTCTGAATGAGGGGCATAGGACTGTCTGGAAGTGGTCTGAATGAAGGGCATAGGACTGTCTGTGAGTGGTCTGAATGAGGGGCATAGGTCTGTCTGGAAGTGGTCTGAATGAGGGGCATAGGACTGTCTGGAAGTCGTCTGAATGAGGGGCATAGGACTGTCTGGAAGTGGTCTGAATGAGGGGCATAGGACTGTCTGGAAGTGGTCTGAATGAAGGGCATAGGACTGTCTGGAAGTGGTCTGAATGAGGGGCATAGGACTGTCTGGAAGTTGTCTGAATGAGGGGCATAGGACTGTCTGGAAGTGGTCTGAATGAAGGGCATAGGACTGTCTGGAAGTGGTCTGAATGAAGGGCATAGGACTGTCTGGAAGTTGTCTGAATGAGGGGCATAGGACTGTCTGGAAGTGGTCTGAATGAAGGGCATAGGACTGTCTGGAAGTGGTCTGAATGAGGGGCATAGGACTGTCTGGAAGTGGTCTGAATGAGGGGCATAGGACTGTCTGGAAGTGGTCTGAATGAAGGGCATAGGACTTTCTGTGAGTGGTCTGAATGAGGGGCATAGGTCTGTCTGGAAGTGGTCTGAATGAGGGGCATAGGACTGTCTGTGAGTGGTCTGAATGTGGGGCATAGGACTGTCTGGAAGTGTTCTGAGTGAGGGGCCTAGGACTGTCTGGAAGTGGTCTGAATGAGGGGCATAGGACTGTCTGTGAGTGGTCTGAATGTGGGGCATAGGACTGTCTGGAAGTGGTCTGAATGAGGGGCATAGGACTGTCTGGAAGTGGTCTGAATGAGGGGCATAGGACTGTCTGGAAGTGGTCTGAATGAGGGGCATAGGACTGTCCGGAAGTGGTCTGAATGAGGGGCATAGGACTGTCTGGAAGTGGTCTGAATGAGGGGCATAGGACTGTCTGGAAGTGGTCTGAATAAGGGGCATAGGACTGTCCGGAAGTGGTCTGAATGAGGGGCATAGGACTGTCTGGAAGTGGTCTGAATGAGGGGCATAGGACTGTCTGGAAGTGGTCTGAATGAGGGGCATAGGACTGTCTGGAAGTGGTCTGAATGAGGGGCATAGGACTGTCTGGAAGTGGTCTGAATGAGGGGCATAGGACTGTCTGGAAGTTGTCTGAATGAGGGGCATAGGACTGTCTGGAAGTGGTCTGAATGAGGGGCATAGGACTGTCTGTGAGAGGTCTGAATGTGGGGCATAGGACTGTCTGTGAGTGGTCTGAATGTGGGGCATAGGACTGTCTGGAAGTGGTCTGAATGAGGGGCATAGGACTGTCTGTGAGTTGTCTGAATGTGGGGCATAGGACTGTCTGTGAGTGGTCTGAATGTGGGGCATAGGACTGTCTGGAATTGGTCTGAATGAGGGGCATAGGACTGTCTGTGAGTGGTCTGAATGTGGGGCATAGGACTGTCTGTGAGTGGTCTGAATGTGGGGCATAGGACTGTCTGGAAGTGGTCTGAATGAGGGGCATAGGACTGTCTGGAAGTGGTCTGAATGAAGGGCATAGGACTGTCTGTGAGTGGTCTGAATGAGGGGCATAGGTCTGTCTGGAAGTGGTCTGAATGAGGGGCATAGGACTGTCTGGAAGTCGTCTGAATGAGGGGCATAGGACTGTCTGGAAGTGGTCTGAATGAGGGGCATAGGACTGTCTGGAAGTGGTCTGAATGAAGGGCATAGGACTGTCTGGAAGTGGTCTGAATGAGGGGCATAGGACTGTCTGGAAGTTGTCTGAATGAGGGGCATAGGACTGTCTGGAAGTGGTCTGAATGAAGGGCATAGGACTGTCTGGAAGTGGTCTGAATGAAGGGCATAGGACTGTCTGGAAGTTGTCTGAATGAGGGGCATAGGACTGTCTGGAAGTGGTCTGAATGAAGGGCATAGGACTGTCTGGAAGTGGTCTGAATGAGGGGCATAGGACTGTCTGGAAGTGGTCTGAATGAGGGGCATAGGACTGTCTGGAAGTGGTCTGAATGAAGGGCATAGGACTGTCTGTGAGTGGTCTGAATGAGGGGCATAGGTCTGTCTGGAAGTGGTCTGAATGAGGGGCATAGGACTGTCTGGAAGTCGTCTGAATGAGGGGCATAGGACTGTCTGGAAGTGGTCTGAATGAGGGGCATAGGACTGTCTGGAAGTGGTCTGAATGAAGGGCATAGGACTGTCTGGAAGTGGTCTGAATGAGGGGCATAGGACTGTCTGGAAGTTGTCTGAATGAGGGGCATAGGACTGTCTGGAAGTGGTCTGAATGAAGGGCATAGGACTGTCTGGAAGTGGTCTGAATGAAGGGCATAGGACTGTCTGGAAGTTGTCTGAATGAGGGGCATAGGACTGTCTGGAAGTGGTCTGAATGAAGGGCATAGGACTGTCTGGAAGTGGTCTGAATGAGGGGCATAGGACTGTCTGGAAGTGGTCTGAATGAGGGGCATAGGACTGTCTGGAAGTGGTCTGAATGAAGGGCATAGGACTGTCTGGAAGTGGTCTGAATGAAGGGCATAGGACTGTCTGGAAGTGGTCTGAATGAGGGGCATAGGACTGTCTGTGAGTGGTCTGAATGTGGGGCATAGGACTGTCTGGAAGTGGTCTGAATGTGGGGCATAGGACTGTCTGGAAGTGGTCTGAATGAAGGGCATAGGACTGTCTGGAAGTGGTCTGAATGAGGGGCATAGGACTGTCTGGAAGTGGTCTGAATGAGGGGCATAGGACTGTCTGGAAGTGGTCTGAATGAAGGGCATAGAACTGTCTGGAAGTGGTCTGAATGAAGGGCATAGGACTGTCTGGAAGTGGTCTGAATGTGGGGCATAGGACTGTCTGGAAGTGTTCTGAGTGAGGGGCCTAGGACTGTCTGGAAGTGGTCTGAATGAGGGGCATAGGACTGTCTGTGAGTGGTCTGAATGTGGGGCATAGGACTGTCTGGAAGTGGTCTGAATGAGGGGCATAGGACTGTCTGTGAGTGGTCTGAATGTGGGACATAGGACTGTCTGGAAGTGGTCTGAATGAGGGTCATAGGACTGTCTGTGAGTGGTCTGAATGTGGGGCATAGGACTGTCTGTGAGTGGTCTGAATGTGGGGCATAGGACTGTCTGGAAGTGGTCTGAATGAAGGGCATAGGACTGTCTGGAAGTGGTCTGAATGAAGGGCATAGGACTGTCTGGAAGTTGTCTGAATGAGGGGCATAGGACTGTCTGGAAGTGGTCTGAATGAAGGGCATAGGACTGTCTGGAAGTGGTCTGAATGAGGGGCATAGGACTGTCTGGAAGTGGTCTGAATGAGGGGCATAGGACTGTCTGGAAGTGGTCTGAATGAAGGGCATAGGACTGTCTGGAAGTGGTCTGAATGAAGGGCATAGGACTGTCTGGAAGTGGTCTGAATGAGGGGCATAGGACTGTCTGTGAGTGGTCTGAATGTGGGGCATAGGACTGTCTGGAAGTGGTCTGAATGTGGGGCATAGGACTGTCTGGAAGTGGTCTGAATGAAGGGCATAGGACTGTCTGGAAGTGGTCTGAATGAGGGGCATAGGACTGTCTGGAAGTGGTCTGAATGAGGGGCATAGGACTGTCTGGAAGTGGTCTGAATGAAGGGCATAGAACTGTCTGGAAGTGGTCTGAATGAAGGGCATAGGACTGTCTGGAAGTGGTCTGAATGTGGGGCATAGGACTGTCTGGAAGTGTTCTGAGTGAGGGGCCTAGGACTGTCTGGAAGTGGTCTGAATGAGGGGCATAGGACTGTCTGTGAGTGGTCTGAATGTGGGGCATAGGACTGTCTGGAAGTGGTCTGAATGAGGGGCATAGGACTGTCTGTGAGTGGTCTGAATGTGGGACATAGGACTGTCTGGAAGTGGTCTGAATGAGGGTCATAGGACTGTCTGTGAGTGGTCTGAATGTGGGGCATAGGACTGTCTGTGAGTGGTCTGAATGTGGGGCATAGGACTGTCTGGAAGTGGTCTGAATGAGGGGCATAGGACTGTCTGTGAGTGGTCTGAATGTGGGGCATAGGACTGTCTGGAAGTGTTCTGAGTGAGGGGCCTAGGACTGTCTGGAAGTGGTCTGAATGAGGGGCATAGGACTGTCTGTGAGTGGTCTGAATGTGGGGCATAGGACTGTCTGGAAGTGGTCTGAATGAGGGGCATAGGACTGTCTGGAAGTGGTCTGAATGAGGGGCATAGGACTGTCTGGAAGTGGTCTGAATGAGGGGCATAGGACTGTCCGGAAGTGGTCTGAATGAGGGGCATAGGACTGTCTGGAAGTGGTCTGAATGAGGGGCATAGGACTGTCTGGAAGTGGTCTGAATAAGGGGCATAGGACTGTCCGGAAGTGGTCTGAATGAGGGGCATAGGACTGTCTGGAAGTGGTCTGAATGAGGGGCATAGGACTGTCTGGAAGTGGTCTGAATGAGGGGCATAGGACTGTCTGGAAGTGGTCTGAATGAGGGGCATAGGACTGTCTGGAAGTGGTCTGAATGAGGGGCATAGGACTGTCTGGAAGTTGTCTGAATGAGGGGCATAGGACTGTCTGGAAGTGGTCTGAATGAGGGGCATAGGACTGTCTGTGAGAGGTCTGAATGTGGGGCATAGGACTGTCTGTGAGTGGTCTGAATGTGGGGCATAGGACTGTCTGGAAGTGGTCTGAATGAGGGGCATAGGACTGTCTGTGAGTTGTCTGAATGTGGGGCATAGGACTGTCTGTGAGTGGTCTGAATGTGGGGCATAGGACTGTCTGGAATTGGTCTGAATGAGGGGCATAGGACTGTCTGTGAGTGGTCTGAATGTGGGGCATAGGACTGTCTGTGAGTGGTCTGAATGTGGGGCATAGGACTGTCTGGAAGTGGTCTGAATGAGGGGCATAGGACTGTCTGGAAGTGGTCTGAATGAAGGGCATAGGACTGTCTGTGAGTGGTCTGAATGAGGGGCATAGGTCTGTCTGGAAGTGGTCTGAATGAGGGGCATAGGACTGTCTGGAAGTCGTCTGAATGAGGGGCATAGGACTGTCTGGAAGTGGTCTGAATGAGGGGCATAGGACTGTCTGGAAGTGGTCTGAATGAAGGGCATAGGACTGTCTGGAAGTGGTCTGAATGAGGGGCATAGGACTGTCTGGAAGTTGTCTGAATGAGGGGCATAGGACTGTCTGGAAGTGGTCTGAATGAAGGGCATAGGACTGTCTGGAAGTGGTCTGAATGAAGGGCATAGGACTGTCTGGAAGTTGTCTGAATGAGGGGCATAGGACTGTCTGGAAGTGGTCTGAATGAAGGGCATAGGACTGTCTGGAAGTGGTCTGAATGAGGGGCATAGGACTGTCTGGAAGTGGTCTGAATGAGGGGCATAGGACTGTCTGGAAGTGGTCTGAATGAAGGGCATAGGACTGTCTGTGAGTGGTCTGAATGAGGGGCATAGGTCTGTCTGGAAGTGGTCTGAATGAGGGGCATAGGACTGTCTGGAAGTCGTCTGAATGAGGGGCATAGGACTGTCTGGAAGTGGTCTGAATGAGGGGCATAGGACTGTCTGGAAGTGGTCTGAATGAAGGGCATAGGACTGTCTGGAAGTGGTCTGAATGAGGGGCATAGGACTGTCTGGAAGTTGTCTGAATGAGGGGCATAGGACTGTCTGGAAGTGGTCTGAATGAAGGGCATAGGACTGTCTGGAAGTGGTCTGAATGAAGGGCATAGGACTGTCTGGAAGTTGTCTGAATGAGGGGCATAGGACTGTCTGGAAGTGGTCTGAATGAAGGGCATAGGACTGTCTGGAAGTGGTCTGAATGAGGGGCATAGGACTGTCTGGAAGTGGTCTGAATGAGGGGCATAGGACTGTCTGGAAGTGGTCTGAATGAAGGGCATAGGACTGTCTGGAAGTGGTCTGAATGAAGGGCATAGGACTGTCTGGAAGTGGTCTGAATGAGGGGCATAGGACTGTCTGTGAGTGGTCTGAATGTGGGGCATAGGACTGTCTGGAAGTGGTCTGAATGTGGGGCATAGGACTGTCTGGAAGTGGTCTGAATGAAGGGCATAGGACTGTCTGGAAGTGGTCTGAATGAGGGGCATAGGACTGTCTGGAAGTGGTCTGAATGAGGGGCATAGGACTGTCTGGAAGTGGTCTGAATGAAGGGCATAGAACTGTCTGGAAGTGGTCTGAATGAAGGGCATAGGACTGTCTGGAAGTGGTCTGAATGTGGGGCATAGGACTGTCTGGAAGTGTTCTGAGTGAGGGGCCTAGGACTGTCTGGAAGTGGTCTGAATGAGGGGCATAGGACTGTCTGTGAGTGGTCTGAATGTGGGGCATAGGACTGTCTGGAAGTGGTCTGAATGAGGGGCATAGGACTGTCTGGAAGTGGTCTGAATGAGGGGCATAGGACTGTCTGGAAGTGGTCTGAATGAGGGGCATAGGACTGTCCGGAAGTGGTCTGAATGAGGGGCATAGGACTGTCTGGAAGTGGTCTGAATGAGGGGCATAGGACTGTCTGGAAGTGGTCTGAATGAGGGGCATAGGACTGTCTGGAAGTGGTCTGAATGAGGGGCATAGGACTGTCTGGAAGTGGTCTGAATGAGGGGCATAGGACTGTCTGGAAGTGGTCTGAATGAGGGGCATAGGACTGTCTGTGAGAGGTCTGAATGTGGGGCATAGGACTGTCTGTGAGTGGTCTGAATGTGGGGCATAGGACTGTCTGGAAGTGGTCTGAATGAGGGGCATAGGACTGTCTGTGAGTTGTCTGAATGTGGGGCATAGGACTGTCTGTGAGTGGTCTGAATGTGGGGCATAGGACTGTCTGGAATTGGTCTGAATGAGGGGCATAGGACTGTCTGTGAGTGGTCTGAATGTGGGGCATAGGACTGTCTGTGAGTGGTCTGAATGTGGGGCATAGGACTGTCTGGAAGTGGTCTGAATGAGGGGCATAGGACTGTCTGGAAGTGGTCTGAATGAAGGGCATAGGACTGTCTGTGAGTGGTCTGAATGAGGGGCATAGGTCTGTCTGGAAGTGGTCTGAATGAGGGGCATAGGACTGTCTGGAAGTGGTCTGAATGAGGGGCATAGGACTGTCTGGAAGTGGTCTGAATGAGGGGCATAGGACTGTCTGGAAGTGGTCTGAATGAAGGGCATAGGACTGTCTGGAAGTGGTCTGAATGAGGGGCATAGGACTGTCTGGAAGTTGTCTGAATGAGGGGCATAGGACTGTCTGGAAGTGGTCTGAATGAAGGGCATAGGACTGTCTGGAAGTGGTCTGAATGAGGGGCATAGGACTGTCTGTGAGTGGTCTGAATGTGGGGCATAGGACTGTCTGGAAGTGGTCTGAATGTGGGGCATAGGACTGTCTGTGAGTGGTCTGAATGTGGGGCATAGGACTGTCTCTGAGTGGTCTGAATGTGGGGCATAGGACTGTCTGTGAGTGGTCTGAATGTGGGGCATAGGTCTGTCTGGAAGTGGTCTGAATGAAGGGCATAGGACTGTCTGGAAGTGGTCTGAATGAGGGGCATAGGACTGTCTGGAAGTGGTCTGAATGAGGGGCATATGACTGTCTGGAAGTGGTCTGAATGAGGGGCATAGGACTGTCTGGAAGTGTCTGAGTGAGGGGCCTATTTGGACTAGCTTATTCTTGTCAATAGGGGGGCGCTGTTTTCACTTTGGAAGAAATCGTGCCCAAATTAAACGTCCTCGTACCCTGTTCTAGATCATACAATATGCATATTATTATTACTATTGGATAGAAAACACTCAGACGTTTCTAAAACTGTTTGAATTATATCTGTGAGTAAAACAGAACTCATTTGGCAGCAAACTTCCATACAGGAAGTGAAAAATCTGAAAACGAGGCTCTGTTTCAGGGCCTGCCTATTCAACTGGCTTTTATTTATCGATATGTATGCACTTCATACGCCTTCCAATAGATGTCAACAGGCAGTGGAAGGTTGAATGGGGTGTCTAGCTTGATCTAAGGCCGAATAAGAGCTTTTGGAGTGACAGGTCCGGTATTTTGTTTGTTTTCGACGACGCGCGGGGGACCTCGACATTGTCTTCTGAAAAGCGTTCGGTATACACGGCGAATATCTCCGGCTCTGATTTTATTTGATACATATGAGAAAAACATCATAAAGTAGGATTTTTCAACCGAGTTTTATCTGTTTTTTCAACGTTTATTGGGACTTTTGGAATTTTCCGTTCTTTGCGCCAAGAGTTGATGGGTATGTTCGCGCCACAATGCTAGCCAAGGTTGCTAATTCGACCGAAGAAACGGACATTCTAAAACCAAACAACGATTTATTCTGGAAATAGGACTCCTTGCACAACATTCTGATGGAAGCTCAGCAAAAGTAAGACAACATTTATGATGTTATTTCGTATTTCTGTGTAATTTGTTGACTCCTATTCTCTGCCGTGTTGGTGAGTGCTGTCTCACAATAACCCAAGCTGTATGTTGTGGTAAAGTTATTTTTAAAAATCTAACACAGCGGTTGCATTAAGAACCAGTGTGTCTTTCATTTGCCATACAACAAGTATTTTTATGTAAAGTTTATGATGAGTTCTTTGGTCAGATTAGGTGAGTGTCCAAAATATCTCCGGACATTCTGGCGAATTGTTGCTACGTATTCACAATGTATAACCACGATTTGTAGCTCTAAATATGCACATTTTCGAACAAAACATAAATGTATTGTATAACATGATGTTATAAGACTGTCATCTGATGAAGTTGTTCAAGGTTAGTGATTAATTTTATCTCTATTTCTGGATTTTGTGAAAGCTACCTATGCGGTGGAATCATGGTGAAAACATGCCGTTGTGTGTTTGGCTATTGTGGTTAGCTAATATAAATACATATTGTGTTTTCGCTGTAAAACATTTAAAAAATCGGAAATGATGGCTTGATTCACAAGATGTTTATCTTTCATTTGCTGTATTGGACTTGTGATTTCATGAAATTATATTATATGATATCCCTGTCGCGTTAGGCTAGGCTATGCTAGTCAGCTTTTTTGATGAGGATGCTCCCGGATCCGGGATGGGTATGAAGTAAAGGTTAATGCGAGGGATATGTACCTGAAAACTAGCTGTTATTGGCAGAGAGGTTTGATAATGTCTTTGTTATTGGTCTATTAACTCATACCGCCTGGTGATGTTCATTTCTCCACAGCCTCCAACGTCGTTTTCGAGAATTTGGCAGTACGTCCAAATGGCCTCACAACCTCAGAACAAGTGACAGGCGTCATGTGGGCGAGCGATTTGCTGATGTCAACTTTGTGAACAGTGTGGCCCGTGGTGGTAGTGGGGTTATGGTATGGGCACGCATATGCTACCAACAACAAACACAATTGTATTTTATCGATGGCAATTTGAATGCACAGAGATACTGTGACGAGATCCTGAGCCCCATTGTCATGCCATTCATCCGCCGCCATCACCTCATGTTTCAGCATAATTATGCACGGTCCCATGTCTTTAGGATCTGTACACAACTCCTGAAAGCTAAAAATGTCTCAGTTCTTCCATGACCTGCATACTCACCAGACATGTCACTTATTGAGCATATTTGGGATGCTCTGGATCTACGTTTATGACAGCGTGTCCCATTTCCCGCCAATATCCAGCAACTTCACACAGCCATTGAAGAGGAGTGGGACAACATTACACAAGCCACAATCAACAGCCTGATCAACTCTATGTGAAGGAGATGTGTTGCGCTGTATGAGGCAAATTGTGTTTTTTGTTCATTGTTCATTGGAGGATATCTACCCACCACCTTTAAAACAGATTACCATCATCACACCTATGGGGTGGCAGGTAGCCTAGTGGTTAGAGTGTTGGACTAGTAACCGGAAGGTTGCAAGATCGAATCCCCAAGGTAAAAATATGTTGTTCTGCCCCTGAACAAGGCAGTTAACCCACTGTTCCTAGGCCGTCATTGAAAATATGAATTTGTTCTTAACTGACTTGCCTAGTTAAATAAAGGTTTAAAATGTTAAAAAAAAACATGTGAGGGACAGTTATCTACCCACCACCTTTAAAACAGATTACCATTAACTTGTGAGGGCCAGTTATCTACCCACCACCTTTAAAACAGATTACCATCAACTTGTGAGGGCCAGTTATCTACCCACCACCTTTAAGACAGATTACCATCAACTTGTGAGGGCCAGTTATCTACCCACCACCTTTAAGACAGATTACCATCAACTTGTGAGGGCCAGTTATCTACCCACCACCTTTAAGACAGATTACCATCAACTTGTGAGGGCCAGTTATCTACCCACCACCTTTAAGACAGATTACCATTAACTTGTGAGGGCCAGTTATCTACCCACCACCTTTAAGACAGATTACCATCAACTTGTGAGGGCCAGTTATCTACCCACCACCTTTAAGACAGATTACCATCAACTTGTGAGGGCCAGTTATCTACCCACCACCTTTAAGACAGATTACCATCAACTTGTGAGGGCCAGTTATCTACCCACCACCTTTAAGACAGATTACCATCAACTTGTGAGGGCCAGTTATCTACCCACCACCTTTAAGACAGATTACCATTAACTTGTGAGGGCCAGTTATCTACCCACCACCTTTAAGACAGATTACCATTAACTTGTGAGGGCCAGTTATCTACCCACCACCTTTAAAACAGATTACCATCAACTTGTGAGGGCCAGTTATCTACCCACCGCCTTTAAAACAGATTACCATCAACTTGTGAGGGCCAGTTATCTACCCACCACCTTTAAGACAGATTACCATCAACTTGTGAGGGCCAGTTATCTACCCACCACCTTTAAAACAGATTACCATCAACTTGTGAGGGCCAGTTATCTACCCACCACCTTTAAAACAGATTACCATCAATTTGTGAGGGCCAGTTATCTACCCACCACCTTTAAAACAGATTACCATCAACTTGTGAGGGCCAGTTATCTACCCACCACCTTTAAAACAGATTACCATCAATTTGTGAGGGCCAGTTATCTACCCACCACCTTTAAACAGATTACCATCAACTTGTGAGGGCCAGTTATCTACCCACCACCTTTAAAACAGATTACCATCAACTTGTGAGGGCCAGTTATCTACCCACCACCTTTAAACAGATTACCATCAATTTGTGAGGGCCAGTTATCTACCCACCACCTTTAAACAGATTACCATCAACTTGTGAGGGCCAGTTATCTACCCACCACCTTTAAACAGATTACCATCAATTTGTGAGGGCCAGTTTATAATTGTGTGCTATACGATCCCCTGATAATGTAAATCACACACGACCATATTCTCACAGGCATTCACATGCATGGAACTTTATTGAAAATCTGAGCATGGCAAGCATCCCTGTGTGTCACTGATAAGCAGCGGAATGTGATATGGATCAGGGGGGGGGGGCATTACAGTCTATTGGATCAATAACTTCTGATGTGGGAGCCTGACTGCATTGAGCTGGAGCTACCCCTCTTTAAGAGCCAGGGTTATTACAATGCATCCATTGACTAATCAGGTCTGCAGGGACTAATGAACAAATGACAGAGCAGGATAAGAGTGACAGCAGAGTCTGCCGTCTATAATTAAAGCGCTCTTTAATGCATTGTACAACAATTAACTGGTATCAATCTGAATCAGTGCAATAATGCTTGGCTCAATCACAGAGGCAAAGCGTTGATTAAAAAAAAAATATATATCTATATATACATGTCTTCGCTATAATGTGTAATTAGATAAAATACACTTTTATTGATTATGCAGTTCTTTGAATCAAGAGCAATTTTACAGGAGTCTCTCTCCTTTCAAGTTAGTGCCGTGTGGAATGACTGCCTCAACCACAGAGCTAGAACTATGTGATTAGTCTCTGTGGGCAGATAAATTGGACATACAATGCACATATTGTCAAGTGGTACGTGTTACTATGTCAACGGCATCATCTTTAGCACCTTCAGTGTTGTAGCACAGATGGAAACATTAGGAACTCACTGTACATTTCATTAGTTTTGCCCCCCTATAGGCTATAGTAACATATGGGATATAATCTATATCATTTTTATGCAAACATGAAACTCTTTTATTCAACTGAATCTGAAAGGTGTCATGATATGTACAGTTATGTTTTAAATTAAATGTTTTAAATTAAATGGTACATAGGTTTGTGATATAGATTGATTTACATTTAGCATTGCAATGCTGACAGAAATACAATATTACACATTGCCCCACATTACAAAACCACTTCCAATTCTTGTGTACGTGTGGTCCTCAGTTGGGTACAATGCTATTTATAAACAGGTAGAACAGTCTGGTCGAACATCCCTTTCAGTTGCCAGGGGCAACTCTAAATCATCAAAGTACTAAATTATTTTTCTCCCCAGTGTCAAATATACACTATTGTGGACAACCAAGGATTAAAACTATGTTCAGTTCTTCAGCAGTGGATCTTATATGTTTCATGTCTAGTTTGTAAGTTTGTTTAAACAAAGTTGTAAAACAAGTTTGTAAAACAACTTCCAATTGATTTGGAACAAGATGTGTTTAGAGGCAAGTTCCTTTTTGTACAATTTTTTGTTGCTTGAAAGAGGAAATATGAATGTATTATGAGGACACCAGTCCTTCTGCGATACCAGCTGCCTGCCACATGAAATCACAATTTGGCAACTTCCTGGCTGTGGCAATATGAGGCAAACCACGTCTGTCTCAATCAAGAATGTACTTTCTAAAACCCACTGGCACTGTTTAAAGAAACAAACAGTTTTTGTAAAAAAAATAATTATACGAAATATATGTATATCTTAGAGATGTTCCTTTCCCACAGTATAACCTTTGTTCTGCAGCATTTATGAATAATGTTCAGTATTAATGTTTATCACAGGTTGAATCGGGGTCTCTCTGTGGGGTCTTAAAGGATAATAGTGGGCCTGGTGATGGTTCTTCGAAGGCTGGTTAATATATTATAAGAAAAGCAGATAGCATCTAGCTAGGTACTGTACATCATGTACAGGTATGTTACAAATGTCTGGTTTGGGTTTAGATAGAATCAGTGTGATCTGAAAGACTACTATGGGTCTTAGTGGTGGTCCTCCGACGAATCCTCAGGCAGGGCAGGTAATAGCCCGCAGCCTCCCTGAAGTCACTCCTCAGGAACGTATAAAGCACAGGATCCAGCACACTGTTGAGGCTCAGCAAACCCCTGCCCAGCTGGTAGGGCACAAACACAGCCTTCTCCCATTCACAGGCGTCCCTGTGGAAAAGCAATCCAATGTACTTCACGCATCCTGTGATGTGGTAGGGGCCAAGGACCAGGATGAAGATGACCACCAGCAGATTGAGAAGCCCCCTGATGCGGTGCTTCTCTTCCGTTCCTAAGGTACCAATGGCCGACAAAGACCTCAGGGTCTTCCGGTGGAGGAACACGATGAAGGCGAGAGGGATGATGAAGGACAGGGCTAAGGTGATCAATCGGTAGATGACGAACCCCTCCTTGGAAGGGTAGCTCTCGATACACAGGGTGTGATTGTCGTTGGGTTGCATTTTATGCAAGGCGATGGATGGAGGCACGGCTACCAAGACCCATATGCTAAGGGCTATCCATCGTGCAAACTTCAGCTTTCTCAATGCTTGGAATCTCAGAGGCTTGGCGATGGCCAAGTAGCGCTCCAAAGCGATGACGCACATGAAGGCAATGCCGGTGTAAATGCTGACGTAGAAACTGACCCCCAATAACTGGCAGGAAGTGGACCCGAATCGCCAGCTGTGACCCCTGCGATAGTAGTCAATCCATAGAGGTACAGTGAACAGTTGGAGGAGATCCGAAAGGAGCAGGTTGATCACGTACACCGGTAAGACGTTTTCAGACTTGATCAGACGATAGAGCCCGAACAGGGCCATCAGATTGAGGGGAGTGCCAATGATGAAGAAGATACTGTAGATTACAGGAAGGTAGATGGCATCTTGGTTGAGGTCCACTCCACAAGTGTTTGCTTCATTCAGGTTACTATTACCAGAGCTGGGGGTGGGAGGCATGTCCATGATGTCCTTAAGAATCAAGAGGATATGTTAAGTTCATATGATATAGATTGTATAGAAAGATTAACCCCATTACACATTCCCTTAGAGCCTGTAACTTGATGCTTTCACTCTTTAAATTATATTTTTGTAATCAACACCTTCAACTTGACACTAAGAGGGTATAAAGTATCATTAAAACTAGAGTGTATAAGGTATCATTAAAACTAGAGGGTGTAAAGTATCAGTAAAACTTTTTGGTATAAAGAGTCATTACAACTAGTGGGTATAAAGAGTCATTACAACTAGAGGGTATAAAGAGTCATTACAACTAGAGGGTATTAAGTATCATTACAACTAGTGGGTATAAAGTATCATTACAACTAGTGGGTATAAAGTATCATTACAACTAGTGGGTATAAAGAGTCAGTACAACTAGTGGGTATAAAGAGTCATTACAACTAGTGGGTATAAAGAGTCATTACAACTAGTGGGTATAAAGAGTCAGTACAACTAGTGGGTATAAAGAGTCAGTACAACTATTGGGTATACAGAGTCATTACAACTAGTGAGTATAAAGAGTCATTACAACTAGTGGGTATAAAGAGTCATTACAACTAGAGGGTATAAAGAGTCATTACAACTAGAGGGTATAAAGTATCATTACAACTAGTGGGTATAAAGAGTCATTACAACTAGTGGGTATAAAGGATCAGTAAAACGTTTTGGTATAAAGAGTCATTACAACTAGTGGGTATAAAGAGGCATTACAACTAGTGGGTATAAAGAGTCATTACAACTAGAGTGTATAAAGTATCATTACAACTAGAGGGTATAAAGAGTCATTACAACTAGTGGGTATAAAGAGTCATTACAACTAGTGGGTATAAAGAGTCATTACAACTAGTGGGTATAAAGAGTCATTACAACTAGTGGGTATAAAGAGTCATTACAACTAGTGGGTATAAAGAGTCATTACAACTAGTGGGTATAAAGGATCAGTAAAACTAGAGGGTATAAAGAGTCATTACAACTAGTGGGTATAAAGAGTCATTACAACTAGAGGGTATAAAGAGTCATTACAACTAGTGTATATAAAGTATCATTAAAACTAGAGTGTATAAAGTGTCATTACAACTAGTGGGTATAAAGTATCATTCAAACTATTAGGTATCAAGTATCATTAAAACTAGAGGGTGTAAAGTATCATTAAAACGAGAGGGTAAAAAAACATATAGATGACCACTAAATTACCATGAATTTCATAACACTGATGTGAATTCTCTCCCTGACTATGTCGTGTTATGTTATCAAAATATTAATATAACAGAACTAATCAAAACATACCTGCAGTCCTGTCTTAGCTGCACTTTTCCAACAAATTCAGAACGTCCTTTTGGGAAACCTCATTAGAGAGAGTGTGAGTTGAATAGTCAGTACCAAACGATATGCCAACAGTGTGTTTGAACAGGATGTGAAGTAATGCCATGGTGTGCTGGGAAAGCACAGACGCTCATAGAGATATTTATTTTGATGGTGGTGAAACAGAAGTCATGAAGTCATAAAATGAAACATGTTACATTAACCACAGCAGGAAGTTAAGAATGCTGATAATAAGAAGCTAAAATGTGCCCGTCACAGTGGCGTTAATTACTGGTCAACAGAGAAATAACTATATAAAATGTGTAAACCAGATCTGCCTCCGTAAGTCAGATCTGCCTCCGTAAGTCACTGTCACTTAATAACACATCATGTAATAATATCCCATGACGTTCTCAGTATTTCTGCTGTTTTTCTAATACCTTTTGTCTATAATATGATCATTCCGACTGACTCAGATTTGTTTTAATGGATCAACTGACTATTTTCTGTACAGATGTAGGATCTTAATTTGATTACATTTTTTGTGAGGGAAAATCAAGAGTAAAATTTCTAAATGGAAATTACAAACTTCAGAAGTCTTTTTATTAAACCTCAAATACACTACAAGTTCTCCTCCAACAGGCTGATCAGATTTAGATCCTACACCTGTATGTAGACGCCTGTTATCAAACTGTCAATAAAAATGATACCCAATACATAAACCTGCTGTTTTTTACCTTTTTACCTACATTTTGTGGCTGTAGCACCAAGTCCTTACTGAGCTACAGTACCATTCAATGGATCACGGGCCCCGGCAGGTCAGGGTATCATCCACACAGATGATCTATACGAGAGAGTGATGAGTTACTTATCTCAAGTCTTGTCTACAAGAGGTTACAAGAGGTGACATGCTGCTGGAGTATATCTCATCCCCCAAAGAACTATGGTTAGAAACAAGACGTCTCTTCTGTACACTAATTAATAGTTTGTTAATTATACATTATTTCCTCAGTGATTGTTGGGTCCAGTGATGCTTTTATTTGTCTATTATTCCACCTTTCATTACAGAGAGACAGAGAGATAAAACAATCAGCATCCTTGTTCACATCATCATCACCACCATCATCATCATCATCATCATCATCATCATCATCATCATCATCATCATCATCATCACCACCACCACCACCATCATCATCATCACCACCATCATCATCATCACCACCATCACCATCACCACCACCATCACCACCATTCATCATCACCATCATCATCATCATCATTGGGGCGGCAGGGTAGCCTAGTGGTTAGAGCGTTGGACTAGTAATTGAAAGGTTGAAAGTTCGAATCCCCGAGCTGACAAGTTACAAATCTGTGGTTAACCCACTGTTCCTAGGCCGTCATTGAAAATAAGAATGTGTTCTTAACTGACCTGCCTAGTTAAATAAAGGTTAAATAAAATCATCATCACTAACCATCATCATCAATACAATCCTCATCACCATCACTAACCATCACCCTCATCATCACTAACCATCATCACTAACCACCTCGACCACCATCATCATCATCACTAACCACCACCACCATCATCACTAACCATCACTAACCATCATCATCACTAACCACCACCACCACCATCATCACTAACCACCACCTCGACCACCATCATCATCATAACTAACCACAACCAACACTACCATCATCATCACAAACCACCACCATCACTAACAACCACCATCACCACCACCATCACCACTAACCACCACCATCATCACTAACCATCATCATCATCACTAACCATCACCACCACCACCATCATCATCACTAACCATCATCACTAACCACCACTAACCATCATCACTAACCACCACCATCATCACTAACCACCACCATCACCATCATCACTAACCACCATCATCACCACTAACCACCACCATCATCAGTTAAACATGTATTGTAAATGTTTATCAGCACAGCATTATGACAGCATTTTCTAAACTGCAGAGGGGGTTCTTGCTATTATTTTGTAGGTTTCCTATACCATTATCTTCTGTAGAATGCATTTATTTAACCACCACCACCTCCACCACCACCACCATCATCATCACTAACCACCACCACCACCATCACCATCATCATCACTAACCACCACCACCACCATCATCATCACTAACCACCACCCACCACCATCATCACTAACCATCACCATCATCGCTAACCACCACCACCATCATCACTAACCACCACCACCATCATCATCATCATTACTAACTACCACCACCAGCACCATCATCATCATCACTAACCACCACCATCATCATCATCACTAACCACCACCACCACCATCACTAACCACCACCACCATCATCATCATCACTAACCACCACCACCACCATCATCACTAACCGCCACCATCATCATCAACACTAACCACCACCATCATCATCATCACTAACCACCACCATCATCATCATCATTATCAATATAATCCTCATCATCATCATCATCATCATCACCATGTTGAGTTGTGCTAAGGGGTTGAATGGTGTTCAGTAGGTGTAGTTTTGTGAATCACCTATCACATGTTACGATCATCAACTTGTTCAACTGAGAGGAGATCTGGCAACGGTACATGTTATCAAGGTATAAGGATCAAAGAAACACTTCCCACTGGATGGTAAACTCCATATCTTCAATTCCTTCATATCTTGTGTTGAGGGAATTCAATGTGGATTTTTACAGTTTCTACAAGGCATTGATTTAAAATGCTTACAAGGTGTTCAAACACTTCTTGGCAGAAATCATCTAGTTTGGCTCACACAGCTGGCTGTAGATATGGAATGCCTCCCGAATGGCACCTTATTCCTTTAGTGTCCATAGTGCTCTGCTTAAAGTAGTGCACTATTTAGGGAATAGGGTGCCAGCTCTGCTTAAAGTAGTGCACTATTTAGGGAATAGGGTGCCATTTGGGATGCATCCATGCACACAATTCTAAAGCACTCATGACAGTTCCTACCAGGGGCACGAGTCCAACTTTTACAGAAAGTGTTCCTGTGCCCAAATTCAATCTAAGGATCATAGGCAAAGCACTCAGATGTGAGTGGAATTAAAGAAACACAACCTGTTAGTGAAGTGTTTTACAGTAACACAACCTGTTAGTGAAGTGTTTTACAGTAATACAACCTGTTAGTGAAGTGTTTAACAGTAACACAAACTGTTAGTGAAGCATTTTACAGTAACACAACCTGTTAGTGAAGTGTTTTACAGTAACACAACCTGTTAGTGAAGTGTTTTACACTAACACAACCTGTTAGTGAAGTGTTTTACACTAACACAACCTGTTAGTGAAGTGTTTTACACTAACACAACCTGTTAGTGAAGTGATTTACAGTAACAAAACCTGTTAGTGAAGTGTTTTACACTAACACAACCTGTTAGTGAAGTGATGTAACACATGGGACCAAACTAGGGAAATGTAACAATCTATGTCACTTTGTTGGAGATTAATGAGTCTTAGTCTTAAGAGAACATACAGAGGAGCATGAAACTAGACAACTACAACAATAGAGATATACTTCATTAAGGATTTATAAAGGGTTTATAAGTAGTTTATAAATGGTTCATTATTAGTTACTAGTAATACAATTGTAAGCTTGTCATCTAGCTGCTTATTGCATACTAATACTTTAAATAATTGTATAATTAATAATACAAATAATTAATATATTATTTAGTGCAATAATTAGTAGTAGTAATATAATAAACATACTTTGTATATTAATTTGTATAATTATTATTATGTTATTCTCATTCATCAATATGTCTGCTTTAGACACAAGAGTAGAAGATAAAGTACTTTCTAGAAATGCATATCAATGACTTCCTCCATTTATTGCCCCTTCTTTGACTAATAATACATGGTACCATGCTGTTCTTTCTGAGTGCCTTGCGACAATCTCAGAGGCCCTTAATAATTGAAAGAGACTGTAATCTAAGCACGGTTGAAAAGAGAAATACAATTATCTGCATGTGAACCCTTTTAAAACCCAAAGCAGGTGAACTTCAGGTTACCTGGCAGATAAGACCTTAACTGATTAATATAATGTAGTGGCAGTGTGTGGAAGAATCACGGGTATATTCTACAGAGGGCCAATCTGTAGGGAGTTATTTTCATTCTGAAGTTGTGTTTAACTTATGAGTCACTTGCCTACCATGGGGATTTGGTATGTAGTGTGTCAAGGATAAAGAATCCAACGGCACTGGAAATACTGGAGACGTATACTTATACTCTGAGCTATGCAAGAAAGTGCATCTCAACGAATACAGGGGAAGAGTCTAAGAAAAAAAAAAAAAATCAAATTTCCAAGAAAATGTATTGTTAGTCATTTTAAACATGTTTCTATTATGACATCACAAAGGTACCCGTTCCAATTACTGCATATTTAACATGGTTTGGCCATCTTGAAATCTCCTGTACTGCAGGTGGAATCTTTGAGAGTAAAAGTACATGTTTTCCACAGGGTTTAAAGGCAGGCTTGGTATACAATAGAGAACAGACCTCTTGGAAACAGAGAGAGCAATGCTGTCTCTTCTATTTAATTCTGGGAATGCGTTATCTGACATGGCACATCAAATGTGCCAGCAAAAAGACTGCAAAGAAACAAATCAAATCAAAGTTTACAGATCACAAGATGGGATAAAAGAGCCGTATGAAAGATGTCACGATAACAGAGTGAAAGAATTAAAAACGTCATAATCTCATGAAGATTACCTAAGCACATTATCAGGTCTATGCATTCAGGGGGGGGGGAAAACGCATTTCAATTTGTATACTAGTATGAACGCTTACTGAGGAGTAAGTCCAAGTAAAAAATATATTTCATGTAGGCCTATAGCAGTTCAATAGTTCCAGTAGCAAAACAAAACATTTCAAGAAAGTACACCTGTTGCTCTACACAGATACTGTAAACAATAAGCGAAAGCCACACGACATGACAATGGTTGAAAGCAGCAGCAGAACTTGACCAATCCATTTTGACCATCTAGATAAGGGGTGTCAAACTCATTTTGCTCACGGACCGCATTCGGTCTTTAACGGGGTCTGGAAGGCCGAACGGAAAATATGTTATATTTCCTCGCTGTTAAAATGATCAAAATGATGTCCTCTATCCATCGGTTTGGGAATGTTCTATGCTCCCTGACTATCCAGCTTTCAGGGAATCAAAATCCAGTCAATTGTTATTTGTCACATGCTTGGTAAACAACATGTGTAGGGTAACAGTGAAATACTTACTTACAGGCCCTTCCCAACAATACAGAGAGAAAATATTAAAAATAATAGAAAAATAATAACCCAAGGAATAAATCCACAATGAGTAACAATAACTTGTCTATTTACAAGGGGTACCAGTACTGAGTAATGATAACTTGGCTATATACAAGGGGTACCCGTACTGAGTCATGATAACTTGGCTATAAATATGGGGTACCAGTACAGAGCAATGATAACTTGGCTATATACAAGGAGTACCAGTACTGAGTAATGATAACTTGGCTATATACAAGGGGTACCAGTACTGAGTCATGATAACTTGGCTATAAATATGGGGTACCAGTACAGAGCAATGATAACTTGGCTATATACAAGGGGTACCAGTACTGAGTCATGATAACTTGGCTATAAACATGGGGTACCAGTACTGAGTAATGATAACTTGGCTATAAACATGGGGTACCAGTACTGAGTAATGATAACTTGGCTATAAACATGGGGTACCAGTACTGAGTAATTATAACTTGGCTATAAACATGGGGTACCAGTACTGAGTAATGGTAACTTGGCTATAAACATGGGGTACCAGTACTGAGTAATTATAACTTGGCTATAAACATGGGGTACCAGTACTGAGTAATGGTAACTTGGCTATAAACATGGGGTACCAGTACTGAGTAATGGTAACTTGGCTATAAACATGGGGTACCAGTACTGAGTAATGCTAACTTGTCTAAATACATGGGGTACCAGATAACTTGTCTATATACATGGGGTACCAGATAACTTGTCTATATACAAGGGGTACCAGATAACTTGTCTATATACAAGGGGTACCAGATAACTTGTCTATATACAAGGGGTACCAGATAACTTGTCTTAACTGCCTTGTTCAGGGGCAGAACAACACATTTTAACCTTGTCAGCTCAGGGATTTGATCTTACAACCTCTCGGTTATACAAGTCCAATGCTCTAACCACTACTCTAACCTGCTGGTTACTGGCCCAATGCTCTAACCACTAGGCTACCTGCTGGTTACTGACCCAATGCTCTAACCACTAGGCTACCTGCTGGTTACTGGCCCAATGCTCTAACCACTAGGCTACCTGCTGGTTACTGGCCCAATGCTCTAACCACTAGGTTACCTGCTGGTTACTGGCCCAATGCTCTCACCACTAGGCTACCTGCTGGTTACTGGCCCAATGCTCTAACCACTAGGCTACCTGCTGGTTACTGGCCCAATGCTCTAACCACTAGGCTACCTGCTTGTTACTGGCCCAATGCTCTAACCACTAAGCTACCTGCTGGTTACTGGCCCAATGCTCTAACCACTAGGCTACCTGCTGGTTACTGGCCCAATGTTCTAACCACTAGGCTACATGCTGGTTACTGGCCCAATGCTCTAACCACTAGGCTACCTGCTGGTTACTGACCCAATGCTCTAACCACTAGGCTACATGCTGGTTACTGGCCCAATGCTCTAACCACTAGGCTACCTGCTGGTTACTGACCCAATGCTCTAACCACTAGGCTACCTGCTGGTTACTGGCCCAATGCTCTAACCACTAGGCTACCTGCTGGTTACTGGCCCAATGCTCTAACCACTAGGCTACCTGCTGGTTACTGGCCCAATGCTCTAACCACTAGGCTACCTGCTGGTTACTGGCCCAATGTTCTAACCACTAGGCTACCTGCTGGTTACTGGCCCAATGCTCTAACCACTAGGCTACATGCTGGTTACTGGCCCAATGCTCTAACCACTAGGCTACATGCTGGTTACTGGCCCAATGCTCTAACCACTAGGCTACCTGCTGGGTACTGACCCAATGCTCTAACCACTAGGCTACATGCTGGTTACTGGCCCAATGCTCTAACCACTAGGCTACCTGCTGGTTACTGACCCAATGCTCTAACCACTAGGCTACCTGCTGGTTACTGGCCCAATGCTCTAACCACTAGGCTACCTGCTGGTTACTGGCCCAATGCTCTAACCACTAGGCTACCTGCTGGTTACTGGCCCAATGCTCTAACCACTAGGCTACCTGCTGGTTACTGGTCCAACGCTCTAACCACTAGGCTACCTGCCGCCACAAATATGGGTCTAATATTTAAAACCGTTTCTGGTTTGGCTTTAGTCATAGTTTGGCTTCAGTCATTCCAATGTAGACTGGATCTGGCCCGCAGGCCTTGAGTTTGACACGTGATCTAGTGCTTCATGTCTTAAGCATGACATCATGTCCTGTCGTAGATGAAATGTAGCCATCAAGTCTCAGAGGTAAAAGGAAATACACCTCCAACTTTAGCCATCTGGTGTTTCTGTACCACGGTCTGCAAAGAAAAACATGTGTGTGTGTGTTTGTGTGTGTGTTTGACCTACGTGAAGGATTCTGATCCGCAGGAGAACTGCTGAGTAGCATCTGCTGGCAGCGACAACGCCTTGGGTCCTTCACATGACATGACAAATTACACTGGGCAGTTTACATTTAATTATCCCCTTGAATAATCACCTCCAAGAGAGATGATTTGGGAAGGAGGGGAGAGTGAAAACTAACGGGGGGAAGAGACAATATTTAGAAACATATTTTTTCTATATCAGACGGTGAAGGGAGGTGAAGGACCATAAAATGCCCTCTAACCTCTATTGACAGTAGAAAGGATTAACTTACTGATGCCATCTAACCTCTACTAACCTGAAGAAGGGTTAACTTACTGATGCCATCTAACCTCTACTAACCTGAAGAAGGGTTAACTTACTGATGCCAGCTAACCTCTACTAACCCGAAGAAGGGTTAACTTACTGATGCCATCGAACCTCTACTAACCTGAAGGGTTAACTTACTGATGCCATCTAACCTCTACTAACCCGAAGAAGGGTTAACTTACTGATGCCATCTAACCTCTACTAACCCGAAGAAGGGTTAACTTACTGATGCCATCTAACCTGTCACGGTGCTGACTTTTGCCCGTCGCCTGCAGCAAAAGCCTCTATCCCGTCCTCTGGCTAGGCAGAGTACTTTAGGATTGTAGTTACTTCGGTGTAACGAGGGCCTAGTCGTGCGGCCCTACCAACCCTTCTATCTATTCGTACTGGCCCTTCGCGTGAGTTGGGTTTGTCCCTTCCTTAACGTTGTCACTCCCTTGTTTTCCGGTCTGGGGTGAGGCCTTGGATAGATGAGTACTTTATTACTTTATGTTTATAGATTCCTCCTATACTCCCTTAACTCGTCTCTTCCTCTCTTGTATACCAATACCTAATAACTAAACTTCTGTTAGTTATTATGCTCGTCAGCTAGTAGTCACTTGGAAACTAGTATTGTTATATGTTTGACTTTTCCAAAGATATATTATTGTCCACACAATGAATTATTCTTTAATGCTATCACTTTAACCTATAGCCAAGGTCACTTTCCGTTTAGCGAGAGTGTCAAAGGCGTTTTCTCTCCGGATATCTATCCTGGCCTAGTTGTCAAAGTTTCCAGCTTTTATTCAGTCACTCTGTTTTTTGTCTTACACATGATATTACAGTTAAATGGTTATACAGTTCTAATACATCAATAATGCTCAATCAATCATAAATGCGTTATGCTATGCCAGATAATATTGCAAATCTTTAAATGCGTTAACACTTCTAACAATATTTACTAAATAGTAAAATAGTTAAATTACCTTAAATACTCAGCCCCTTGGTCACTTTCCTGTAATTGGTATTCTCACAGCAATAATGCTAGATTCCGAATTCCAATATTTGAATACTATTCACTTCCAACCCTGTGTATAGACTCAATATATTGGAACTGGTAGTTGGCTGTTTCCTTGTATTGCTAATCACTTCTGTACCTGATGTCTCACTGTGTGGTTGCCGCTTTGTCTGTGATCAAGGGGTGTCTAGACCCCTGTGTTTCAGTGACGCAGTCTTGGCTTCACAAAGTTCAACCAGGCAGATAGTGACCCAATAAAGTACTTAGGCAAAATTATACAATTCTCAAATATTGTACTAGTCCAACAAAAGGAGTATAGTGCAATAGTAAATGTACCTATGATGATTCTCCATATGAAGTCTGTCTCATATGTCAGTGAGTAATCATAGTTCTCTCATGATCTCTGTTCTCTTTATATACCTTTTTTTTACAGGGGGGTTTCCAAGGTGCTGGGCCTCTGTCTAAACCTTAGACTATTTCGCTAAATTTTAGACCTCAGTTAGTGCTCCACAGCTATAACTCAAGCTTCCTGTTCCAAATCTAGGTCATGCAACACTGCTGCCCACATTGCTGCTTCTGTGTTGCTGCTGGCTGATTCTACTTGATGATACCAGCTGGTTGTTTCTTCCACTGGAGGTGGTGTGTCCAGAGTCAGCAGTGAGAAGTCTATGATGGGTATCTCTTCTGCTTCCCCCGTTGTCCAGTTTCTGCAGGTGTAGTCCATGGTTCCAAGAGGTCCCATGGATGCCCTGTGTTGTTGTCCTCACTTCTTGATGGAGTGGGCAGATCCTTTTTGGCTTTTGTCACAAACCTCTACTAACCTGAAGAAGGGTTAACTTACTGATGCCATCTAACCTCTACTAACCTGAAGAAGGGTTAACTTACTGATGCCATCTAACCTCTACTAACCTGAAGAAGGGTTAACTTACTGATGCCATCTAACCTCTACTAACCTGAAGAAGGGTTAACTTACTGATGCCATCTAACCTCTACTAACCTGAAGAAGGGTTAACTTACTGATGCCATCTAACCTCTACTAACCTGAAGGGTTAACTTACTGATGCCATCTAACCTCTACTAACCTGAAGAAGGGTTAACTTACTGATGCCATCTAACCTCTTCCAACACATACAGTAGTGTACATTAGCTTTACTAATGAAGATCACTGACGGTGTTGCTGAGATGTCAGTTTGCTGTGATTAGCAGCTCTCCAGATGGGGGGGCTGTATTTGGTTCTCAGAAGGACCCACAGCTGACAGCTCTGTAGTGAAGAACAGGCACTGTGACAGCTCTGTGGTGAGGAACAGGCACTGTGACAGCTGACAGCTCTGTGGTGAGGAACAGGCACTGTGACAGCTCTGTGGTGAGGAACAGGCACTGTGACAGCTGACAGCTCTGTGGAACAGGCACAGGCACTGTGACAGCTCTGTGGTGAGGAACAGGCACTGTGACAGCTGACAGCTCTGTGGTGAGGAACGGGCACTGTGACAGCTGACAGCTCTGTGGTGAGGAACAGGCACTGTGACAGCTGACAGCTCTGTGGTAAGGAACAGGCACTGTAACAGCTGACAGCTCTGTAGTGAGGAACAGGCACTGTGACAGCTCTGTGGTGAGGAACAGGCACTGTAACAGCTGACAGCTCTGTAGTGAGGAACAGGCACTGTGACAGCTCTGTGGTGAGGAACAGGCACTGTGACAGCTCTGTGGTGAGGAACAGGCACTGTGACAGCTCTGTGGTGAGGAACAGGCACTGTGACAGCTCTGTGGTGAGGAACAGGCACTGTGACAGCTCTGTGGTGAGGAACATGCACTGTAACAGCTGGCAGCTCTGTGGTGAGGAACAGGCACTGTGACAGCTCTGTGGTGAGGAACATGCACTGTGACAGCTCTGTGGTGAGGAACAGGCACTGTGACAGCTGACAGCTCTGTGGTGAGGAACAGGCACTGTGACAGCTGACAGCTCTGTGGTGAGGAACAGGCACTGTGACAGCTCTGTGGTGAGGAACATGCACAGTAACAGCTGACAGCTATGTCGTGAGGAACAGGCACTGTGACAGCTCTGTGGTAAGGAACAGGCACTGTGACAGCTCTGTGGTGAGGAACAGGCACTGTGACAGCTCTGTGGTGAGGAACAGGCACTGTGACAGCTGACAGCTCTGTGGTGAGGAACAGGCACTGTGACAGCTCTGTGGTGAGGAACATGCACTGTAACAGCTGACAGCTCTGTGGTGAGGAACAGGCACTGTGACAGCTCTGTGGTGAGGAACAGGCACTGTGACAGCTCTGTGGTGAGGAACATGCACTGTGACAGCTGACAGCTCTGTGGTGAGGAACATGCACTGTGACAGCTGACAGCTCTGTGGTGAGGAACAGGCACTGTAACAGCTGACAGCACTGTGGTGAGGAACAGGCACTGTGACAGCTCTGTGGTGAGGAACATGCACTGTGACAGCTGACAGCTCTGTGGTGAGGAACATGCACTGTGACAGCTGACAGCTCTGTGGTGAGGAACATGCACTGTGACAGCTGACAGCTCTGTGGTGAGGAACATGCACTGTAACAGCTGACAGCTATGTGGTGAGGAACAGGCACTGTGACAGCTCTGTGGTGAGGAACATGCACTGTAACAGCTGACAGCTCTGTGGTAAGGAACATGCACTGTGACAGCTCTGTGGTGAGGAACAGGCACTGTGACAGCTCTGTGGTGAGGAACAGGCACTGTGACAGCTGACAGCTCTGTGGTGAGGAACAGGCACTGTGACAGCTCTGTGGTGAGGAACATGCACTGTGACAGCTGACAGCTCTGTGGTGAGGAACATGCACTGTGACAGCTGACAGCTCTGTGGTGAGGAACAGGCACTGTCACAGCTCTGTGGTGAGGAACAGGCACTGTGACAGCTGACAGCTCTGTGGTGAGGAACAGGCACTGTAACAGCTGACAGCTCTGTGGTGAGGAACAGGCACTGATGGGGGAGTTCTCAAGATGTCCATGTGGAAACGTCTGTGTGATGTGATGTCTAAGAAATGCTGTGCTTGAGAACTACAGTTTAATAAGACAGGCTTTGGCATAACTCTGTTGATGTTGATTAAAATCAATTGATAAAAGAGGATGTATGTTATTTTAATGGATTATTGGTTTATTCTCTCCCCCCAACATGTCTCTTATGTATAAGCTATCCAGTATGACCCAGTGCTAAACTAATCATGTGGTAGTTACTGAGGAGTACAGTGAGGTGATGACTGAGGAGTACAGCGAGGTGGTTACTGAGGAGTATAGTGAGGTGATTACTGAGGAGTACAGTGAGGTGATTACTGAGGAGTACAGTGAGGTGATTACTGAGGAGTACAGTGATGTGATTACTGAGGAGTACAGTGAGGTGATTACTGAGGAGTACAGGCAGGTTACTGAGGAGTACAGCGAGGTGGTTACTGAGGAGTATAGTGAGGTGATTACTGAGGAGTACAGTGAGGTGATGACTGAGGAGTACAGCGAGGTGGTTACTGAGGAGTATAGTGAGGTGATTACTGAGGAGTACAGTGAGGTGATTACTGAGGAGTACAGTGAGGTGATTACTGAGGAGTACAGTGAGGTGATTACTGAGGAGTACAGTGAGGTGATTACTGAGGAGTACAGGCAGGTTACTGAGGAGTACAGTGAGGAGGTTGCTGAGGAGTATAGTGAGGTGATTACTGAGGAGTACAGTGAGGAGGTTACTGAGGAGTACAGTGAGGTGATTACTGAGGAGTACAGTGAGGTGATTACTGAGGAGTACAGTGAGGAGGTTACTGAGGAGTACAGTGAGGTGATTACTGAGGAGTACAGTCAGGTTACTGAGGAGTACAGTGAGGTGGTTACTGAGGAGTACCGTGAGGGGGTTACTGAGGAGTACAGTGGGGAGGTTACTGAGGAGTACAGTGAGGTGATTACTGAGGAGTACAGTGAGGAGGTTACTGATGAGTACAGTGACGAGGTTACTGAGGAGTAGAGTGCGGTGGTTACTGAGGAGTACAGTGAGGAGGTTACTGAGGAGTACAGTGAGGAGGTTACTGAGGAGTACAGTGAGGTGGTTACTGAGGAGTACAGTGATGTGATTACTGAGGAGTACAGTGAGGTGATTACTGAGGAGTACAGTGAGGAGGTTACTGAGGAGTACAGTGACGAGGTTACTGAGGAGTACAGTGAGGAGGTTACTGAGGAGTACAGTGAGGTGATTACTGAGGAGTACAGTCAGGTTACTGGGGAGTACAGTGAGGTGATTACTGAGGAGTACAGTGAGGTGATTACTGAGGAGTACAGTGAGGAGGTTACTGAGGAGTACAATGAGGTGATTACTGAGGAGTACAGTCAGGTTACTGGGGAGTACAGTGAGGTGATTACTGAGGAGTACAGTGAGGTGATTACTGAGGAGTACAGTGAGGAGGTTACTGAGGAGTACAGTGAGGAGATTACTGAGGAGTACAGTGAGGAGGTTACTGAGGAGTACAGTGAGGTGGTTACTGAGGAGTACAGTGAGGTGGTTACTGAGGAGTACAGTGAGGAGGTTACTGAGGAGTACAGTGACGAGGTTACTGAGGAGTACAGTGAGGAGGTTACTGAGGAGTACAGTGAGGTGATTACTGAGGAGTACAGTCAGGTTACTGGGGAGTACAGTGAGGTGATTACTGAGGAGTACAGTGAGGTGATTACTGAGGAGTACAGTGAGGAGGTTACTGAGGAGTACAATGAGGTGATTACTGAGGAGTACAGTCAGGTTACTGGGGAGTACAGTGAGGTGATTACTGAGGAGTACAGTGAGGTGATTACTGAGGAGTACAGTGAGGAGGTTACTGAGGAGTACAGTGAGGTGATTACTGAGGAGTACAGTGAGGAGGTTACTGAGGAGTACAGTGAGGTGGTTACTGAGGAGTACAGTGAGGAGGTTACTGAGGAGTACAGTGAGGTGGTTACTGAGGAGTACAGTGAGGAGGTTACTGAGGAGTACAGTGAGGTGGTTACTGAGGAGTACAGTGAGGAGGTTACTGAGGAGTACAGTGAGGTGATTACTGAGGAGTACAGTGAGGAGGTTACTGAGGAGTACAGTGAGGTGGTTACTGAGGAGTATAGTTAGGTGATTACTGAGGAGTACAGTGAGTTGATTACTGAGGAATACAGTGAGGAGGTTACTGAGGAGTAGAGTGAGGTGGTTACTGAGGAGTACAGTGAGGAGGTTGCTGAGGACTATAGTGAGGTGATTACTGAGGAGTACTGTGAGGTGGTTACTGAGGAGTACAGTGCGTATGTTACTGAGGAGTACAGTGAGGAGGTTACTGATGAGTATAGTGAGGTGAATACAGAGGAGTACAGTGAGGAGGTTACTGAGGAGTAGAGTGAGGTGGTTACTGAGGAGTACAGTGAGGAGGTTACTGAGGAGTACAGTGAGTGGTTTACTGAGGAGTACAGTCAGGTTACTGAGGAGTACAGTGAGGAGGTTACTGAGGAGTACAGTGAGGTGATTACTGAGGAGTACAGTCAGGTTACTGAGGAGTACAGTGACGAGGTTACTGAGGAGTACAGTGAGGAGGTTACTGAGTACAGTGAGGTGGTTACTGAGGAGTACAGTGAGGTGGTTACTGAGGAGTACAGTGAGGAGGTTACTGAGTACAGTGAGGTGATTACTGAGGAGTACAGTGAGGTGGTTACTGAGGAGTACAGTGAGGTGGTTACTGAGGAGTACAGTGAGGTGGTTACTGAGGAGTACAGTGAGGTGATTACTGAGGAGTACAGTGAGGTGATTACTGAGGAGTACATTGACGAGCTTACTGAGGAGTAGACTGCGGTGGTTACTGAGGAGTACAGTGAGGAGGTTACTGAGGAGTACAGTCAGGTTACTGAGGAGTACAGTGAGGTGGTTACTGAGGAGTACAGTGAGGTGGTTACTGAGGAGTACAGTGAGGAGGTTACTGAGGAGTACAGTGAGGAGGTTACTGAGTACAGTGAGGAGGTTACTGAGGAGTACAGTGAGGTTATTACTGAGGAGTACAGTCAGGTTACTGGGGAGTACAGTGAGGTGATTACTGAGGAGTACAGTGAGGTGGTTACTGAGGAGTACAGTCAGGAGGTTACTGAGGAGTACAGTGAGGTGATTACTGAGGAGTACAGTGAGGAGGTTACTGAGGAGTACAGTGAGGAGGTTACTGAGGAGTACAGTGAGGTGGTTACTGAGGAGTATAGTGAGGAGGTTACTGAGGAGTAGAGTGAGTTGGTTACTGAGGAGTACAGTGAGGTGGTTACTGAGGAGTACAGTGAGGAGGTTACTGAGGAGTATAGTAAGGTGATTACTGAGGAGTACAGTGAGGAGGTTACTGAGGAGTAGAGTGAGGTGGTTACTGAGGAGTACAGTGAGGAGGTTACTGAGGAGTAGAGTGAGGTGATTACTGAGGAGTACCGTGAGGGGGTTACTGAGGAGTACAGTGGGGAGGTTACTGAGGAGTATAGTGAGGTGATTACTGAGGAGTACAGTGAGGTGGTTACTGAGGAGTACAGTGAGGAGCTTACTGATGAGTACAGTGACAAGGTTACTGAAGAGTACAGTGAGGTGATTACTGAGGAGTACAGTCAGGTTACTGAGGAGTACAGTGACGAGGTTACTGAGGAGTACAGTGAGGAGGTTACTGAGTACAGTGAGGTGATTACTGGGGAGTACAGTGAGGTGGTTACTGAGGAGTACAGTGAGGAGGTTACTGAGTACAGTGAGGTGATTACTGAGGAGTACAGTGAGGTGGTTACTGAGGAGTACAGTGAGGTGGTTACTGAGGAGTACAGTGAGGTGATTACTGAGGAGTACAGTGAGGTGATTACTGAGGAGTACAGTGAGGTGATTACTGAGGAGTACATTGACGAGCTTACTGAGGAGTAGACTGCGGTGGTTACTGAGGAGTACAGTGAGGAGGTTACTGAGGAGTACAGTCAGGTTACTGAGGAGTACAGTGAGGTGGTTACTGAGGAGTACAGTGAGGTGGTTACTGAGGAGTACAGTGAGGAGGTTACTGAGGAGTACAGTGAGGAGGTTACTGAGTACAGTGAGGAGGTTACTGAGGAGTACAGTGAGGTTATTACTGAGGAGTACAGTCAGGTTACTGGGGAGTACAGTGAGGTGATTACTGAGGAGTACAGTGAGGTGGTTACTGAGGAGTACAGTCAGGAGGTTACTGAGGAGTACAGTGAGGTGATTACTGAGGAGTACAGTGAGGAGGTTACTGAGGAGTACAGTGAGGTGGTTACTGAGGAGTATAGTGAGGAGGTTACTGAGGAGTAGAGTGAGTTGGTTACTGAGGAGTACAGTGAGGTGGTTACTGAGGAGTACAGTGAGGAGGTTACTGAGGAGTATAGTAAGGTGATTACTGAGGAGTACAGTGAGGAGGTTACTGAGGAGTAGAGTGAGGTGGTTACTGAGGAGTACAGTGAGGAGGTTACTGAGGAGTAGAGTGAGGTGATTACTGAGGAGTACCGTGAGGGGGTTACTGAGGAGTACAGTGGGGAGGTTACTGAGGAGTATAGTGAGGTGATTACTGAGGAGTACAGTGAGGTGGTTACTGAGGAGTACAGTGAGGAGCTTACTGATGAGTACAGTGACAAGGTTACTGAAGAGTACAGTGAGGTGATTACTGAGGAGTACAGTCAGGTTACTGAGGAGTACAGTGACGAGGTTACTGAGGAGTACAGTGAGGAGGTTACTGAGTACAGTGAGGTGATTACTGGGGAGTACAGTGAGGTGGTTACTGAGGAGTACAGTGAGGAGGTTACTGAGTACAGTGAGGTGATTACTGAGGAGTACAGTGAGGTGGTTACTGAGGAGTACAGTGAGGTGGTTACTGAGGAGTACAGTGAGGTGATTACTGAGGAGTACAGTGAGGTGATTACTGAGGAGTACAGTGAGGTGATTACTGAGGAGTACAGTGAGGAGGTTACTGAGGAGTACAGTCAGGTTACTGAGGAGTACAGTGAGGTGATTACTGAGGAGTACAGTGAGGTTACTGTGTACAGTGAGGAGGTTACTGAGGAGTACAGTGACGAGGTTACTGAGGAGTACAGTGAGGTGATTACTGAGGAGTACAGTCAGGTTACTGAGGAGTACAGTGACGAGGTTACTGAGGAGTACAGTGAGGAGGTTACTGAGTACAGTGAGGTGATTACTGGGGAGTACAGTGAGGTGGTTACTGAGGAGTACAGTGAGGTGGTTACTGAGGAGTACAGTGAGGAAGTTACTGAGTACAGTGAGGTGATTACTGAGGAGTACAGTGAGGTGGTTACTGAGGAGTACAGTGAGGTGGTTACTGAGGAGTACAGTGAGGTGGTTACTGAGGAGTACAGTGAGGTGATTACTGAGGAGTACAGTGAGGTGATTACTGAGGAGTACATTGACGAGCTTACTGAGGAGTAGAGTGCGGTGGTTACTGAGGAGTACAGTGAGGAGGTTACTGAGGAGTACAGTCAGGTTACTGAGGAGTACAGTGAGGTGGTTACTGAGGAGTACAGTGAGGTGGTTACTGAGGAGTACAGTGAGGAGGTTACTGAGGAGTACAGTGAGGAGGTTACTGAGTACAGTGAGGAGGTTACTGAGGAGTACAGTGAGGTGATTACTGAGGAGTACAGTCAGGTTACTGGGGAGTACAGTGAGGTGATTACTGAGGAGTACAGTGAGGTGGTTACTGAGGAGTACAGTCAGGAGGTTACTGAGGAGTACAGTGAGGTGATTACTGAGGAGTACAGTGAGGTGATTACTGAGGAGTACAGTGAGGAGGTTACTGAGGAGTACAGTGAGGTGGTTACTGAGGAGTATAGTGAGGAGGTTACTGAGGAGTAGAGTGAGTTGGTTACTGAGGAGTACAGTGAGGTGGTTACTGAGGAGTACAGTGAGGAGGTTACTGAGGAGTATAGTGAGGTGATTACTGAGGAGTACAGTGAGGAGGTTACTGAGGAGTAGAGTGAGGTGGTTACTGAGGAGTACAGTGAGGAGGTTACTGAGGAGTAGAGTGAGGTGATTACTGAGGAGTACCGTGAGGGGGTTACTGAGGAGTACAGTGGGGAGGTTACTGAGGAGTATAGTGAGGTGATTACTGAGGAGTACAGTGAGGTGGTTACTGAGGAGTACAGTGAGGAGGTTACTGATGAGTACAGTGACAAGGTTACTGAAGAGTACAGTGAGGTGATTACTGAGGAGTACAGTCAGGTTACTGAGGAGTACAGTGACGAGGTTACTGAGGAGTACAGTGAGGAGGTTACTGAGTACAGTGAGGTGATTACTGGGGAGTACAGTGAGGTGGTTACTGAGGAGTACAGTGAGGAGGTTACTGAGTACAGTGAGGTGATTACTGAGGAGTACAGTGAGGTGGTTACTGAGGAGTACAGTGAGGTGGTTACTGAGGAGTACAGTGAGGTGATTACTGAGGAGTACAGTGAGGTGATTACTGAGGAGTACAGTGAGGTGATTACTGAGGAGTACAGTCAGGTTACTGAGGAGTACAGTGAGGTGATTACTGAGGAGTACAGTGAGGTTACTGTGTACAGTGAGGAGGTTACTGAGGAGTACAGTGAGGTGATTACTGAGGAGTACAGTGAGGTTACTGAGGAGTACAGTGAGGTGATTACTGAGGAGTACAGTCAGGTTACTGAGGAGTACAGTGAGGTGATTACTGAGGAGTACAGTGAGGAGGTTACTGTTTCATTCCATTTGAAAAATGCAGAATTTCCATGTAATTTCTCATATTTGAAGTCCTTTATAAGTCCTTTACATGTAAAATACCCCACACTATGGCTGAAATCTATAAATACAATATATAAATCCCCAAAACACGTGTGTAAAGCCATCGTGGAGGATTGAACACAGGGCTGCAGTATGCATTATGACTCCATCACTCACAATACAATGACTCACAAGTATGTCATGTTTAGCCTGGGTTCCTCCTAATGTCTGTACATTACTCTGTATATTTCCTCCTCTGCTGGGATCCTGCCTTTATTGACAGCTGTGTTACATGTCCCAGGGTGATCACCTTTGGTGTGGCGCTGATTTTCTAAAATAACAGATGTCTTGTCATGCTGCTGCATGGGACTGCCATACCTTAGAGTGGGAACACTTGGCAGGACTGTGCTCGTATTCCTTTGATGTAAAAAGGCACTTTATGATACAGTTTTGGTGCCAAAACACAGGCTAGATAAATAATGGATGAAACATAAAAGCAGATTGAACCAGGATGATGAATCCTCGTCAACTGGCCGGTTAAGAGGAGAAGGGTCGGATCGGTGTGTCATTCAACTGATGGATAACTTTCAGAGGACAAAATCTACACAGCTATGTTACACACTATTTACACAGTGTGGCGGTTTCGGCGCCAAGATCTCTGTAAGGCCTGGTTTACACATACAAACACACACCACCAGTCCAAGGGAAGGGTTAAAGTGGTTTAGTATTATCAGAGGTCGGCAGCGTTCCATTTCTACAAAACTCTGAACAAACAGACTAAACACTTCGTCACCAGTGGAAGGTCCTCCAATCTTGCTCTTTGGGGGTTCAATCATTGCTGAACTCATCAGTTCCTTTCTTCCGGTAAATCTCCTTCTCCACCGTACTTCCTCTCTCCCCAATAACCTCCTACTCATTCACCTGTCGGGGTCAAAGAAAAGACAGGGCACGGTTAAGTAGAGGCCCTGATTGGTTTCACCTGTCTGCAGTTTGGCTCTGATCACAACGGGAGACAGGTGTGGCTGTTCTGCTGCAGTCTAGAAGTTTCCCCTGCGCTGTCCGTGGTTCTGCCTCTGGGGACTACTTCACATTGCTGTCCGTGGTCCTGGCATCCAGAAAACAAAGCAACCTCGCAGGCACCATACCGTCCATCCACCACACAACCCCTGAAACCGCTACAATAGTTAAGTGACACACTATTTACACAGCTAAGTGACACTATTTACACAGCTAAATGACACTATTTACACACCTAAGTGACACTATTTACACAGCTAAGTGACACTATTGACACAGTTGAGGGACACTATTGACACAGTTGAGTGATACTATTTACACAGTTAAGTGACACTATTTACACAGTTGAGTGATACTATTTACACAGTTAAGTGACACTATTTACACAGCTAAGTGACACTATTTACACAGCTAAGTGACACTATTTACACAGCTAAATTACACGATTTACACAGCTAAGTGAAACTATTTACACAGCTAAGTGACACTATTTACACAGTTGAGTGATACTATTTACACAGTTAAGTGACACTATTTACACAGTTAAGTAACACTATTTACACAGGTAAGTGATAACAACATGGATAAATGCTGTAAATATATTCAAACTATTCTTTACAACAACAACAACATGTCACATTTGCAGTTTCACATGTTGACCTTAAATTTAAATGTCACATCTGAAACCATATTTTCACATGTATTGAATTTAGAGTTCACATGTTAAAGCCAGATTCAGTAAGTGCAAAATAAATCAAATGAATGTTCGATTTTGGTTTATATCTCTCAAATAAGAGATATTGAGTCTTAATTTGACTTATTTAGTGCTTTGACGCCACAACACTGGAAATACTGGAGCTTTTTTCCGTTTGCCACCTTCAGGTTTGTTTACATTTTGCAGCTAATTTCTCAGCCAGACGACGTGAAGTGTATGATCGAGAGTAGCCAAAATGTAATCTCGCTCATGCGCTGAGTGATGTTTACAACTTACCTGTCACTCAGCCATAGTGCAGAGTGACAGTTAACCTCGCAGTCAGTCCAGTCGGACTGTAACCAAAGATACTGATAAGAGTACTTTTTGGAATAAAATATTCAATTATTTTATGTAATTAGCCATCCATTATATTGTATACTTTGTTCTGTTCTGGAAAATAGCTAGTTTCTGCCAACCTGGTCTCAGATTCACAAAACCTTCTTAATAAGACATTTCTTCTTCCATTGTTTCCTTAACTATAGACTTAAGAAGAAAGTTAAAAAGGTTATTGGACATTTCCTTGCGCTATTTCTTATGTTTCAAAAGTTAAGAAAAAATGTGATTATTGAAAATAAAGTTATTGGAAATGTTCTTTAAATTCCAAGATAGTTCATTCTTAGTGATCCCTTCGCGCGCCAATTAACGAGATTGACTTGACAACACCCAGTGAAATAGCAGCGCGCCAAATTCAAAAACAGAAATACTCATAATAATAATTCATAAATCATACAAGTGTCATACATTGGTTTAAATATGAATTTCTTGTTAATCCAGCCACAGTGTCAGATTTCAAAAAGGCTTTGCGGCGAAAGCAAACCATGCTATTATCTGAGGACAGCACCGCTTACCAACACATGAAAATCAGATTTCAACCCGCCAGGCGCGACACATTTGTCAGAAATAACGATATAATTAATTCCTTACCTTTGAAGATCTTCTTCTGTTGGCACTCCAATATGTCCATTAAACATCACAAATGGTCCTTTTGTTCGATAAATTTATATCTCCAAAATGTCTATTTATTTGGCACGTTTGATTCAGAAAATACACCGGTTCCAACTCGCGCAACATGACAACAAAGTATCTAATATAGTTACCTGTAAACTTGATCCAAACATTTCAAACAACTTTCCTAGTCCAACTTTAGGTATTTTTAAACGTAAATAATCGATAACATTTAAGACGGAATAAACTTCATATGAAAGTTTCAGTATTGATTATTAAAACCCAAGAACATGTTGTAGAACAGTAATCTTAGTAAGAAATACGCTAACATGATTGCCATTGGTAGCTAGATAGCTAGCTAAAATAGTTGCCTAGCAACAAACATCTTAAGAAGATTTGTAAGAAGATATTTGAGAATTTCATAAGAAAATCATAAAATCTTAAGATATTGTTGAGGAATTGCACTTATGAACTATCTTATGAACTTCTTAAAAAGCTTCTTAATTTTTTGTGTAAGAAGTGTTTTGTGAATCTGGGCCCTGTTCTGCATGTTCTGTAGTGTTCTGCCTGTTGGCTAGACTAGGCAGCTACTGTAGCTAGCTAACTGCCTATATTAGTTAGCTCACTAGCTCGCTAGCAAACTAACAGTTAGCTACCGTTAGGCTCATCGTAAATCAAAAATGCTTGTTTTCTGTGTTAGCTAATTAGTCACGTTTGTCTCCCTTCCTCAACATAAACATCTAAAAAGCTAGCATTACTATATCAGAGATGTCAAGGTAATATAGCTAATATCTAATGACCTTGTGAATGTATCAATAGTTGTAGCTAAGTTAGCTGTCAGTCATAGCTAGGTCTATGAAATATTTACAGCAAATAATATCGACATCTACTAATTGCTATTCTTACATTGAGCATATTTTCTGTCAATTGCTGGCAGCACCTTTTCACCAGGTCAAATTTCTAGTACAGGTAAACGTACTTGGTGGACTTGGTGATTCTGATTCATCAATGATTGCTTTTAGGAGAATCTGCTGCCTGAATATGGCACATATAGGTCTAAAAAGAGAAGGAGAGCCAGGGACAGAGGTCCAAGGGCCTGTGGAGGATTGCTGAGGGCCAGTGGAGGATTGCTGAGGGCCAGTGGAGGATTGCTGAGGGCCAGTGTAGAAACAGGGTCCATGTAGAGGGTAAGAGGATCACACAGGGCCAGGGGAGGGAACAGGGGAGGAGGTAGAAGCAGCAGAGGCAGAATCTGGGAAATATCCCTGCTGACAGGGAGAGAGTTGATCATCAGCAAGATAGACGTGCACAGCTTTGTAAGCCACACAACACCATGTCTGATTAGTCTAAACCAAATTTTGACCAGATTGTCAACTCTGGTACTCATGTCAACCAGGAAGAATAGCTGGTTTTTTTTACTCATTAACTTTAGGCGTATCTTGAACAGCTGTCGGAGAGAGAGAGAGACACACATGGTGATTTGACGATGATGCTGGAGAGGACACCAGGAGCCCTTTTTGATGTGGTCCATCTCATCCAGGCCAACCAGGGAGGTGCAGGGGGAGGCCCTTTTTGGTGCACCTGTGGCAGGTGTCATGAAATGCCAACTGACTGAGGAGAAGTGTTGTGGTGGGGGGCTAACCACCTGCATCAGTACAGCGCTACACATGTACACTTCCTGCCTGGAGCCTGGAAACCGTGAGCAACATCAGGGTCTACAGGAATGATCTGTTAGCCCTGGATGAGAGCGAGGAACAGGGAGAAGACCATGCGGAGTACAGGCGTGCTGCCTACCGGCAGTTTATCTGTCGGCAGCATGGCATGCTTCGGCAGGGTCACAGAATTGTTATTCCAAGCTGCTGCGTGTGGCACATCAGAGACGCTTTCCCTGACACTAATGGCCTGTATAAAGGATTCACTCCTGGCAGACTAAAAGAATTCTGTCCATGTATTTGTTTGTTTATTTGTGTATGTGTTCGCCAACTCTAATCCACAGTTTATTATTAAAAACTGATGTTACAGACAAAGGTTGAATATAGTGCAAAATGTTTTATTTGTTCAACAAATATATATATTTTTTATATGAAACAGAATCATAGAACACAGAATTTGACGGTGTATAAATTACATTTATTTAGACATAAGACAACATTCATGAGTGACAATGTACTCATAAGGTTTATTTATAGGTAGATTAGTAGAGTGGACTGTACAATACATTATCAATAACATGAGGTTATTTACAATTGCTATTTATTGGCAAATTAGGTTTATTTAATTGAGTAGAGGGGACTGTACAATAACACAATGTACAATAACATAATGGTGGTTATTTGTTATTGTTATTTACAATAAACTATAGGAACGAATTGTTAGCTATTGGTATTCAGTGTGCATGTGTGCTTGTGTGTGCATGTGTGTGCGTGCGTGCGCGTGCGTGCATGTGTGTGTGTGTGTGTGTGTGTGTGTGTGTGTGTGTGTGTGCGCGTGTGTGCGTGTGCGCGTGTGTGCGTGTGCGCGTGCGTGCGTGCGTGTGTGTGTGTGCGTGCGTGCGTGCGCGTGTGTGTGTGTGCGTGTGTGCGTGTGTGTGTGTGCGTGTGTGTGCGCACGCGCGCATGTGGGCATGGGGTTTCTGTCAAAAATCAGGAAGAGACCCAGATGCAGACATTTTCTAAGTAACAAAAGTTTATTACAAAAACAGGGGGGCAGGCAAATGACAAGTCAAGGGCAGGCAGAGGTCAGTAGTCCAGAGCAGAGTCCGAAAGGTACAGAACGGCAGGCGGGCTCAGGGTCAGGCCAGGCAGAGGTCAGTAATCCAGGGTGGTTGACAAGGTACAGAACGGCAGGCAGGCTGAGGGCAGGCAGAATGGTCAAAACCGAAAACTAGAAAACAGGAACTAGAGAAAGACAGAAGCACGGGGAAAACGCCGGTAGGCTTGACGAAACAAAACAAACTGGCAACTGACAAACAGAGAACACAGGTATGTATACACTGGGGATAATGGGGAAGATGGGCGACACCTGAAGGGGGGTGGAAACAAGCACAAAGACAGGTGAACCAGAACAGGGTAGGGAGAGGGAGGAAAATATACACCTAGAAACATTCTGTTTGACCCTACTTTTAAAAACCAATCTTATCACTCATACCTAACTAAATTTAATCTTATCACTCATACCTAACCCTCGGCTGACATAAGCCTGAACCAGCACCTGGATGGGTGGTGGTGGAACCTCAGGGAGAAGGCCAAGATTCCTAGGGTCACTGGCTACACGAGGAATGATCCTTGGCATTCCCACGTTGGATGCCAACCTCTGTCTGACCACACCTGCTTGCAGCTCAGGGATGTAACTGTAGGGTTTTGGGGTCTTCTTCGCAAGCACTGTCCATCACTTTATACTGGTAGTTAACAACTTTTTAACCATTTACAACTACTTTCTTGTTAAATAGTTTGCTTAATTTGGTTATTTTGCCGGCTAGTCATTGAACGAACACATCATCAGCTAATGTTAGTTACAATGAAGAAAGTGGTTGTATCTGTCAGTCAAGTATACCTGTTCAGCAGAAACAATGACATTTCCCCAGCTCGTGGAGTTGACTCCGGAGCTCCCGCCCCCTTTCAAAACTGTCACCAATATTTATTCTTCTTTGAGGTTTATTGGCAGACTACACTCATAAGGTGTATTGTTGTCACCTACTGTACAGGGTAGTACAAAATAAGTAACAACGTGCTTCATCTGACTCTTCAACTACTAACTTACATATTTATTCCTTTAACAAACACTTCACGTCACGTGACCAAACACTGCAGCTGCTTCTGTACATACGGTCTTAACTCATATCTCACATACCCAAGTTTTACATAAGTCAGGAGAACCACTTCATCAAAGGACAGTAAAACCGATGGACTTTGCTCCTTCTTTCCATCTATCATTCAATTCAAGTGACATGCACCTACCACTCCTGTCACCCCAAAAAACATCCTTGCTCGTGAATTACCCTCCAGCCATAAACTGCTGTACATTTACAACTTTAGCCCTTTCTACTCCACTCTTCTCCACCGTTGTCGACTCATTCTCACCAACTATACTCGCGCCAAGATCATCGCACAACACTTCCGCTTTCGTCATTGCTCCTCCAGTCATCCCCCGGACTCCCTCACTCTTTGCTGTGAATGAGGCAAGAGTTTGGGTTCTCGAAGTAGAACCCCTATTGTCCTCATTCCAGCACAGCTGTTGCTTCACCAACTTTCTCTCCATTTCCTCCATTTTGTCCACACTAGTCGCCGCCATTTACGACTCCCCGCTGTTTGTTCCTCCTTCCAGGGCACGATGACTTATTCTTCTTTTCGTGTCCGTGGCCTTGACTCCCTGTCCAATGTCGGTCATCTCTGCCCCCTTCCGGACATGATCCGAAACGATACCTTCACCAATATTTACTCTTCACCTCCTAATATCTTGTTGTTTTCGGTTAAGTTTTTTTTCCTCGTCGGTTGATAGTAACACTTAAAATCTTGCGTTTGCAAGATTTTGCAAGAACACGAGAACAATGATTCTTGTTGTGTATGTCTGATGCAAACACATTCCATTGATTTGTTTTGTCGCCCTAACATAAAAAATCATTAATATAAACAAACTGACATAGCAGAATTCGAACTTACACTTACTGAGTCTGGCTTTAACACCACCTTTACACATGTGAGGAGAAAAAACTATATCACCTCACATGTGAATTGCAGTTTGTGAAAGCAAAACATAAGCCCCAAAGTATTAATAGCAAAACAAATATTGCAAGGAGACAAACCCCAAAAATTGGCAGATTTTTTATTTATTTTTCTCCTGCTATTGTCCCTCTCTTTGGTTATGTTACCCTGGTCCTTTGGTTATGTTACCCTGGTCCTTTGGTTATGTTACCCTGGTCCTTTGGTTATGTTACCCTGGTCCTTTGGTTATGTTACCCTGGTCCTTTGGTTATGTTACCCTGGTCCTTTGGTTATGTTACCCTGGTCCTTTGGTTATGTTACCCTGGTCCTTTGGTTATGTTACCCTGGTCCTTTGGTTATGTTACCCTGGTCCTTTGGTTATGTTACCCTGGTCCTTTGGTTATGTACCCTGGTCCTTTGGTTATGTTACCCCGGTCCTTTGGTTATGTTACCCTGGTCCTTTGGTCATGTTACCCCGGTCCTTTGGTTATGTTACCCTGGTCCTTTGGTTATGTTACCCTGGTCCTTTGGTTATGTTACCCCGGTCCTTTGGTTATGTTACCCTGGTCCTTTGGTTATGTTACCCCGGTCCTTTGGTTATGTTACCCCGGTCCTTTGGTTATGTTACCCTGGTCCTTTGGTTATGTTACCCTGGTCCTTTGGTTATGTTACCCCGGTCCTTTGGTTATGTTACCCTGGTCCTTTGGTTATGTTACCCCGGTCCTTTGGTTATGTTACCCCGGTCCTTTGGTTATGTTACCCCGGTCCTTTGGTTATGTTACCCTGGTCCTTTGGTTATGTTACCCTGGTCCTTTGGTTATGTTACCCCGGTCCTTTGGTTATGTTACCCCGGTCCTTTGGTTATGTTACCCCGGTCCTTTGGTTATGTTACCCTGGTCCTTTGGTTATGTTACCCTGGTCTTTTGGTTATGTTACCCTGGTCCTTTGGTTATGTTACCCTGGTCCTTTGGTTATGTTACCCCGGTCCTTTGGTTATGTTACCCCGGTCCTTTGGTTATGTTACCCTGGTCCTTTGGTTATGTTACCCCGGTCCTTTGGTTATGTTACCCTGGTCCTTTGGTTATGTTACCCCGGTCCTTTGGTTATGTTACCGCGTTCCTTTGGTTATGTTACCCCGGTCCTTTGGTTATGTTACCCTGGTCCTTTGGTTATGTTACCCTGGTCCTTTGGTTATGTTACCCTGGTCCTTTGGTTATGTTACCCTGGTCTTTTGGTTATGTTACCCTGGTCCTTTGGTTATGTTACCCTGGTCCTTTGGTTATGTTACCCTGGTCCTTTGGTTATGTTACCCTGGTCCTTTGGTTATGTTACCCTGGTCCTTTGGTTATGTTACCCTGGTCCTTTGGTTATGTTACCCTGGTCCTTTGGTTATGTCACCCTGGTCCTTTGGTTATGTTACCCTGGTCCTTTGGTTATGTTACCCTGGTCCTTTGGTCATGTTACCCTGGTCCTTTGGTTATGTTACCCTGGTCCTTTGGTTATGTTACCCTGGTCCTTTGGTTATGTTACCCTGGTCCTTTGGTTATGTTACCCCGGTCCTTTGGTTATGTTACCCTGGTCCTTTGGTTATGTTACCCCGGTCCTTTGGTTATGTTACCCCGGTCCTTTGGTTATGTTACCCCGGTCCTTTGGTTATGTTACCCTGGTCCTTTGGTTATGTTACCCCGGTACTTTGGTTATGTTACGCCGGTCCTTTGGTTATGTTACCCTGGTCCTTTGGTTATGTTACCCTGGTCCTTTGGTTATGTTACCCTGGTCCTTTGGTTATGTTACCCCGGTCCTTTGGTTATGTTACCCTGGTCCTTTGGTTATGTTACCCTGGTCCTTTGGTTATGTTACCCTGGTCCTTTGGTTATGTTACCCCGGTCCTTTGGTTATGTTACCCCGGTCCTTTGATTATGTTACCCTGGTCCTTTGGTTATGTTACCCTGGTCCTTTGGTTATGTTACCCCGGCCCTTTGGTTATGTTACCCCGGTCCTTTGGTTATGTTACCCCGGTCCTTTGGTTATGTTACCCTGGTCCTTTGGTTATGTTACCCCGGTCCTTTGGTTATGTTACCCTGGTCCTTTGGTTATGTTACCCTGGTCCTTTGGTTATGTCACCCTGGTCCTTTGGTTATGTTACCCTGGTCCTTTGGTTATGTTACCCTGGTCCTTTGGTTATGTTACCCTGGTCCTTTGGTTATGTTACCCTGGTCCTTTGGTTATGTTACCCTGGTCCTTTGGTTATGTTACCCTGGTCCTTTGGTTATGTTACCCTGGTCCTTTGGTTATGTTACCCTGGTCCTTTGGTTATGTTACCCTGGTCCTTTGGTTATGTTACCCCGGTCCTTTGGTTATGTTACCCTGGTCCTTTGGTTATGTTACCCTGGTCCTTTGGTTATGTTACCCTGGTCCTTTGGTTATGTTACCCTGGTCCTTTGGTTATGTTACCCTGGTCCTTTGGTTATGTTACCCTGGTCCTTTGGTTATGTTACCCTGGTCCTTTGGTTATGTTACCCTGGTCCTTTGGTTATGTTGCCCTGGTCCTTTGGTTATGTTGCCCTGGTCCTTTGGTTATGTTACCCTGGTCCTTTGGTTATGTTACCCCGGTCCTTTGGTTATGTTACCCTGGTCCTTTGGTTATGTTACCCCGGTCCTTTGGTTATGTTACCCTGGCCTTTGGTTATGTTACCCTGGTCCTTTGGTTATGTTACCCTGGTCCTTTGGTTATGTTACCCCGGTCCTTTGGTTATGTTACCCCGGTCCTTTGGTTATGTTACCCTGGTCCTTTGGTTATGTTACCCTGGTCCTTTGGTTATGTTACCCCGGTCCTTTGGTTATGTTACCCCGGTCCTTTGGTTATGTTACCCTGGTCCTTTGGTTATGTTACCCTGGTCCTTTGTTATGTTACCCTGGTCCTTTGGTTATGTTGCCCTGGTCCTTTGGTTATGTTGCCCTGGTCCTTTGGTTATGTTACCCTGGCCTTTGGTTATGTTAACCTGGTCCTTTGGTTATGTTAACCTGGTCCTTTGGTTATGTTACCCCGGTCCTTTGGTTATGTTACCCTGGCCTTTGGTTATGTTACCCTGGTCCTTTGGTTATGTTACCCCGGTCCTTTGGTTATGTTACCCTGGTCCTTTGGTTATGTTACCCTGGTCCTTTGGTTATGTTACCCTGGTCCTTTGGTTATGTTACCCTGGTCCTTTGGTTATGTTGCCCTGGTCATTTGGTTATGTACCCTGGTCCTTTGGTTATGTTACCCCGGTCTTTTGGTTATGTTACCCTGGCCTTTGCTTTGGCTGCCTTTTTTCCAGTTGCAAGTCTTTCAACATTCCTTCCAGCAACATAGCACCCTGCATCCCACTGCTGGTTTACTTCTGAAGCTAAGCAGGGTTGGTCCTGGTCAGTCCCTGTATGGTAGACCAGATGTAGCTGGAAGAGGTGAAAATAAATGTGTGGGCAACATTTTTTTCACGTGGGAAAAACACGTGAAAAATGTACATGTGAAACTTCACACGTATCTGAAAACCACGTCTGACTCTGGAAAAATTCTGACCACTTCTGACTCAGGACATTTTTCATGTGATTTGTTCAAACGTGTTTTTTTTGTAAGGTGACCATCACACAATATATTCAATCAACTCCTACCACTGCCTACAATACATATGCATGACAACTACTGTACTTCAGAGGAGGTCAAACGAGCAATCAGATAACACGTCCAATCATGCAATCACCTTAACTACATGATACCAGGCACTCTGCCGTCTGTATCAATCAGTATTCAAGGTGGCAATACCAAACATCCGTTTTATTCATTGTATCCGTGCTAATCAACCTCAGTCGGGAGCCGGCCACTGTGTTGATGGCAGGTGGTGACAGTCATTAACTAGCAGTACCAGGTGGGATAGCAGCTATTGTCACTCAAGATGTTGTTTTGGCATTTGTTTCTGACACAACCTTTATTTTATGGAAATGAAATTGACTGGTTCATGGCTGGGTCATGGCTGGTTCATGGCTGGCTCATGGCTGGCTCATGGCTGAGCCAGCAGGATAACATGCATGCATGTTATGCATGCAGGATAACTACACCTCCATACTCACCTCACCTCCCTTCACAATGTCACTGTGATCGTTGAGAAGTTTGGGAATCAATGCATGATGTTATGTCAGATAGTGCGAAGACTCTGCCTGCACTGATGTAGGTTGAGGAACGACTATTAACTATTAACTACTACTACTACTACTAACTACTACTACCACCATCACTACTACTACTACCACCAGTACCACTACCACTACCACTGCGACAGTATCTAGGATGGAGAGAAGTCTGTCCATAATAAAGCACTGCTCTACCTTCTTAACAGCACTATCAACAAGGCAGGTCCTACAGGCCCTAGTTTTGTCGCACCTAGACTACTGTTCAGTCGTGTGGTCAGGTGACACAAAGAGGAACTTAAGAAAATTACAATTGGCTCAGAACAGGGCAGCACGGCTGGCCTTTGGATGTACACAGAGAGCTAACATTAACAATATGCATGTCAATCTCTCCTGGCTCAAAGTGGAGGAGAGATTGACTTCATCACTACTTGTATTTATGAGAGGTATTGACATGTTGAATGCACCGAGCTGTCTGTTTGAACTACTGGCACACAGCTCGGACACCCATGCATATTCCACAAGACATGCCACAAGAGGTCTCTTCACAGTCCCCAAGTCCAGAACAGACTATGGGAGGCAGTACTACATAGAGCCATGACTACATTGAACTCCATTCCACATCAGGTAACTGATACAAGCAGTAGAATCAGATTTTAAAAAACAGATAAGAATACACGTTATGGAACAGCAGGGACTGTGAAGAGACACAAACATAGGCACTGACACATGCATACAGACACACGCTAACATACGCACTATACACACACGTACAGATTGATTTTGTGTTGTACATGTGTGGTAGGGGGCCTGAGGGCACACACTTAATATGTTGTGAAATCTGTTATGAAATCTATTGTAATGTTTAAAAAAATGTATAACTGCCTTAATATTGCAGGACCCCAGGAAGAGTATTTTTTGTATATTTTACTTAACTAGGCAAGTCAGTTAAGAACAAATTCTTATTTACAAGGACGGCCTACCGGGAAACAGTGGGTTAACTGCCTTGTTCATGGGCAGAATGACAGATTTTTACATTGTCAGCTCAGGGATTTGATCCAGCAACTGGTTACTGGCCCAACGTTCTAACCACTAGACTACCTGCCTTGGTTGCAGCTAATGGGGATCCATAAAAAATACAAATACTACCACTACTGCAAATACTGCTACTACTAGTAGTACTACTATTACTACTACTACTGCTGCTACAACTAGTACAACTACTGCTGCTGCTACTACTAGTACTACTATTACTACTACTACTCTGCTGCTGCAACTAGTACAACTACTGCCGCTGCTACTACTAGTACTACTATTACTACTACTACTAGTACTACTACTACTGCTGCTACAACTACTACAACTACTGCTGCTGCTACTACTAGTACTACTACTAGTCATACTACTACTACTACTGCTGCTACTACTAGTACTACTATTACTACTACTGCTGCTGCTACTACTAGTACTACTACTACTGCTGCTGCTACTAGTACAACTACTGCTGCTGCTATTACAGTACTACTATTACTACTACTACTACGTATGCTACAACTAGTACAACTACTGCTGCTGCTACTACTAGTACTACTACTACTACTGCTGCTGCAACTAGTACAACTACTGCCACTGCTACTACTAGTAGTACTAGTACTACTACTACTGCTGCTACAACTAGTACAACTACTGCCGCTGCTACTACTAGTACTACTAGTACTACTACTACTGCTGCTACAACTAGTACAACTACTGCCACTGCTACTACTAGTACTACTATTATTACTACTACTACTGCTGCTACAACTAGTACAACTACTGCCACTGCTACTACTAGTACTACTATTATTACTACTACTACTGCTGCTACAACTAGTACAACTACTGCTGCTGCTACTACTAGTACTACTATTATTACTACTACTACTGCTGCTGCAACTAGTACAACTACTGCCACTGCTACTACTAGTACTACTATTATTACTACTACTACTGCTGCTACAACTAGTACAACTACTGCTGCTGCTACTACTAGTACTACTATTATTTCTACTACTAGTCCTACTACTACTACTACTGCTGCTACTACTAGTACTACTATTACTACTACTGCTGCTGCTACTACTAGTACTACTACTACTGCTGCTGCTACTAGTACAACTACTGCTGCTGCTATTACAGTACTACTATTACTACTACTACTACGTATGCTACAACTAGTACAACTACTGCCACTGCTATTACAGTACTACTATTATTACTACTACTACTGCTGCTACAACTAGTACAACTACTGCTGCTGCTATTACAGTACTACTATTATTACTACTACTACTGCTGCTACAACTAGTACAACTACTGCTGCTGCTACTACTAGTACTACTATTATTTCTACTACTAGTACTACTACTACTGCTGCTACAACTAGTACAACTACTGCCGCTGCTACTACTAGTACTACTATTATTACTACTACTAGTACTACTACTACTGCTGCTACAACTAGTACAACTACTGCCGCTGCTACTACTAGTACTACTATTATTACTACTACCGCTGCTACAACTAGTACAACTACTGCCGCTGCTACTACTAGTACTATTATTACTACTACTACCGCTGCTACAACTAGTACAACTACTGCCGCTGCTACTACTAGTACTACTATTATTACTACTACTACTGCTGCTACAACTAGTACAACTACTGCCGCTGCTACTACTAGTACTACTAGTACTACTACTACTGCTGCTACAACTAGTACAACTACTGCTGCTGCTACTACTAGTACTACTATAATTACTACTACTACTGCTGCTACAACTAGTACAACTACTGCCGCTGCTACTACTAGTACTACTAGTACTACTACTACTGCTGCTACAACTAGTACAACTACTGCCGCTGCTACTACTAGTAGTACTACTATTACTACTACTACTACTACTGCTGCTTCATGATAATGACATTTTTAATATTGTGTAAGAAGGTAATTGGGAAAGTTGCATTTATCAAAAAGCTGACCTTAGCGAAAACGATATAGGCCTACTCTTGGCTTATGTATTCATCACATTCATACTACTGTGATATTATCATGCATAAATAAATGCAAACTTAAGACACATTTATAGTGGTTCATGCTGGTCAAGAATAGATTGAATGAGTGCTTTTCTTCTCCTGATGAGTCAGAGGCCAGACATAATACTTAGAATTTCTACAGTGTTTTAGAGGGCTCTCTATATGTGCTTTATATGTTAATGTATATGGATGTATAGGTTACAGACAAACAGGCGTATATTAGTGTATATGGTTACAGAAGCATGAAGGTACGATGACATTTACTTTGATTTGTTGATGATCATACAGTCAGTGGGTTGTTGTTGTGTGTTGTTGTTGTTGTTGTTGTTGTGTGTTGTTGTTGTTGTTGTTGTGTGTTGTTGTTGTGTGTTGTTGTTGTTGTTGTTGTGTGTTGTTGTTGTTGTGTTGTTACTATTGGATCAAGTCTACATCTTTCATACCCATCTGGTACTTCCTCTGATGTGCACATTCATTCATTTGCAATTCATATTCAAATGTATTTCCAGTTGTGTATTCTTTTAACAACAACTGCTAAGTACAGTACAGTAATGACAACGTAATTATTCTGACATTAACATATTTTATCCTCATGGTGACATCACTATACTGTATCTTATTGGAATTTGCATACCCCATTTCCTTGTATATTTACTCACCACATTTCCTTATATATTTACACACCCCATTTCCTGCTATTTGTACACCCCATTTCCTTATATATTTACACACCCCATTTCCTGCTATTTGTACACCCCATTTCCTTATATATTTACACACCCCATTTCCTTGTGTATTTACACACCCCATTTCCATGTATATTTACACACCCCGTTTCCTGCTATTTGCACACACCATTTCCTTGTATATTTACACCCCCCATTTCCTTGTATATTTACACACCCCGTTTCCTGCTATTTGTACACCCCATTTCCTTGTATATTTACACACCCTGTTTCCTTCTTTATTTACACACTACATTTCCTTCTATATTTACACACCCAGTTTCCTTCTATATAAGTGACCATAAACTGTGCACGGAGAACTGCGGACAGAGGAAACTCCCCACTGGAACAGTGGACTTCAACATGCTGTATATCCAGCCAGAGTGCAGCCAGTACAGATCTCTTGTCATCAGAGCAGCTCGATCTTCAACTAACACTCACACTACTAACACTCACACTTGTCTTTTCTTACTAGCCCTGACTTTGCTGAAAGCTACTTATTGAGGGAAAATGTGCTTACTATGACTGTAATATACGGTTGTCTCTGTTAGCTACCCTAAGATGAATGTATTAACTATAAGTCATTCTGGATAAGAGCGTCTGCTAAATGACTAAAATGTAACTGTAACAGGTGGTGAGTGCAGCCAGTGTTATTTTAGGGTTATATTGTGATCTCATCCAGTGCAGCCAGGATCATTCTAGGGTTGTATTGTGATCTCATCCAGTGCAGCCAGGATCATTCTAGGGTTATATTGTGATCTCATCCAGTGCAGCAAGGATCATTCTAGGGTTATATTGTGATCTCATCCAGTGCAGCCAGGATCATTCTAGGGTTATTGTCACGTTCGTTGTATTGAGGAGACCAAGGCGTGATATGAATACATTCTTCTTTAATTAAACGAAGAACCCTGAACAAACTAACAAAGTAACAAAACGAATGTGAAGCTATAATAACCACGTGCTGACATGCAACTACACATAGACAAGAACCCACAAAACCAAAATGGAAATGGCAACCTAAATAGGATCCCCAATCAGAGACAACGATAAACAGCTGCCTCTGATTGGGAACCAATTCAGGTCACCATAGACCTACAATTACCTAGACTAACAAACACCCCTAGGCATACAAAAAAACCTAGACAAGACAAACAAGCATACCCACCCTCGTCACACCCTGACCTGACCAAAATAATACAGAAAACCTAGATAACTAAGGTCAGTGCGTGACAGTTATATTGTGATCACATCCAGTGCAGTCAGGATCATTCTAGGGTTATATTGTGATCTCATCCAGTGCAGCCAGGATCATTCTAGGGTTATATTGTGATCTCATCCAGTGCAGCCAGGATCATTCTAGGGTTATATTGGGATCTCATCCAGTGCAGCCAGGATCATTCTAGGGTTATATTGTGATCACATCCAGTGCAGCCAGGATCATTCTAGGGTTATATTGTGATCACATCCAGTGCAGCCAGGATCATTCTAGAGTTATATTGTGATCACATCCAGTGCAGCCCTCTCTCTCGCTCCAGGGTTGCGGTGAAACCCAAGGACAGCAGGTGAGTCACAGCAGGTGCCGTGACAGTAGTCCAGGATCTAGGACAGCAGACTGCCTCCAGCTGGCACGAGCTAACCCCCCCACCCGTCTCCTTCCTCCCCCCTGCCAGGCAGAGCAGCACAGGCCAGGCCAGGCAGGCCACAGCCAGCATACCGGAGCTTGGCTAGGTTTCTGGACCAAGGTTAGGTTAGCAACAATGGCCTGAGAGGAGAGCAGAGCACCAGGGGAGACTGAGTCTTAATGTAAACCAACTCATCTATAAATGAGGCCAGGAGGTTGATGGATGGCAGAGGGGCATGAACTGGACTACTGTGTGTATATGAATGGGGTAGCGTCGTTGGTGAAAGAGCTGTCTTTGATTGAATGAACCACATTCTCCTTTACAATAGGTGAGTACATGTATGACCGCTACCATTTTCACATTGGTAGGGGGGATCGGCAGTTACTGTTTTGAAGGCACACATTCTATATTTTGTCAAATCTGAGAATGTATAGTAGCTCATGTGTACATAATGCATCAATACAAATTTACAGTCACAACTGTTACCCCATGGTAATATTTAGAGCATCACTGAAGATTGTTTTTACGGGCGTTTAACAACAGTCACCAAAAGAATATGATTCACACAGAGAGAGAGAGAGATAGAGAGAGAGGAGATGGAGAGAGGGAGGGGAGAGAGATGGAGAGAGGGAGGGGAGAGAGGGAGGGGAGAGAGAGAGAGAGAGAGAGAGAGAGAGAGAGAGAGAGAGAGAGAGAGAGAGAGAGAGAGAGAGAGAGAGAGAGAGAGAGAGAGAGAGAGAGAGAGAGAGAGAGAGAGAGAGAGAGAGAGAGAGAGAGAGAACACAAAGCCCAGAGAACAAGACACAGAGCAGAACTCTAATTTCCAAGTCAGTCTTAGCTATGACATAATAAAAATGTGACAATTCAGTGATCTAAATCATATTACAGTCAAAATATTGAGATCTCCCTCTTAGTTTTCTAAATGAAAATGCTTATCTTAGAGGGTAGTTTAGTATCTACTAAATGTAATCTTTATTTAATTACAAGTTGTTCTCAACCAACCTCAGATAACCAGACTGACCTTTGACCAGTTAATGTGACCTATTAGGAACACTGCAATCTATATTAATGTGTTCTTCTCCATTTCCAATCTATATTAATGCTGCCTGTTATTTTGGTAGGTAGGTATGTGGATTGGTATTTTCATCTACATTCTTCTTCTTGCACCAAATGGAGCTTTCTTGTTGAATTATTTATTGTCTCTTTCGCAATCGATTTGGAATCTGGAATGCTGACTCGGTATCCTCCTCGGATACCAGAACAACTGACAAGAGGAAAATAATAGATACCCTAGATAAATAAAGTTGTTTCATCACATCAGAATAGATACATTCATCAAAAGAGAAAGTCTCAGAGAATTGAGTTTGAAAACATTCCATAATTGTCACGTTCCTGACCTTATTTCCTTTATTTTGTCTTTGTTTAGTATGGTCAGGACGTGAGCTGGGTGGGCATTCTATGTTATGTCTTTCTATGTTGGGTTCTTTTCAATTAGCCTGATATGGTTCTCAATCAGGGGCAGGTGTTTTACGTTTCCTCTGATTGAGAACCATATTAAGGTAGGCTGTTCACACTGTTTGTTTGTGGGTGATTGTTCCTGTGTTAGTGTTTATGCCACATGGGACTGTTTCGTTTGTGAGTTTGTTCCTGTTCGCGCGTTCTTTGTTGTCTGTAAGTTCTCATGTTCAGGTCTGTTTACGTCGTTTATTGTTTTGTAGTTTGTTAATAGTTTTTCGTGTTCGTCTTTCGTTAAATAAATCATTATGTCTTCATACCTCGCTGTATATTGGTCCGATCCTTGCTCCTCCTCAGACGAGGAGGAGAACGAACGTTATAATAATAAATGACTGTAAAAAGAAAATATCCAAAATACTAAAGATGCTTCCAGAGAAAAGAGCTAATTAATGGTAATAGATGCTACATGAATGTTTTAAAATGGGAAAATAACAGACGCAGCTTTTCCAGAAATCAAGTAAACACAGTTATATTCTACACACCAGCAACACAGTAGCTTTGTGCTTTAAATATTTGTGCAGACTTTGAGCCTGCATTTTATAGATCGACATGATATGGTGTTGGTGGGTAGACACTGTGTACTTTGTCTACCCAGTATTCAGATCCCTTGACTTTTTCCACATTTTGCTACGTTACAGCCTTATCCTAAAATCGATTAAATAAATAAAAATTCCTCAGCAATCTACACACAATAACCCACAATGACATAGCGAAAACAGGTTTTGAGAAATGTTTGTACATTTATTTAAAAAAATCTAAATCTTATTTACGTAAGTATTCAGACCCTTTGCTATGAGAATGGAAATTGAGCTCAGGTGCATTCTGTTTCCATTGATCATGCTTGAAATGATTCTACAACTTGTTTGGAGTCCACCTGTTGTAAATTCAATTGATTGGACATGATTTGGAAAAGCACACCACAGTTGATAGTGTATGTCAGAATAAAAACCAAGCCATGAGGTCAAAGGAATTGTCCGTAGAGCTCTAAGACAGGATTTTGTCTAGGCTCAGATCTGGGGAAGGGTACCAAAATATTTCTGCAGAATTGAATGTCCACAAGAACACAGTGGCCTCAATCATTCTTCAATGGAAGAAGTTTGGAATCACCAAGACTCTTCCTAGAGCTGGCCGCCCAGCCAAACTGAGCATTTGGGGGAGAAGGGCCTTGGTCAGAGAGGTGACCAAGAACACGATAGTTACTCTGACAGGGCTCTAGAGTTCCTCTGTGGAGATGGGAGAACCTTCCAGAAGGACAATCATCTCTGCAGCACTCCACCAATCAGGCCTTTATGGTAGAGTGGCCAGATGGAAGCCACTCCTCAGTAAAAGGCAGCCCGCTTGGAGTTTGCCTAAAGACTCTCGGACCATGATAAACAAAATTAAACTCTTTGGCCTGAATGCCAAGCGTCACGTCTGGAGTAAACCTGGCACCATCCCTACAGTGAAGCATGGTGGTGGCAGCACCATGTGGGGATGTTTTTCAGCGGCAGGGACTGGGAGACTAGTCAGGATCAAGGCAAAGATGAACGGAGCAAAGTACAGAGAGATCCGTGATGAAAACCTGCTCCAGAGCGCTCAGGACCTTCCAACAGGAAAAAGAGCCTAAGCACACAGCCAAGACAACGCAGGAGTGGCTTCGGGACAAGTGTCTGAATATCCTTGAGTGGCCCAGCCAGAGCGAGGACTTGAACGCGATCGAACATCTCTGGAGAAACCTGAAAATAGCTGTACCATCCATCCAACCTGACATAGCTTGAGAGGATCTGCAGAGAAGAATGGGAGAAACTCTTCAAATAAAGGTGTACCAAGCTTGCAGTGTCATACCCAAGAAGACTCTAGGCTGTAATTGCTGCTTCAACAAAGTACTGAGTAAGGTGTCTGAATACTTATTTAAATGTGATATTTTAGTTGTTTTGTATTCTTACATTTGCAAAAATGACTAAAAACCTGTTTTTGCTTTGTCATTATGGGGTATTGTGCATAGACTGATGTAATCCATTTTAGAATAAGGCTGTAACCTAACAGAATATGGAAAAAGTCAAGGGGTCTGAATACTTTCTTAGGATACATCCCAAATAGCACCCTATTCCCTATATAGTGCACTTATTTTGACCAGGACCCACAGGGCTCTTGTCAATAGTGCACTGTATCGGGAATAGGGTGGCATTTGGGATGCAGTTAAAGGCCTCTTCCTGTGTTACTTACTCACTTACTCTCCTCTCTCTCTCCCCCTCTCCTTCTCCCCCTCTCTCTCTCCCCCCGTTTCCCTCTCCTCCCCTCTCCTCCTCTATGATGTCCTCCTCACCCAAACATTGATGGTAGTCTAGGCACCAGATGTTCAATTATATCAGGATTTACATTGTTTCTGTTAGAAATGTGCGCTGTTGACTCTAACTTATTACTTCAATATCGTATCAACAATGAAGCTTGAACTACCTGCGTATCTGCACAAAACTCTAGCTAACCAATTTCAGTATGGTGAAACAAACATCCTATTCCTAATCAAAAACTGCTTATACTGTATAGAGAGAGAGCTTGAAAATAATGCAAAAAGATTTAGAAAAGATAGACTATCTATCCTATATATGGTTACAACAACCCATTACATTGATGCCAGTGGTGTCTAGAGAAAGAGTAAAATGGCAGAGGAAAACATTTCCCTCAAAAAGCTCTTTAGCGGCTCAATGAAGCTGAATGATTCCTCTCAAGCACTGCTGGATCAAGTCAAATGTCTTGGTAGCAAACATCAATCCTGTTTATCGCAGCAGGGCCGGGGGATGTTTGTGCACTGCTGTTCAACAGCAACGTATCCACTCGCAGCCGAGGCCTAGAAAAGGACAACGTAGGAGCAGTTTGTTTCTGGCTTGGAGCAACACAGCTGCCTGCCTGCTCCAGTCACACATTCATCTATGATTGATGTGAGACAATTTACCCTCGCAACTTTTATGCTTTCGTCCAGTGAATAAATTATAGACTAGCGTTTAGGGAATGAATGATGATTGGATTATTAATATTGGTGTCTCGCCTAACTATTTATTTATTTCTATCGATATAGATATATATAAATCACAAACCGCCTCAAGTTAGCATCAACATTTTTGACACAAATTTTGGAAAACAACAGCTGCCAATGACCAGTTGCCTAAAGACTCAAATGAGTGTGTTATTTTAAAATCAGTCATTCCAATCTCCTTCCTATACCGTCACTAATTGTTAACATTGAATGATGCCTCATTGATAGAACTCATTATGGAATTTGGGGGCTTGACGATCAGTATACGTTGTTGGTGTCAAGAGCTGTTAGGTCAGACTGCATTCCCACAGATTACGGGTTGTTATGGCCCCAATTTACTTCCTGTTGTGAATGATGTCACAGGGGCCATGTGCGATTGTAAGATATGCCACTTACCAGTGTCATAGGGGTCATGGGGCGAGTGGAGAGTGTCCTGTAGATTTACCACAGTGAAACTGACAGGGGTTGGGATGTCACGTCTTTCATTATACCAGTCACGCAGACATTAGTACAACATTATGAACCAACCAAACCCTCCTCCAAGTCTATTTAAGAATTCCTCTGGAAAATAGAATTAGTCAGAGTCAGTAGGGAGCATTGCTTTGAATATGTTATGCATTTTCAAAATGTATTCAAGTGCTACAGTAGTTTGTTTTTTTCCCCTCTTTTTATAGACTTACAAGCTTCAGTGCCCTGTTGTAATTTAAATATCCTTCTACATACATTTGCAAATGTTTGTCCTCACAAATCATTATTACAATATGTAGATGCACTACATAAATATGTATGGCTTAAAAAGCTGTTGGTTTGTTTATCTGCTTTTCTAAGTGTTGATACCTTGTGAACATTTTCCTTTTTTTTTAAAAATGATAGCCAGATCATTCTTTACTTAAGGCAATGCACTGGACTCTTTGCCAACATGGAATCCTAGCGTTTTTGGTTACATCTCAGCGTCTGTGCATTGTCAAAAGGTTATCTCTTGTGTCTTAGATCTTGTTCCGTCTTTAATGGGTGTAACGTCGAGACAGTGGTTCATCATGACAGGCCATCATAACATCTGACAGAGATGATGACATTGTCCATTGGCTGCTTTGACAGCCATACAGCGTGATGTATGGTGGCTGCATCAAACAGTAAACTGTTTTGGCATGGATCACTACTGTAGCAACTCGGGCAACACCTGTTGACTGAACTGCATGTGGATGAAACACAAAGGCCCAAAATGGCATCGCCAGGCATAATGGGACACATTTCGTCCAAAAAAGTTAGACTTTTGACTCATCTGTCTATAGAATATTCTTCCAAGAGCCTTGATGATCATCCAGGTGCTTATACTTTGGGTTAATGGTGATCCCCTCTGTGCTTCTCAGACAATAAGCTTCTCCAGCTGATGCAAGCAACAAGCACAAATCCTATTCCCACGGAGCCTGCTCTGTCTGCCCTGCAGAACCTAAGGGTGATATCCTCACCTACCTTGACAGTTTGCTGTTGTGCTGCCAGTAAGTAACATGTCTGTCATGGTTTATGTAGCATTGTTTTAGAAAGACATACACAGAGAACTTGTTATAATGTCTGCTTTTTGGGTTACTTTCCATCACTATAGTAGGCCTTTTACCTGTGCCATACTTCCTGTGATTGTCTCCCTGTGATTGTCTCCCTGTGATTGTCGGGGATTACCTGAGTGTTATTCATTAGGCACCATACAGGAGAAAAGTGAATGAAACAGTAAGGGACTAGGAGAATTTAAGAAGTTTTCCGTTGCAAACCCCTTGGCTACGATTTGCTACGGTGGGCCCTAATGAACACGACCCAAATGTTTTGGTGAGATGGCCCAGGCACATGCAGTAAGACTTGGCTTACTGTGAAGCCTCTGGTAGGCCTAATCCTCCATCAAGGGGTAAGGGTTTCCCCCTCCAATCCCTATCCAGCTCTGTGGTTTAGGATATATCTCAGAGGTATTTGTCCCGGTGCTAGTCCAGCAGGATTAGGAGATATTTCAGAGGCCTTTGTTCCGGTGCTAGTCCAGCAGGATTAGGAGATATTTCAGAGGCCTTTGTCCCGGTGCTAGTCCAGCAGGTTTAGGAGATATTTCAGAGGCCTTTGTCCCGGTGCTAGTCCAGCAGGTTTAGGAGAAATTTCAGAGGCCTTTGTCCCGGTGCTAGTCCAGCAGGATTAGGAGAAATTTCAGAGGCCTTTGTCCCGGTGCTAGTCCAGCAGGATTAGGGGATGCTTAACATACAGCAGCTTCCTCTGGAGGGCTGATCTGAAGGTATGAAGGTTCATCTCTGGTCTCCTCTAGTATCCTTTTGGCCTTTAGCAATGACGGCATGTTTTCTTTCCATGCATTATATTGCTTAATCTGGTCATGTAGGTGTATGATTTAGTTGTATTCTATGTGGTTCTGTTGGTAAATCTTTACTTTAAGTCTATGCTTCGTCACAGTTTATTTAATTGCTGATCTAAATAACATCATTTTTTCTTACTATTTATAACAGAGTTGTCACGTTCCTGACCTGTTTTCTGTTAGTTTTTGTATGTGTTAGTTGGTCAGGACGTGAGTTTGGGTGGGCAGTCTATGTTTTCTGTTTCTATGTTGGTTAATGGGTACCTAATATGGTTCTCAATTAGAGGCAGGTGGTTTTCATCTCCTCTGATTGAGAATCATATTAAGGTAGGTGGGGTCACATTGTTTGGTGTGGGTGGTTGTCTCCTGTGTCAGTGTCTATGTATGTTACGCCACACGGGACTGTTTTCGGTTTTGTTTGTTTGTTCGTTTTATGTAGTCATTTTCCCTGTTCGTGCGTTCTTCGTGTTCCATGTAAGTTCGTAGTCCAGGTCTGTCTACTCCGTTTGTTGTTTTGTTAGTTTTTCAAGTGAAGTTCGTTTTCGTTCCTTGTTTAGTAAATAAATCATGTCAAATTACAACGCTGCGTCTTGGTTCAATCCCTGCTCCTCCTCTTCGGATGAAGAGGAAGAGGAACGCCGTTACAAGAGTTGTGAATTCAGTTGAATGACAATGGACGATCAATTAGCCATGTGTTATATAAAACAACTGAGACGAGCCAAAGTTAAGACTGAATTTAGAGTAGGCATTTTAGACTCATTACAAGAGAGGGGGACAGGGGATATTTCAAGCATTGAAAAGTAATTTCATGTGAAACCACAAGTTACTGCACAATGCACTTGAAAAATGGCACTTGAATGGCTGCCACCTTCTATACTGTTTCATTTGTTTGTTTTGCGCCCTGGCCAACAACAAGCTAATCTTATGAGACAACCCTTTCCTTCCTAGATAATGTAATTAACAGCTCATACAATAGTAACTTGTGAGTCTAATAGGGAAACAACCATCCCCCTCTTCTGATGCTCAACAGCTTTTGTGATTCCCATGTTATAGTACAAGGAACTTTATATTAAATCTTATTTTACAAGAAGGCCAACTGCATTGGAGGCACTAGTCTGGTGTCTGCTAGCACTATTCCCATTGAACTGCACTAGCACCTTGCTGGAGGATATGTTAGGGAATAAGCAAGAAGGCCAACTGTATTGATGGTAATAAGTTACAGTAGGTTTGCCACAACATAGCACCCAATAGAACTGAAAATCACTTAGAAAAGTAGCTCAATGCCGAGCCGATATTGCTTGTCTGGTATCATTCCCATTCCCACTCTACAGTACCTTAGTGGCGGTGACATGAGATGAGGGAATAGGGACACTCTACCAAGACCTAACTGTGAACGTTCCTGATAGTTCCTGCTGGATAGAAGGTCCCTGCTGGTAAGGATGATTGGTCTGGCGACAATGATAGATGGCATTTCCTGGGGCCCTGTAGGACCCCGCTGAGCTGTAAGTGACAACCAGGTGTCCTGCTCCATGCCTGTCTCCGTGTGCCTGAGGAAAAGGAGGAAAAACCCACGATCAGACCATCAGCTGATCAGAATACCCAGTGGTATATTACTATAGGAGAGACATGTAGATTAGCCAGTGATATATTACTATAGGAGAGACATGTTGATTAGCCAGTGGTATATTACTATAGGAGAGACATGTTGATTAGCCAGTGGTATATTACTATAGGAGAGACATGTAGATTAACCAGTGGTATATTACTATAGGAGAGACATGTTGATTAGCCAGTGGTATATTACTATAGGAGAGACATGTTGATTAGCCAGTGGTATATTACTATAGGAGAGACATGTAGATTAGCCAGTGGTATATTACTATAGGAGAGACATGTTGATTAGCCAGTGGTATATTACTATAGGAGAGACATGTAGATTAGCCAGTGGTATATTACTATAGGAGAGACATGTTGATTAGCCAGTGGTATATTACAATAGGAGAGACATGTAGATTAGCCAGTGGTATATTACTATAGGAGAGACATGTAGATTAGCCAGTGGTATATTACTATAGGAGAGACATGTTGATTAGGCAGTGGTATATTACTATAGGAGAGACATGTTGATTAGCCAGTGGTATATTACTATAGGAGAGACATGTTGATTAGCCAGTGGTATATTATTATAGGAGAGACATGTTGATTAGCCAGTGGTATATTACTATAGGAGAGACATGTAGATTAGCCAGTGGTATATTACTATAGGAGAGACATGTAGATTAGCCAGTGGTATATTACTATAGGAGAGACATGTTGATTAGCCAGTGGTATATTACTATAGGAGAGACATGTTGATTAGCCAGTGGTATATTACTATAGGAGAGACATGTAGATTAGCCAGTGGTATATTACTATAGGAGAGACATGTAGATTAGCCAGTGGTATATTACTATAGGAGAGACATGTTGATTAGCCAGTGGTATATTACTATAGGAGAGACATGTAGATTAGCCAGTGGTATATTACTATAGGAGAGACATGTTGATTAGCCAGTGGTATATTACTGTAGGAGAGACATGTTGATTAGCCAGTGGTATATTACTATAGGAGAGACATGTAGATTAGCCAGTGGTATATTACTATAGGAGAGACATGTTGATTAGCCAGTGGTATATTACTATAGGAGAGACATGTTGATTAGCCAGTGGTATATTACTATAGGAGAGACATGTAGATTAGCCAGTGGTATATTACTGTAGGAGAGACATGTTGATTAGCCTGTGGTATATTACTATAGGAGAGACATGTAGATTAGCCAGTGGTATATTACTATAGGAGAGACATGTTGATTAGCCAGTGGTATATTACTATAGGAGAGACATGTAGATTAGCCAGTGGTATATTACTATAGGAGAGACATGTTGATTAGCCAGTGGTATATTACTATAGGAGAGACATGTAGATTAGCCAGTGGTATATTACTATAGGAGAGACATGTTGATTAGCCAGTGGTATATTACTGTAGGAGAGACATGTTGATTAGCCAGTGGTATATTACTATAGGAGAGACATGTAGATTAGCCAGTGGTATATTACTATAGGAGAGACATGTTGATTAGCCAGTGGTATATTACTATAGGAGAGACATGTTGATTAGCCAGTGGTATATTACTATAGGAGAGACATGTAGATTAGCCAGTGGTATATTACTATAGGAGAGACATGTTGATTAGCCAGTGGTATATTACTATAGGAGAGACATGTAGATTAGCCAGTGGTATATTACTATAGGAGAGACATGTAGATTAGCCAGTGGTATAATACTATAGGAGAGACATGTAGATTAGCCAGTGGTATATTACTATAGGAGAGACATGTTGATTAGCCAGTGGTATATTACTATAGGAGAGACATGTTGATTAGCCAGTGGTATATTACTATAGGAGAGACATGTAGATTAGCCAGTGGTATATTACTATAGGAGAGACATGTAGATTAGCCAGTGGTATATTACTATAGGAGAGACATGTTGATTAGCCAGTGGTATATTACTATAGGAGAGACATGTAGATTAGCCAGTGGTATATTACTATAGGAGAGACATGTTGATTAGCCAGTGGTATATTACTGTAGGAGAGACATGTTGATTAGCCTGTGGTATATTACTATAGGAGAGACATGTAGATTAGCCAGTGGTATATTACTATAGGAGAGACATGTTGATTAGCCAGTGGTATATTACTATAGGAGAGACATGTTGATTAGCCAGTGGTATATTACTATAGGAGAGACATGTAGATTAGCCAGTGGTATATTACTATAGGAGAGACATGTTGATTAGCCAGTGGTATATTACTATAGGAGAGACATGTAGATTAGCCAGTGGTATAATACTATAGGAGAGACATGTAGATTAGCCAGTGGTATAATACTATAGGAGAGACATGTAGATTAGCCAGTGGTATATTACTATAGGAGAGACATGTTGATTAGCCAGTGGTATATTACTATAGGAGAGACATGTTGATTAGCCAGTGGTATATTACTATAGGAGAGACATGTAGATTAGCCAGTGGTATAATACTATAGGAGAGACATGTAGATTAGCCAGTGGTATATTACTATAGGAGAGACATGTTGATTAGCCAGTGGTATATTACTATAGGAGAGACATGTTGATTAGCCAGTGGTATATTACTATAGGAGAGACATGTAGATTAGCCAGTGGTATATTACTATAGGAGAGACATGTAGATTAGCCAGTGGTATATTACTAAATATAATTATGAAAATATTTGGTAAATAAACTAAAGTTTAAAAAAAGGAACACAATACAATTACAATAACGAGGCTATAGACAGGGGGTACCGGTACCGAGTCAATGTGCGGGGGAACAGGTTAGTCGAGACATAAGACCATATACCCTACAGCCAATTTAAATAAATTTTCCATGCAGGAGCCATTCCAGGGAAGCTAAATCAGGCGTTATAATCAAGAAGAGTGACATCGTTGAGTACTTGTCTAAACCAGTAAAAAACACAATTAAAGCAGATGTGTCGCTGAAAGAGGAGGTTATGTCCTCAAGTCATTTAGATTTCAACCAGACCTACAGCAGCTGCAGCCAGTCACAGACAGGGGTCTGCATCCCAAGTGGCACCCTATTCATTACATAGTGCACTACTTGTGACCAAAACCCATAGGACCCTGGTAAAAAGTAGTGCACTAAATAGGGCGCTTTTTGCCATAGTCTACACTGTATGAACTAATAGAAGTTCTCAGAGATGGATTACCTGAGAAGAGCAATATTACAATAATTGGGCCTGGATATCTCTGCATTCCATTTCAACCCAGCGGACCAATGCCTGGGTGGCATTTCATTATTCCGACAGGGAATTGTCAACGTAATGAATTCATCAACGTAAGGAAAAGATAAATGGCTCAACAAGAAATAGACAGGACTATCTCCTCCTGATCTGACGATGGGAAATGGTGTTTTAGGAGATTATTTTATTAGAGGAAAGGAGAGAAGAGACAGCCTGGTACTATATGAACATCTCTTTCAATATAGCGCTTTTCAAATATTAATGGCAACATGATTTGACCTATTCGCGAGGCACATCCCATGCAATGAGAGTCGGCTCATTTAGCGAGATAAGACCTTTGGCCCTTTAACTCAGGCTCCCCACAAGGTACAGGATGAACAATGAATATCAGAAATGCCTGCTCATGCATTTTAAATCCCTTTCTCTGTCCCTCTCTGGGTTCCGCTCTCACCAGCCGGTACCGTTCATAGAAAACGTTTCACAAAAGAAGAAATAGTGAACGTTTCAGAAAGTTAAAAGTGTCCCGTTTCATTCACTGTGTCCCGTTTCATTCACCCCCCCGTTCCACAGGGATACTGGCCTATGTTGACTCCAATGCTTCCCACAGTTGTGTGAAGTAGGCTGGATGTCCTTTAGGTGGTGGACCACTCTTGATACACACAGTAAACTGTTAAGCGTGAAAAACCCAGCAGTATTACAGTTCTTGACACAAACTGGTTCCCCTGGCACATACTACCATACACCATTCAAAGACATACATATATTGTCTTATCCATTCACTCTTTGAATGGCACAAACACACAATCCATGTCTCAGTTGTCTCAAGGCTTACAATTCCTTATTTTACCGGTCACCTCCCCTTAATCTACACTGATTGAAGTGGATTTAACAAATTACATCAATAAGGGATCATAGCTTTCACCTGGATTCACCTGGTCAGTCTATGTCATGGAAAGAGCAGGTGTTCCTAATGTTTTGTACACTCGGTGTATGGTATAGTTATTTGGGTGCAAATACAGTCAATAATTTATACGCTTAAAGAAAGATCCTAAATGTTGTCTTCATGAAGGCAATTCATTTCCGCAGCTGATGTTGATCCTAGTCACGCTCCTGAATCAACGTCTGCTCGAAGAACCCATCAATTTACTTTCATCTGATTGGTTTAAACTGAAATTGTTGATTGCACAAGCTATTTCTAAGCCTGAGGAAAGTCCTCCCTCCACGATAGTCACAATGAGTGCTCCCATTCATTGTTATGATAAATCATGTCAACCAGCTAGCTACGACCAGAGGTCTTGACAACACAGTGTATGTTCTTCAACTGATGTTACCCTTCAGTGCTACAACGTCCAGTAAAAACCTTTGGTGTACAGACTGCATCTGACCATATTACACAATATTTTAGTTGTTGGTTAACAGAGATTAGTAAACACCAAACTGCTTGATATGGAGGCTGTTCTGTCCTGTCTCTGCTTCTGTCCTGTCACTGGTTCTGTCCTGTCTCTGCCTCTGTCCTAACCTGTCTCTGCATATGTCCTGTCTCTATTTTTGTCCTGTACTGTCTCTGGTTTTGTCCTGTCTCTGGTTCTGTCCTGTACTGTCTCTGCATGTGTCCTGTCACTAGTTATGTCCTGTACTGTCTCTGGTTCTGTCCTGACCTGTCTCTGGTTCTGTCCTGTCCTGTCTTTGGTTCTGTCCTATCTCTGGTCCTGTCCTGTCCTTTCCTGTCTCGTCTTGACTCTGGTTCTGTGTTCCCTGTTACCCAGGCCCTGCTCTGGATTGGTCAGTTTCTGTTCTGTCCTAGAGCCTACTCCTCAGAGTTTGGTTCCTCTCAAGGTTTCTTGCTACCTGGGAAGGTTTATCTTGCGTCTCTTTGGGGTGTTAGGACAGTGGCCATATTGTTTGTGCCAAGCATCTCAGAGTAGGAGTGTTGATCTAGGATCAGGTCCACCTGTCCATGTAATCTTATTCATTTTCATCAAAAACGCAAATGGCACCAGGTCACTGTTAATCCCTTTGTGACAAGATATTTTTTTAATGCCCAATATAATCACATTTGATTTATTTAAATATTTAAATAAGTACAACAAGCATTTTTAAATGAGGAACTAACTGCACCAAATGTGCCTCCCACTGTGTGTAGTGTTGTCTGTTTCTATTTATACCTGCATATACAAACAGGAAGACATTTAACAATTGCATTATTCTAGTTCTATTTTAACTTGTATCTAAGCCAACTGTGACTGTGAACCATGTGCCAGCAGCACATGGTTCAGACAAACGGAAGCTCAAAACATACTACTGTGTGTGGGAGGTGAAGTTGTGTTAAAGTGGAACTTTACGAGTGAAGGACAAATCAATAAATTACGTAACAGTAAAACAAAAATCGTGTTACTGCAAAAATACCAGGCACCAGGCTCATTGATTTGTCACGTTTCTTTTTTCTGCTTGTTTTCTCATGTTTACTTTTTCTCATTGTTCTCTCATGTTTCATTCTCCTCCTTGTTTTGTCATGCTGCTTGCTCTTCTGAAGGAGCACTTTTCATCCAAAGTTATGACATACTATAGCCTATGGCCAGAAGTGGACTGGGAAGAATTTGGCAATGGCATTTAATCCACAACCCCCCCCCCCCCCCCCCAAATAAAAAAAGGATATGGGTGGATTTATAAAGTGCCTTCAGGAAGTATTCCGACCCCTTGACTTTTTCCACATTTTGTTACGTTACAGCCTTATTCTAAAATTGATTAAATTGTTATTTTCCCCCTCATCAATCTACACACAATCGCGTCATGAGAATTTTCAATCCCAATGATAATAACTATCAATCAATAGCTTTGACCAATCCCCGAGGTTTGTAAGACCATGGGTATAATAATAATTAGGCAAAGACTCAGCTTTATGCAAAAGGTTAGTACAGTTTACATTTACATTTACATTTAAGTCATTTAGCAGACGCTCTTATCCAGAGCGACTTACAAATTGGACAGTTAATTCAGAGAACGTTCTAGTCCATTGTACAAAACATCCATTTTATACTGGCTCCTTACGCACATACCTTCACACAAACAGTAGATATCCTACGCACATACATACAATTTCAAATCTTAAACTACGCCTTGCTCAGACAGTCTGTGTTTTTCCACTATACAGATACATTGTTTAATCTGCAACATGTTTCCTAATTTTCTGCAAGCCTAACCGTTTCCCCCCTCCACGGGTGGAGACAGAATGTCCTGTAAGGAACACAGTAGTACAGCTTGTCTGTCGATAGCTCCTCTTATCATTTGTTTCACACTTGCACCCTGCTTACATACTAAAAAGGAACAAACGGTCCTTGTTCTAATTCTGACTAAAACTACACACATCATCAGATTATTAATTTTATGATTCTAATCAATTTCATACAATTATATGGTTTCAGAGTGGAATTATTTAATCATTTTCTTTAAACATATAAATTATTTTATCAAATCCCCATAATTACAAAACAAAAACAGTTTTTTTGAAATGTTTGCAAATTTATTACAAATAAAAACTGAAATATTACATTTACATAAGTATTCAGACCCTTTACTCAGTACTTTGTTGAAGCACCTTTGGCAGCCACTACAGCATCGAGTCTTCTTGGGTATGACAGAAGCTAGCCAGAAGCTAGTCAGAAGCTAGCCAGTTCACTGGCTAACATTAGTATTCAGCTAACCACAGTTGGCGGTCATCAGCTATCCTTTAGCTCAAAAAACTATCGTCAGTTTTGTACAACGCGACTCACACCAGAGCATACCGGACCTATTTTCTCTCCATATCCCCAGATTTCTACCGCAAGCTCTGGACATTTACACCTGTATCTTGCAGCTAGCTAGCTGCTATCCGAGTGACTATTGGCTTACGTCGGTCCCGGAGCAAACATCAATTATTCCGGAGCTAGCCAGCTGAAGAGTTCCATCAGCCACTCCTGGGCTACAATTACCTATCCGAACCCGTTTTTACTGCCAATATGGAGCCCCACCGGGCCTTCACCACTGGACTACCGACGTTATCTGCCCGAGGGAGTTATCCAACTGGCCCCTCCGTCGCAACGTAACCTGAACGCCCATCTGCGGCCCACTAATCGTTAGCTGTCTTATCGGCTGCTATCTGAATAAGTCTATCGGTCAATTTTCTTGGGTCACTATAACTATATCTATTTTGCCAATTGGATTGGTCCCCTCAACCACACGGAACCCCACTAATCTGCCGACGGAAACGCACAAGGTGGCTAAAAACAGACCTCCATCCTCTGCCAGCTTGCTACCCATGGCCCGGCTAGCTGTCTGAATCGCCGCGACCCCAACCAACCTCACTACTCACTGGACCCTTATGATCACTCGGCTAAGCATGCCTCTCCTTAATGTCAAGATGCCTTGTCCATTGCTGTTCTGGTTAGTGTTTATTGGCTTATTTCAATGTAGAGCCTCTGGCCCTGCTCATTGTACCTTATCCAACCTTTCAGTTCTACCACCCACACATGCGATGACATCACCTGGTTTCAATGATGTTTCTAGAGACAATATCTCTCTCATCATCACTCAATGCCTAGGTTTACCTCCACTGTATTCACATCCTACCATACCTTTGTCTGTACATTATCAAATCAAATCAAGTTTATTTTATATAGCCCTTCGTACATCAGCTAATATCTCGAAGTGCTGTACAGAAACCCAGCCTAAAACCCCAAACAGCAAGCAATGCAGGTGTAGAAGCACGGTGGCTAGGAAAAACTCCCTAGAAAGGCCAAAACCTAGGAAGAAACCTAGAGAGGAACCAGGCTATGAGGGGTGACCAGTCCTCTTCTGGCTGTGCCGGGTGGAGATTATAACAGAACTATGCCAAGATGTTCAAAATATTCATAAGTGACAAGCATGGTCAAATAATAATCATGAATAATTTTCAGTTGGCTTTTCATAGCCGATCATTAAGAGTTGAAAATAGCAGGTCTGGGACAGGTGGCGGTTCCATAACCGCAGGCAGAACAGTTGAAACTGGAATAGCAGCAAGGCCAGGTGGACTGGGGACAGCAAGGAGTCATCATGCCCGGTAGTCCTGACGTATGGTCCTAGGGCTCAGGTCCTCCGAGAGAGAGAAAGAAATAGAGAATTAGAGAGAGCCAAGATTTTCAAAATGTTCATAAATGACAAGCATGGTCAAATAATAATCAGGAATAAATATCAGTTGGCTTTTCATAGCCGATCATTAAGAGTTGAAAACAGCAGGTCTGGGACAGGTAGGGGTTCCATAACCGCAGGCAGAACAGCTGAAACTGGAATAGCAGCAAGGCCAGGCGGACTAGGGACAGCAAGGAGTCATCATGCCCGGTTTGCCGTGACGTATGGTCCTAGGGCTCAGGTTCTCCGAGAGAGAGAAAGAAAGAGAGAACGAGAGAATTAGAGAGAGCATACTTAAATTCACACAGGAAACTGGATAAGATAGGACAAGTACTCCAGGTATAACCAACTGACCCTAGCCCCCCGACACATAAACTACTGCAGCATAAATACTGGAGGCTGAGACAGGAGGGGTCAGGAGACACTGTGGCCCCATCAGAAGAAACCCCCGGACAGGGCCAAACAGGAAGGATATAACCCCACCCACTTTGCCAAAGCACAGCCCCCACACCACTAGAGGGATATCTTCAACCACCAACTTACAATCCTGAGACAAGGCCGAGTATAGCCCACAAAGATCTCCACCACAGCACAAACCAAGGGGGGTCGCCAACCCAGACAGGAAGATCACGTCAGTAACTCAACCCACTCAAGTGACGCACCCCTCCCAGGGACGGCATGAAAGAGCACCAGTAAGCCAGTGACTCAGCCCCTGTAATAGGGTTAGAGGCAGAGAATCCCAGTGGAGAGAGGGGAACCGGCCAGGCAGAGACAGCAAGGGCGGTTCGTTGCTCCAGAGCCTTTCCGTTCACCTTCACACTCCTGGGCCAGACTACACTCAATCATATGACCTACTGAAGAGATAAGTCTTCAGTAAAGACTTAAAGGTTGAGACCGAGTCTGCGTCTCACATGGGTAGGCAGACCGTTCCATAAAAATGGAGATCTATAGGAGAAAGCCCTGCCTCCCGCTGTTTGCTTAGAAATTCTAGGGACAATTAGGAGGCCTGCGTCTTGTGACCGTAGCGTACGTATAGGTATGTACGGCAGGACCAACTCGGAAAGATAGGTAGGAGCAAGCCCATGTAACGCTTTATAGGTTAACAGTAAAACCTTGAAATCAGCCCTTGCCTTAACAGGAAGCCAGTGTAGGGAAGCTAGCACTGGAGTAATATGATCAAATTTCTTGGTTCTAGTCAGGATTCTAGCAGCCGTATTTAGCACTAACTGAAGTTTATTTAGTGCTTTATCCGGGTAGACGGAAAGTAGAGCATTGCAGTAGTCTAACCTAGAAGTAACAAATGCATGGATTAATTTTTCTGCATAATTTTTGGACAGAAAATTTCAGATTTTTGAAATGTTACGTAGATGGAAAAAAGCTGTCCTTGAAACAGTCTTGATATGTTCGTCAAAAGAGAGATCAGGGTCAAGAGTAACGCCGAGGTCCTTCACAGTTTTATTTGAGACGACTTTACAACCATCAAGATTAATTGTCAGATTTAACAGAAGATCTCTTTGTTTCTTGGGACCTAGAACAAGCATCTCTGTTTTGTCCGAGTTTAAAAGTAGAACGTTTGCAGCCATCCACTTCCTTATGTCTGAAACACAGGCTTCTAGCGAGGGCAATTTTGGGGCTTCACCATGTTTCATTGAAATGTACAGCTGTGTGTCATCCGCATAGCAGTGAAAGTTGACATTATGTTTTCGAATAACATCCCCAAGAGGTAAAATATATAGTGAAAACAATAGTGGTCCTAAAACGGAACCTTGTGGAACACCGAAATGTACAGTTGATTTGTCAGAGGACAAACCATTCACAGAGACAAACTGATATCTTTCCGACAGGTAAGATCTAAACCAGGCCAGCACTTGTCCGTGTAGACCAATTTGGGTTTCCAGTCTCTCCAAAAGAATGTGGTGATCGATGGTGTCAAAGGCAGCACTAAGGTCTAGTAGCACGAGGACAGATGCAGAGCCTCGGTCTGACGCCATTAAAAGGTCATTTACCACCTTCACAAGTGCAGTCTCAGTGCTATGATGGGGTCTAAAACCAGACTGAAGCATTTCGTATACATTGTTTGTCTTCAGGAAGGCAGTGAGTTGCTGCGCAACAGCTTTTTCAATTTTTTTTGAGAGGAATGGAAGATTCGATATAGGCCGATAGTTTTTTATATTTTCCGGGTCAAGGTTTGTCTTTTTCAAGAGAGGCTTTATTACTGCCACTTTTAGTGAGTTTGGTACACATCCGGTGGATAGAGAGCCGTTTATTATGTTCAACATAGGAGGGCCAAGCACAGGAAGCAGCTCTTTCAGTAGTTTAGTAGGAATAGGATCCAGTATGCAGCTTGAAGGTTTAGAGGCCATGATTATTTTCATCATTGTGTCAAGAGATATAGTACTAAAACACTTAAGTGTCTTTCCCGATCCCAGGCCCTGGCAGAGCTGTGCAGATCCAGGACAGCTAAGCCCTGGAGGAATATGCAGATTTAAAGAGGAGTCCGTAATTTGCTTTCTAATGATCATGATTTTTTCCTCAAAGAAGTTCATGAATTTATTACTGCTGAAGTAAAAGCCATCCTCTCTTGGGGAATGCTGCTTTTTAGTTAGCTTTGCAACAGTATCAAAAATAAATTTTGGATTGTTCTTATTTTCCTCAATTAAGTTGGAAAAGTAGGATGATCGAGCAGCAGTGAGGGCTCTTCGGTACTGCACGGTACTGTCTTTCCAAGCTAGTCGGAAGACTTCCAGTTTGGTGTGGCGCCATTTCCGTTCCAATTTTCTGGAAGCTTGCTTCAAAGCTCGGGTATTTTCTGTATACCAGGGAGCTAGTTTCTTATGACAAATGTTTTTCGTTTTTAGGGGTGCAACTGCATCTAGGGTATTGCGCAAGGTTAAATTGAGTTCCTCAGTTAGGTGGTTAACTGATTTTTGTCCTCTGACGTCCTTGGGTAGGCAGAAGGAGTCTGGAAGGGCGTCAAGGAATTTTTGTGTTGTCTGAGAATTTATAGCACGACTTTTGATGCTCCTTGGTTGGGGTCTGAGCAGATTATTTGTTGCGATTGCAAACGTAATAAAATGGTGGTCCGACAGTCCAGGATTATGAGGAAAAACATTAAGATCTACAACATTTATTCCATGGGACAAAACTAGGTCCAGAGTATGACTGTGGCAGTGAGTAGGTCCAGAGACATGTTGGACAAAACCCACTGAGTCGATGATGGCTCCGAAAGACTTTTGGAGTGGGTCTGTGGACTTCTCCATATGAATATTAAAATCACCAAAAATTAAAATATGATCTGCTATGACTACAAGGTCTGATAGGAATTCAGGGAACTCAGAGAGGAACGCTGTATATGGCCCAGGAGGCCTATAAACAGTAGCTATAAAAAGTGATTGAGTAGGCTGCATAGATTTCATGACTAGAAGCTCAAAAGACGAAAACGTCATTTTTCTTTTTGTAAATTGAAATTTGCTATCGTAAATGTTAGCAACACCTCCGCCTTTGCGGGATGCACGGGGGATATGGTCACTAGTGTAACCAGGAGGTGAGGCCTCATTTAACACAGTAAATTCATTTGGCTTAAGCCATGTTTCAGTCAGGCCAATCACATCAAGATTATGATCAGTGATTAGTTCATTGACTATAACTGCCTTTGAAGTGAGGGATCTAACATTAAGTAACCCTATTTTGAGATGTGAGGTATCACGATCTCTTTCAATAATGGCAGGAATGGAGGAGGTCTTTATCCTAGTGAGATTGCTAAGGCGAACACCGCCATGTTTAGTTTTGCCCAACCTAGGTCGAGGCACAGACACAGTCTCAATGGGGATGGCTGAGCATTATACCTTGAAGCTATTTTATTGCCCCCAGAAACATGCTCCTTTTACTCTCTGTTCCAGACGTCCTAGACGACCAATTCTCATAGCTTTTAGCCGTACCCTTATCCTACTCCTCCTCTGTTCCTCTGGTGATGTAGAGGTGAATCCAGGCCCTGCAGTGCCTAGCTCCACTCCTATTCCCCAGGCGCTCTCTTTTGATTACTTCTGTAACCGTAATACAGTTTCATGCATGTTTCATGCATGTTAACATTAGAAGCCTCCTCCCTAAGTTTGTTTTATATCCTTTCGGGTATCCTGGAAGGATATTGACCTCATCAGGTCAGTAGAAGATGCCTGGTTATTTCTTTTAAATGCCTTCCTCACCATCTTAAATAAGCATGCCCCATTCAAGAAATTTAGAACCAGGAACAGATATAGCCCTTGGTTCTCTCCAGACCTGACTGCCCTTAACCAATACAAAAACATCCTATGGCGTTCGGCATTAGCATTGAACAGCCCCCGTGATATGCAACTTTTCAGGGAAGTTAGAAACCAATATACACAGGCAGTTAGAAAAGCCAAGGCTAGCTTTTTCAAGCAGAAATTTTCTTCCTGCAACACAAACTCAAAAAAGTTCTGGGACACTGTAAAGTCCATGGAGAATAAGAGCACCTCCTCCCAGCTTCCCACTGCACTGAGGATAGGAAACTCTGTCACCACCGATAAATCCACTATAATTGAGAATTTCAATAAGCATTTTTCTACGGCTGGCCATGCTTTCCACCTGGCTACCCCTACCCCGGTCAACAGCACTGCACCCCCCACAACAACTCGCCCAAGCCTTCCCCATTTCTCCTTCTCCCAAATCCAGTCAACTGATGTTCTGAAAGAGCTGCAAAATCTGGACCCCTACAAATCAGCCGGGCTAGACAATCAATACCCTTTCTTTCTAAAACTATCTGCCGAAATTGTTGCAACCCCTATTACTAGCCTGTTCAACCTCTCTTTCGTGTTGTCTAAGATTCCCAAAGATTGGAAAGCAGCTGCGGTCATCCCCCTCTTCAAAGGGGGGGACACTTGACCCAAACTGCTACAGACCTATATCTATCCTACCCTGCCTTTCTAAGGTCTTCGAAAGCCAAGTCAACAAACAGATTACCGACCATTTCGAATCCCACCGCACCTTCTCCGCTATGCAATCTGGAGTCAGAGCTGGTCATGGGTGCACCTCAGCCACGCTCAAGGTCCTAAACGATATCTTAACCGCCATCGATAAGAAACAATACTGTGCAGCCGTATTCATTGACCTGGCCAAGGCTTTCGACTCTGTCAATCACCACATCCTCATCGGCAGACTCGATAGCATTGGTTTCTAAAATGATTGCCTCGCCTGGTTCACCAACTACTTCTCTGATAGGTTCAGTGTGTCAAATCGGAGTGCCTGTTGTCCGGGCTCAATTCTTGGGCTGACTCTCTTCTCTGTATACATCAATGATGTCGCTCTTGCTGCTGGTTAGTCTCTGATCCACCTCTACGCAGACGACACCATTCTGTATACTTCTGGCCCTTCTTTGGACACTGTGTTAACAACCCTCCAGACGAGCTTCAATGCCATACAACTCTCCTTCCGGGGCCTCCAACTGCTCTTAAATACAAGTAAAACTAAATGCATGCTATTCAACCGATCGCTGCATGCACCTGCCCGCCCGTCCAGCATCACTACTCTGAACTGTTCTGACTTAAAATATGTGGACAACTACAAATACCTAGGTGTCTGGTTAGACTAAACTCTCCTTCCAGACTCACATCAAACATCTCCAATCCAAAGTTAAATCTAGAATTGGCTTCCTATTTTGCAACAAAGCATCCTTCACTCATGCTACCATACATACTCTCGTGAACTTCCCATCCTACCGATCCTCGACTTCGGCGATGTCATTCACAAAATAGCCTCCAATACCCTACTCAATAAATTGGATGCTGTCTATCACAGTGCCACCCGTTGTCACCAAAGCGCCATATACTACCCACCACTGCGACCTGTACGCTCTCGTTGGCTGGCCCTCGCTTCATACTCGTCGCCAAACCCACTGGCTCCAGGTCATCTACAAGACCCTGCTAGGTAAAGTCCCCCCTTATCTCAGCTCGGTGGTCACCATAGCAGCACCCACCTGTAGCACGCGCTCCAGCAGGTATAGCTCTCTGGTCACCCCCAAAACCAATTCCTCCTTTGGCCGCCTCTCCTTCCAGTTCTCTGCTGCCAATGACTGGAACGAACTACAAGTCTCTGAAACTGGATACACTTATCTCCCTCACTAGCTTTAAGCACCAGTAGTCAGAGCAGCTCACAGATTACTGCACCTGTACATAGCCCATCTATAATTTAGCCCAAACAACTACCTCTTCCCCTACTTTATTTATTTATTTATTTTACTCCTTTGCACCCCATTATTTCTCTTTCTACTTTGCACATTCTTCCACTGCAAATCTACCATTCCAGTGTTTTACTTGCTATATTGTATTTACTTCTCCACCCTGGCCTTTTTTGCCTTTACCTCCCTTATCTCACCTCATTTGCTCACAATGTATATAGACTTATTTTTCTACTGTATTATTGACTGTATGTTTGTTTTACTCCATGTGTAACTCTGTGTTGTTGTATGTGTCGAACTGCTTTGCTTTGTCTTGGCCAGGTCGTAATTGTAAATGAGAACTTGTTCTCAACATGCCTACCTGGTTAAATAAAGGTGAAAAAAAATTACAAGAAATAAATGACACTACAAGCTTGGCAAGCCTGTATTTGGGGAGTTTCTCCCATTCTTCTCTGCAGATCCTCTCAAGCTCTGTCAGGTTGGATTAGGAGCGTTGCTGTACAGCTATTTTCAGGTTTCTCCAGAGCTGTTCGATCGAGTTCAGGCTCTGGCTGGGCCACTCAAGCACATCCCGAAGCCACTAATGCGCTGTCTTGGCTGTTGTCCTAATGGAAGGTGAACCTTCATCCGAGTCTGAGGTCCTGAGCACTTTGGAGCAGGTTTTCATCAAGGATCTCTCTGTACTTTGCTCCGTTCATCTTTCCTTCAAACCTGGTCTGAGAGTCTTCAGGTGCCTTTTGGCAAGCTCCAAGCGGGCTGTCATGTGCCTTTTACTGAGGAATGGCTTCCATCTGGCCACTCTACCATAAAGGGCTGATTGGTGGAGTGATGCAGAGATGGTTGTCCCTCTGGAAGGTTCTCTCATCTCCACAGAGGATCTCTGGAGCTCTGCCAGAGTGACCATTGGATTCTTGGTCACCTCCCTGACCAAGGCCCTTCTCCCAGGATTGCTCAGTTTGGAAAGGCGGCCAGCTCTAGGAAGAGTCTTGGTGGTTACAAACTTCTTCCAATTAAGAATGATGGAGGCCACTGTGTTTTGGGGGGATCCTCAATGCTGCAGTCATTTTTAGGTACCTTCCGCAGATCTGTACCTCGACACAATCCTGTCTCGGAGCTCTACGGACAATTCCTTCGACCTCATGGCCTGGTTTTTGCTCTGACATGCACTGTCAACTGTGGAACCTTATATAGACAGGTGGGTGCCTTTCCAAATCATGTCCAATCAATTGAATTTACCACAGATGGACTCCAATCAAGTTGTAGAAACATCTCAAGGATGATCAATAGAAACAGAATGCACCTGAGCTTAATTTCGAGTTGCATAGAAAAACGGTCTGAATACTTATGTAAATAAGGTTTTCTGTTATTTATTATTAATAAATTAGCAAAAGTAGCTAAAAACCTGTTTACGCTTTGTCTTTATAGGGTATTGTGTGTTAATTCCTGAATATTGTTATTTATTTAAGGCTGTAATGTAACAAAATGTGGAAAAAGGGTTTGGGGTGATGGTCGGATTCGCGCTTATCGTTGAAGGAATGAGCGTTACACCAATGCCTGTACTCTGGAGCGGGATCGATTTGGTCCCATAGCATCATCGGACTGAGCATGTTGTCATTGCAGGCAATCTCAACACTGTGCGTTACAGGGAAGACATCCTCCTCCCTCATGTGGTACCCTTCCTGCAGGCTCATCCTGACATGACCCTCCAGCATGACAATGCCACCAGCCATACTGCTCATTCTGTGCGTGATTTCCAGCAAGACAGGAATGTCAGTGTTCTGCCATGGCCAGTGAAGATCCTGGATCTCAATCCCATTGAGCACGCCTGGGACCTGTTGGATCGGAGGGTGAGGGCTAGGCCATTCCCCCCAGAAATGTCTGGGAACTTGCAGGTGCCTTGGTGGAAGAGTGGGGTAACATCTCACAGCAAGAATTGGCAAATCTGGTGCAGTCCGTGAGGAGGAGATGCACTGCAGTACTTAATGCAGCTGGTGGCCACACCAGATACTGACTGTTACTTTTGATTTTGACCCCCCCTTTGTTCAGGGACACATTATTCCATTTCTGTTAGTCACATGTCTGTGGAACTTGTTCAGTTTATGTCTCAGTTGTTGAATCTTGTTATGTTCATACAAATATTTACACATGTTAAGTTTGCTGAAAATAAACGCAGTTGACAGTGAGAGGACGTTTCTTTTTTTAATGAGTTTATTATAACACCATTTAATATAGAGTACCCGGACCAGGAGTAGTCAGTCATTATATAATGCTGCTGGCTGTGAGGTTTTAAAACACACCGTGTGGCCCATCAACCTCCCTTATATTAACCAATGTCAGAGGAGGCTGGTGCGAGGAGCTATAGGAGGACGGGCTAATTGTAATGGCTGGAATAGAATAAATAGAACGGTATCAAACCCATCTAACACATGGAAACCACATGTCTGACTCTGTTCCATGTATTCCCTGCCAGCCATTACAATGAGCTGGTTCTCCTATAGCTCCTCCCACCAGGCTGTCAGATGTTGGTGGATCTTGATACCAGAAGTGGATTCTCCTCAGATCAATCACCTGCTCTCCTATCTATCTACATCCATGGTGAAGTCTAGCAAACAGGGATTCATTATTAGGATTGTGTTGGAGCTGTGGTGCGTCTGTGTGTGTGGTGCTCTGTAGTATGCAGCAGCCAGGTTGCACCATCAGAGGACTGAGTGATGTCCCTTCTGTGGGGCTCTGTGCCTGTTTGTTGACACACACTTGCTGAAGCTCAGGCTGAGCTCCACAAGGGACTCTCATCCCTCCTATTCAACCATCAGTCACCTCATTAATTACACACTGATTTCCCCTCACATTCACCATTCTGGCTCTCAGCAGCAAATAGAAAGGGAGAACTTGAAGAGGTAGCTGCACCGTATATCGCTCAGATTAAATACATTATTAACTTCTTGTGAATAGGGGGCGCTGTTTTCACTTTGGGAAAAAATCGTGCCCAATTTAAACGGCCACGTACTCTATTCTAGATCGTACAATATGCATATTATTATTACTATTGGATAGAAAACACTCAAGTTTCTAAAACTGTTTGAATTATATCTGTGAGTAAAACAGAACTCATTTTGCAGCAAACTTCCATACAGGAGGTGAAAAATCTGAAAACGATGCTCTGTTCCAGGGCCTGCCTATTCAATTGCCTAATATTTATGGATATGCATGCACTGCATACGCCTTCCACTAGATGTCAACAGGCAGTGGAAAGTGGAATGGGGTGTCTAGCTTGATCTGAGGTCGAACAAGAGCTCTTGGAATGACGTGACCAGAATTTCCTTTCTCTACCTAGGCGCGGGAAGTACCTCCATGTTGTCTGATGATAAGCGTTTGGTATACACGGCTAATATCTCCTGCTCTGTTTGGAGTTGTCCGTTCTATGCGTCAAGAGAAGATGGGCATGTTCGCGCCACATGGCTTGCCTTGTGGAGCGAATTCGACAGGACGGAAGGACATTCTAAAACCAAACAACGATTTATTCTGGACCTAGGACTCCTTGTACAAGATTCTGATGGAAGCTCAGCAAAAGAAAGAACCATTTATGATGTTATTTCATATTTCTGTGGAAAATGTTGAGTCCTATTATTCGCCCTTTTTGCGGGCGCTGTCTCGCTATAACGTAAGCTGTTTGTTATGGTAAAGTTATTTTTAAAACTCTAACACGGCGGTTGCATTAAGAACTAGTGTATCTTTCATTTGCTGTCCAACTTGTATTTTTTAGTAAAGTTTATGATGAGTTCTTTGGTCAGATTAGGTGAGTGTCCAAAATATCTCCGGACAATTTGGTGAATCGATGCTACATATTCACAATGTATGACCACGGTTTGCAGCTCTAAATATGCACATTTTCGAACAAAACATAAGTGTATTGTATAACCTGATGTTATAAGACTGTCATCTGATGAAGTTGGTCAAGGTTAGTGATTCATTTTATATCTTTTGCTGGTTTTTGCGATCGCTACCTTTTGCTGCTAATAAATGCATTTGTGTGTTTGGCTATTGTGGTAAGCTAATATAATGCTATATTGTGTTTTCGCTGTAAAACACTTAAAAAATCGGAAATATTGGCTGGATTCACAAGATGTTTATCTTTCATTTGCTGTACACCATGTATTTTTCATAAATGTTCTATGATGAGTATTTAGGTATTTCACGTTGCTCTCTGTAATTATTCTGGCTGCTTTGGTGATATTTTTGATGGTAGCTGCAATGTAAAACTATGATTTATACCTCAAATATGCACATTTTCGAACAAAACATAAATTTATTGTATAACATGTTATAAGACTGTCATCTGATGAAGTTGTTTCTTGGTTAGTGACTAATTATATCTCTATTTGGTCGGTTTTGTGATAGCTACCTATGCGGTAGAAAAATGGTGAAAATATGCGGTTGAGTCTTTTGCTATTGTGGTTAGCTAATAGAAATACATATTGTGTTTTCGCTGTAAAACATTTTAAAAATCGGAAATGATGGCTGGATTCACAAGATGTTTATCTTTCATTTGCTGTATTGGACTTGTGATTTCATGAAAATTATATTATATGATATCCCTGTCGTGTTAGGCTAGGCTATGCTAGTCAGCTTTTTCGATGAGGAGGATCCCGGATCCGGGAGAGAGAAGCGGTAGATTAACAACCAATGTTTAAAATCAAATCAAATCACATTTTATTGGTCACATACACATGTTTAGCAGATGTTACTGCGAGTGTGGCGAAATCACTGTGTTTCTAGCTCCAACAGTGCAGTAATATCTAACAATTCACAGGAACACACACAATACACACAAACCTAAAAGTAACAGAATGGAATTAAGGAATATATAAATAATAGGATGAGCAATGTCGGAGTGGCATAGACAAAGAATAGAATACAGTATACACATATGAGATGAGTAAAGCAAAAATATGTAAACATTATTAAAGTGACTAGTGTTCCATTATTAAAGTGGCCAGTGATTTCAAATCTATGTATATAGGGCAGCAGCCTCTAAGGTGCAGGGTTACAAAACCGGGTGGAAGCCACTTAGTGATGACTATTTAACAGTCTGATGGCCTTGAGATAGACTGAAAAATTGCTTCTGTCTGTTTCTTCTGTCTAGTTTACCCCCGGTGATGCGTTGGGCAGACCACACCACCCTCTGGAGAGCACTGCGGATGCAGGTGTTACAGTATCCGTACCAGGCGTTGATACAGCCTGTCAGGATGCTCTCAATTTTTTAATTTTTTTATTTTACCATTATTTTACCAGGTAAGTTGACTGAGAACACGTTCTCATTTGCAGCAACGACCTGGGGAATAGTTACAGGGGAGAGGAGGGGGATGAATGAGCCAATTATAAACTGGGGATTATTAGGTGACCATGATGGTTTGAGGGCCATATTGGGAATTTAGCCAGGACACCGGGGTTAACACCCCTACTCTTACGATAAGTGCCATGGGATCTTTAATGACCTCAGAGAGTCAGGACACCCGTTTAACGTCCCATCCGAAAGACGGCACCCTACACAGGGCAGTGTCCCCAATCACTGCCCTGGGGAATTGGGATATTTTTTAGACCAGAGGAAAGAGTGCCTCCTACTGGCCCTCCAACACCACTTCCAGCAGCATCTGGTCTCCCATCCAGGGACTGACCAGGACCGACCCTGCTTAGCTTCAGAAGCAAGCCAACAGTGGTATGCAGGGTGGTATGCTGCTGGCATCTGTAAAAGTTTGTGAGGGTTTTAGGTACCAAGCCAAATTTCTTCAGCCTCCTGAGGTTGAAGTGGCGCTATTGCGCCTTCTTCATCACACTGTCTGTGTGGGTGAACAATTTCAGATCATCAGTGATGTGTACACTGAGGAACTTGAAGCTTTCCACCTGCTCCACTGCGGTCCCGACGATGTGGACAGGGGCGTGCTCCCTCTGCTGTTTCCTGAAGTCCACGATCAGCTCCTATGTTTTGTCGACGTTGAGTGAGAGGTTATTTTCCTCCTTGTAGGCTGTCTCGTCATTGTTGGTAATCCGGCCTACTACTGTTGTGTCGTCTGCAAACTTGATGATTGAGTTGGAGGCGTGCGTGGCCACGCAGTCATGGGTGAACAGGGAGTACAGGAGGGAGCTGAGCACACACCCTTGTGGGGCCCCTGTGTTGAGGATCAGTGAAGTGGAGGTGTTGTTTCCTACCTTCACCACCTGGGGCGGCCCGTCAGGAAGTCCAGGACCCAGTCGCACAGGGTGGGGTTCAGACCCAGGGCCCCGAGCTTAATGATGAGCTTGGAGGGTACTATGATGTTGAATGCTGAGCTATAATCAATGAACAGCATTCTTACATAGGTATTCCTCTTATCCAGATGGGATAGGGCACTGTGCAGTGTGATGGCGACTGCATCGTCTGTGGATCTATTGGGGCGGTAAGCAAATTGAAGTGGATCTAGGGTGTCAGGTAAGATAGAGGTGATATGAACCTTAAAACTTCTTAAAGATTTCTACAGATCGGTGTCCCACCCACGGGACAGTTGAGCTAACGTAGGCTAATACAATTAGCATGAGGTTGTAAGTGACAAGAACATTTCCCAGGACATTGACATATCTGATATTGGCAGAAAGCTTAAATTCGTGTTAATCTAACTGCACTGTCCAATTTACAGTAGCTATCACAGCGAAATAATACCATGCTATTGTTTGAGGAGAGTGCACAGTTTTGAACTTGAAAAGTTATTAATAAACCAATTAGGCACATTTGGGCAGTCTTAAAACAACATTTTGAACATAAATGCAATGGGTCATTGGATCAGTCTAAAAGTTGCACACACACTGATGCCATCTAGTGGCCAAAATCTAAATTGCACCTGGGCTGGAATAATACATTATGGCCTTTCTCTTGCAATTCAAAGATGATGGTACAATTTTTTTTTAACGGTTTCTTTTTTCATTGTATTACCTTTTACCATATCTAATGTGTTATATTCTCCTACATTCCTTTCACATTTCCACAAACTTCAAAGTGTTTCTTTTCAAATGGTATCAAGAATATGCATATCCTTGCTTCAGGGCCTGAGCTACAGGCAGTTAGATTTAGGTATGTCATTTTAGGCGAAAATTGAAAAAAAGGGGCAGATCCTTAACCTGTCTAGCCCCGGGGTTCCGCTAGCGGAACTCCACCCACATTCCACTGAAAAGGCAGAGCGCGAAATTCAAAAAATATTTTTGAGAAATATTTAACTTTCACACATTAACAAGTCCAATACAGCAAATGAAAGATAAACATCTTGTGAATCCAGTCAACATGTCCGATTTTTAAAATGTTTTACAGCGAAAACACCACGTATATTTATGTTAGTTCACCACCAAATACAAAAAAGCACAGACATTTTTCACAGCACAGGTAGCATGCACAAAACCAACCAAACTAACCAAGAACCAACCAAACTAACCAAGAAACAACTTCATCAGATGACAGTCTTATAACATGTTACACAATAAATCTATGTTTTGTTCGAAAAATGTGCATATTTGAGCTATAAATCAGTTTTACATTGCAGCTACCATCACAGCTACCGTCACAAATAGCACCGAAGCAGCCAGAGTAATTATAGAGACCAACGTGAAATACCTAAATACTCATCATAAAACATTTCTGAAAAATGCATGGTGTACAGCAAATGAAAGACAAGCATCTTGTGAATCCAGCCAATATTTCTGATTTTTTAAGTGTTTTACAGCGAAAACACAATATAGCATTATATTAGCTTACTACAATAGCCTACCACACAACCGCATTCATTCATTCAAGGCACGTTAGCGATAGCAATAGGCACGTTAGCGATAGCGAATAAACCAGCAAAATATATAATTTTTTTCACTAACCTTCATAAACTTCATCAGATGACAGTCCTATAACATCTTATTACACAATACATATATGGTTTGTTCGAAAATTTGCATATTTAGAGCTGATATCCGTGGTTATACATTCTGAAAACTTAGCATCTTTTTCACAGAATGTCCGGATATTTCTCTGACACTCACCTATTCTGACCAAATAACTATTCATAAACATTACTAAAAAATACATGTTGTATAGGAAATGATAGATACACTAGTTCTTAATGCAATCGCCGTGTTAGAATTCTAAAAAATAACTTCATTAGACATGCAGCTTACGTTATGGCGAGAGAGCGCCCAAAATCTGGGCGCAAACTAATAGTACACATGTTCGACAGATATATGAAATAACATCATAAATGGGTTCTACTTTTGTTGAGCTCCATCAGAATGTTGTACAAGGGGTCCTTTGTCGGGAACAATCGTTGTTTGGTTTTAGAATGGCATTTTTCCCTCTCGAATGAGCAAGCAAAACTAGCCAAGTGGCGCTAAGCTCTCCTTCGTCACCAAACGCAAAGAACGCAACACGTCTAAACTCCCGAAAAAATTTCAATAATCTAATAAAACTATATTGAAAAAAAAATACTTTACGATGATATCTTCACATTTATCAAATAAAATCAAAGCCGGAGATATAAGACGTCTATAACGATTGCTTTTCAGAAGCCAATACTGGTGACCTTTATGCGCTTCCTGAACAAACGAATTCTGGGGTCATGTCATTCCAAGCTGTCTCTTTTGACCATAGAAAGAGATTGAGACCCCATTTCACCTCTCACAGCCTATTGACATCTAGTGGAAGGCGTATGAAGTGCATGTATAGTCATAAATCTCAAGCAAAATGATAGGGAGGGCCTGGAACAGAGCCTCGATTTGAGATTTTTCACTTTCTGACAGGAAGTTTGCTGCAAAATGAGTTCTGTTTTACTCACAGATATAATTCAAACGGTTTTAGAAACTTGAGAGTGTTTTCTATCCAATAGTAATAATAATATGCATATTGTACGAGCAAGAATAGAGTACGAGGCCGTTTAAATTGGGCACGATTTTCCCCCAAAGTGTAAATAGCGCCCTCTATCCTCAACAGGTTTAAGTAACTTGCCTCTCAAAGCACTTCATGATGACAGAAGTGAGTGCTATGGGGAGATAGTCATTTAGTTCAGTTACCTTTGCTTTCTTCGGTAAAGGAACAGTGGTGGATATCTTGAAGCAAGTGGGGACAGCAGACTGGGATAAGGAGAGATTGAATATCTCCATAAACACTCCAGCCAGCTGCTCTGAGGACGTGGCTAGGGATGCCGTCTGGGCCGGCAGCATTGCGAAGGTTAACATGCTTATTTAGGGATAGGCGTCCCGCTAGCCGACTACATTCGTTGAAATTGGAAAGAGCACAATTCAAATAAATAATCATAATATTAAACATTCATGAATATACAAGTATCTTATATAATTTAAAAGCTTAAATTCGTCTTAATCTAACTGCGTTGTCCGGTTTGCAATAGGCTTTACGGCGAAAGCATACCATGCGAAACTAGACCCTATCCCTAATTTACTCACGTCGGCCACGGAGAAGGAAATCCCACAGTCCTTGGTAGCAGGCAGCGTCGGTAGCACTGTTTTATCCTCAAAGCGGGTGAAGAAGGTGTTTAGCTTGTCCGGAAGCAAGACCTTGGTGTCCACGACGTGGCTGGTTTTCCTTCTGCCATCTATCCATGGTTTCTGGTTTGGGTAGGTTTTAATAGTCACAGTGGGTACTCTCCTAAACATTACCTGATAAACTTAGTCACCGTATCCGTGTATTCGTCAATATTATTCTCAGAGGCTACCCGGAACATATCCCAGTCCGCGTGATCAAAACATTCGTGAAGCGTGGATTCCGATTGGTCAGACCAGCGTTGAATAGTCCTTACCATGGGTACTTCCTGTTTGAGTTTCTGACTATAGGAAGGGAGGAGCAAAATGTAGTCGTGATCAGATTTGCCGAAGGGAGGGCGGGGGAGGGCCTTGTAGGCATTTCGAAAAGCTGAGTAGCAGTGGTCTAATATTTTCTCAGAGCGAGTGTTACAGTCAATGTGTTGGTAGAACTTTGGTAGCGTTTTCCTCAAATTTGCTTTGTTAAAATCAGCAACTACAATAAATGCGGCCTCAGGATATGAGGTTTCCAGTTTGCATAAAGTCCAGTGAGGTTTTTTTAGAGCCGTCGTGGTATCGGCTTTTGGGGGAATATACACGGCTGTGACTATGACCAAAAATAATTATCTTGGGAGGTAATACGGTCTGCATTTGATTGTGAGGTATTCTAGGTCGGGTGAACAAAATTACTTGAGTTTCTGTATGTCATCACAATCACACCATGAGTAGTTAATCATAAAACAAACACCAACGCCATTCTTCTTCCAAGAGATTTCTTTATTCCTGTCTGCTACACTGAGAACCCAGCTGGCTGTATGGACAAAGACAATTTATCCCGAGAGCCATATTTCCATGAAACAGAGTATGTTACAATCCCTGATGTGTCTCTGGAAGGAGATTCTCGCCCTGAGCTCATCTACTTTATTATCCAAAGACTGAACATTAGCAAGTAATATACTCGGAAGTGGTAGATGGTGTGCGCGCCTCCTGTGTCGGACTAGAAGTCCACTCCGAATACTTCTTCTCCGCCGGCGGTGTTTTGGATCAGCCTCTGGAATCAGTTCAATTGCCCTGGGAGTTATGAACAAAGAATCCAATTCAGAAAAGTCGTATTCCCAGTCATAATGCTGATTAATTACCGCCACTCTGATATCCAAACGTTATTTCTGGCTGCATGTAATAACACAACAATCCTAGGCTAATAATGTAAGAAATAAAACAAAAAAAACAAAATACTGCAGTGTTGCTTAGGAGCTAGAAGCAGAGCTGCCTTATCTGTCGGCGCCATCTTACATCAAGTTTCCACAGCAAGCTGCCTTCATCAGGGATTCCAACCTCTGTTGGAATGGGCTCATCTAGTGAAGGGGTAATTATCCCCACACACATTGGACCAACTGAAGCAGGCCCCATGCATTGATGACATATTGGACCAACTGAAGCAGGCCCCATGCATTGATGACATATTGGACCAACTGAAGCAGGCCCCATGCATTGATGACATATTGGACCAACTGAAGCAGGCCCCATGCATTGATGACATATTGGACCAACTGAAGCAGGCCCCATGCATTGATGACACATTGGACCAACTGAAGTAGGCCCCATGCATTGATGACACATTGGACCAACTGAAGTAGGCTCCATGCATTGATGACACATTGGACCAACTGCAGTAGGCTCCATGCATTGATGACACATTGGTGTTCAAACTCAACATTCAGGGAGAAACAATTAATATATCAATGTAGGCCAAGCCACAATTGTCAAATATTGACGTCATGTCGGGAACCCCCAAGAACTGTGGGGCACCCCAAAGAGATGTTTGGCACCCCCAACATATGTTGGTCACCCCCAAGAGATGTTTGACACCCCCAAGAGATGTTTGGCACTCCCAACAGATGTTGGTCATCCCCAAGAGATGTTGGTCACCCCAAGAGATGTTGGGCACCCCCAAGAGATGTTTGACACCCCCAAGAGATGTTTGGCACTCCCAACAGATGTTGGTCATCCCCAAGAGATGTTGGTCACCCCAAGAGATGTTGGGCACCCCCAAGAGATGTTTGACACCCCCAAGAGATATTTGGCACTCCCAACAGATGTTGGTCATCCCCAAGAGATGTTGGGCACCCCCAAGAGATGTTGGGCACCCCCAAGAGATGTTGGTCACCCTAACAGATGTTGGTCACCCCAAGAGATGTTGGTCACCCCAAGAGATGTTGGTCACCCCAAGAGATTTTGGTCACCCCAAGAGATGTTGGTCACCCCCAAGAGATGTTGGTCACCCCCAAGAGATGTTGGGCACCCCCAAGAGATGTTGGTCACCCCCAAGAGATGTTGGTCACCCCCAAGAGATGTTGGTCACCCCCAAGAGATGTTGGGCACCCCCAAGAGATGTTGGTCACCCCCAAGAGATGTTGGGCACCCCAAGAGATGTTGGGCACCCCCAAGAGATGTTGGTCACCCCCAACAGATGTTGGGCGCCCCCAAGAGATGTTGGTCCCCCTAACATATGTTGGTCACCCCTAACAGATGTTGGTCACCCCCAACAGATGTTGGTCACCCCCAAGAGCCTGACATCCAGTTATAAATCACATAGTGCCAAATGCTGCTCTGTTACATCTTGATTTCTTGTTTATATATTATTTTTTTGGTGTGTGTGTATGTATGTGTGTGTGTGTGTGTGTGTGTGTGTGTGTGTGTGTGTGTGTGTGTGTGTGTGTGTGTGTGTGTGTGTGTGTGTGTGTGTGTGTGTGTGTGTGTGTGTGTGTGTGTGTGTGTGTGTGTGTGTGTGTGTGTGTGTGTGTGTGTGTGTGTGTGTGTGTGTGTGTGTGTGTGTGTGTGCGTGTGGTGTGTGTATTGTATTTGAGAGACATTCTACTGCCCTGTTGTAGCTGGTAACATAAGACATTATATTGCACTGTTGGAACTGGTAACATAAGACATTCTACTGCACTGTTGGAGCTGGTAACATTAGACATTCTACTGCCCTGTTGGAGCTGGTAACATAAGAAATTCTACTGCCCTGTTGGAGCTGTTAACATAAGACATTCTACTGCCCTGTTGGAGCTGGTAACATTAGACATTCTACTGCCCTGTTGGAGCTGGTAACATAAGACATTCTACTGCCCTGTTGGAGCTGGTAACATTAGACATTCTACTGCCCTGTTGGAGCTGGTAACATTATACATTCTACTGCCCTGTTGTAGCTGGTAACATAAGACATTCTACTGCCCTGCTGGAGCTGGTAACATAAGACATTCTACTGCCCTGTTGGAGCTGTTAACATAAGACATTCTACTGCCCTGTTGGAGCTAGTAACATAAGACATTCTACTGCCCTGTTGGAGCTAGTAACATAAGACATTCTACTGCCCTGTTGGAGCTGGTAACATAAGACATTCTACTGCCCTGTTGGAGCTGGTAATATAAGACATTCTACTGCCCTGTTGGAGCTGGTAACATAAGACATTCTACTGCCCTGTTGGAGCTAGTAACGTTAGACATTCTACTGCCCCGATGGAGCTGGTAACATAAGACATTCTACTGCCCCGATGGAGCTGGTAACATAAGACATTCTACTGCCCTGTTGGAGCTGGTAACATAAGACATTCTACTGCCCTGTTGGAGCTGGTAACATAAGACATTCTACTGCCCCGATGGAGCTGGTAACATAAGACATTCTACTGCCCTGTTGGAGCTGGTAACATAAGACATTCTACTGCCCTGTTGGAGCTGGTAACATAAGACATTCTACTGCCCCGATGGAGCTGGTAACATAAGACATTCTACTGCCCTGTTGGAGCTGGTAACATAAGACATTCTACTGCCTTGTTGGAACTGGTAACATAAGACATTCTACTGCCCTGTTGGAGCTGGTAACATAAGACATTCTACTGCCCTGTTGGAACTGGTAACATAAGCATTTCACTGCACCTGCTTTAACACCTGCAAAGCTGTGTACGCTACCAATAAACTTTGATTTGATTTGCTAGAGTATTAGACAGAGATCAAGCTTCCAGTGTGTTTATTCATCATATACTGTACATCTGATGTACAAGGAGTACACAGTGTAATGAAATCCTTATCTACAAGGTTCCCCTCTCGACAATGCAACAACAATAGGAAAAGTAATTAAGTGAATGAAAGAGTACAAAAAATGAGAGGCTCTATGAATAAAAATAGGATCAAAATGTGGCTAATATAATACAAGGCTACACTCAAAGGAACTGATGTAGGATACGTGTCGGGGGATTGAGCAATAATAAATAGACATTGGGCAGTAATAATAAAAACATATGTTTGCTGGTTATGTTTTAATTGTTCTCCCTGTGGTGGTTGGGTGTAACTAAGTATACTGTTATATTTTCTGTGGTATTTACAGTACACCACTGTAAAGGTCACATTGTTCACATTTATTGTTTCTGATATGTTGTTCCCCTTAACAGAAAGGGTAGCAGCTATTCCCGCAGGGTCACTGTGTGGACGAGTCACAAAGAGGAAATGAGAAAAATAACTTATTTATTTCCACTAAGGCTATTCATAGACTGTCAGACAACTGTAAGTCTCAATCGGAAAAAACCTTATCCTTGAAACACAGAAATGTGTTTCTCCATCTTTTTCAAACAGAATTTCAATCGATGACTAGACAACGTTTACACAATGCTAGTCCTTAATTATAAACCATCAGATACAGGCCTAATCTTCAATTAAAAGCGATATTGTAGACTTATGACGGTTCCTTTTGCTAGCCTTCTTTCAGCCATTGTGTTTCTTTATGTACAGCCCTGTCTCTCCTGGCAAAGCTTATCCACCCGATCATTCCTGTTGGTGTCCAACGAAGGCCGACACACCTACTCTTAACTGTGTCTGCATCCTAAATGGCACGCTATCCCCTTTAGAGGGCATTACTTCTGACCACGGCCCAGAGGGCTTCTCTGTTCAAACGTAGTGCACTATATAGAGACAAAGGATGTCATTTGGGATGCAGCCTGTACAGAGCACCACATGCCTAGTTCTCAGGGTGCTGGCATTGTTGCTGCCTCCATACTTGGCAAGCCTTCTTCCTGTCTGCTTGAAAGTCTTCATTCAGTCCTCTGGCTCGCGGCCAGAGATCTGCCCCTCCATTCTAGTTCTGTTTCAACTGCCGTGCTCCACAAACTTGTGAAGAGAGTAATGGGCAACAGATCTGAATTTAACTTTACAACCTAGAGAGTTAGGTGTATTTGTCTCAGGGAGACATTAGCCCCGCAGAGAGATACAAGTCACACAGACAAACAGCTAGTGCAGCTGCCTTCTTCACAACCCCACTACACACCAGGGTATATATCTGAGAGCTCAAATTGTTTTCAAGAACTTGAAGCAGTTTGAAACAAAGAGGAGTGGGGGGGGCCTAAAATCAAGCCCTGTGCTTGACTAAAGCACACAGTATCTGGACTGTGCTTTCAGACAATAGGGTTTGACTGCTGGACCATTATCATGAAGTGTTAGTGCACCAACGGAAATTGCTGTTCTCTGCCTCTCTGCTTGAATTGGACCAATTGACTTGTGAATCAATGGGTAGTTTGCCTCAATTCCATGGCTTACTTCCTATATTTGGGCCAATCATGGCTATCATTTTTCTTGCTCTGTAGCTGCCTTATTAAGGGTGCAATATTCACTCCATCTAGTTTACCATGTTGGAATGGATCTTACCCAGAGGGAATGGAAGATCCTAGTGGTTTTGTACATTAGAGTAAAGTATTCACTAAACATGCATCACATGGTTAATCAGTGAGTATGGAACTCTTCACTAGGTGAGGTTGACCCCAGACAAGACAGATTGAACACAAGCACATGGGGCAAGCTCACACCCCAACAGTTTAGAGGGGGCGACCTCACACCCCAACAGTCTTAGAGGGGGCCAAGCTTACACCCCAACAATCTTAGAGGCAATAGAATAACTATTATATCACGCAGAAGTCCCTCAGGGTCAGTAGTGTAGTGGAGGGTATACGCAGGTATACGCTCTTATTTCAGTGGGCATTGAGTTCTCTCACTTCTTAATCCCACTGATACATATCAAAGTAGGGTGGTGGAGGTATACACAGTATCAACTAATAAGGCTGATGGAACAGATCTGAGTGTTTAGCTTAAAAGGTTGATAAACGAATATTTCTTCACATTTTAGGTGCAGCAACGTACACACGTCAGTAGGCCTACGCGTGAAAGTTCCAAAATGCCATTTGTTGGAAAACACCATTCTAAACTGCACACGTGCAACCGGGTTCATGGACAGAGATGGAATTATATGTTAGAAAGAGGGGAGATCTAAAGATGCAACAACTATCATAGGAAACTAACATGACTAGGATAATGCCTTTGGCTGATAGAAAATGAAAGAAGTTTAAATTAAAATCAATAGAACAGGAAAAAGCATATGAAGAAGTTTTCATAAAAATAATTGCCTCTACATTTCTATGGTAGGATTTTGGTATTATGCTACTTTGAAGCAAGGTAAAACATGCAGGTTTAAAACAATTAAGGAACAGGAAAAAAACAGATGGTAGTGATAAGCCTAACCATCTTCTGGTAGATGGAAAGGCTTCCTTATAACCTTCTCTATTAAATGTTAACTAGCCTATGCCTACCTGTCAGTGATATCATGATGATTATTTGCATCCAGTGGCCATTTCTTTTGTAAACTCCATCTGATGTGTTACAGAAACACCGCTAATAAAACACTAGTGCTATGTGCCTGCACACTTCAATTAAAAGGGAAACTACTCTCAAAAATCCAAATGTCTTAGATTTTTCCTCAAAAGTGGTCCCTTGATGTGGTTTAAGCATGGTTATGGACTGAGAACTGACAAAAAAAAAATGTTTTGAGAATGAAAATCTGAAACGTGTGAATTTCTGACTCAGTTTATCTGTTTCAATAGTAGGCCTACTATTAGACTACTACCCAGTACAGCTTGGGTTGGTCTGACTATGAAACACCAATGTGGGATTTTTCATTTTAGGTCATTCACACTCTTAGGGGAAAAAAGGGTTCCTAAAGGGTTCTTCAGCTGTCCCCATAGGAGAACCCTTTTTGGTTCCAGATAAAACCCTTTTTGGTTCCAGGTAAAACCATTTTGGGTTCCATGTAGAACCCTCTGTGTAAAGGGTTACACAGAGTTCTATTTGGAACCAAAAGGGTGGTCCTGTGGTCCTGTTATTAGAGTGTGGTGCTTGCAATGCCAGGGTTGTGGGTTCAATTCCTATGGGGGACCAGTATGAAATTTAAAAAAGTATGAAAATGTATGCACTCACTACTGTAAATTGCTCTGGATAGGAGTGTCTGCTAAATGTCTCAAATGTTAAATATATGTGGAACCAACAAGGGTTCTCCTATGGGGACAGCTAAAGAACCCTTTTAGGTTCTAGATAGCACCTTTTCTCTATTTCTCATAGAATTCTTCACACAGGGCTCATTTCCTTTGCCGGGTAGGCCGTTTGGAAAAATTGTTGGCCAGAGTATTCCCACTTCTCCAGGCACCACTGCACCCCTGCTCAGGGTGCAGGAGTATATTATGACAGAGCTCACTGAAATGATGCAGTACAAACAAAGGCATTGTTTGTGGATCCCATTTCTAAGACCCTTATCTTTTCCTGCAATAGTTTAATAAGAGTTGAACACTCCATCTAGTGGTTTGTGTATCATAAACTATCCTTATCAGGAAATGAAAACGCCAGTGGAACTGCTGGATCAATTCATGTATTTTTTTATGAGTGAATGTTTAAAAATATATATATTCAAATCACTGACTAATTGAATATGTACACTTTATAAAAACTACTGAAATAATTTACCTCACCCAATATGTCCTCATAGGCGTATTTTCTAAACAAAAATGTATCTTGATTTTAACAGGCAGGTCAATTAACAAGACATTGTTATTTAAACAATGACGGCCTGGGTATCACATTAACATATCATATTGAGGAAGGCATTTTCAGGAGAAAAATATATTTCATAATCTCTCATGACATCATGATATTGTGATTTTCCAACACCAGATAAAATCATTTCAGAACCGAGAGAGAGCAGAGAGAAAGAGAGCAGGATAGAGGGAGAGAAAGAGCAGAGAGAAAGAGAGCGGGAGAGCAGGATAGAGGGAGAGAGAGAGCGAATGATTGTCATATAATACAGTATTTTGACCGGTTTTTTTTGTTGCCTTTTCTACCCATCAGTGTTTGTTTATAGCGGCTGCTGAAACGTGATGTATTTCTGCCAGCAGGAAGAGATTTCCCCTTTGCTCTACATTGCATAACTATTTCTCTCTCTTTCTCTGGTCGATATCTCCACACAGTAGCAAAACAACCAGACATCCAACAAGGACCTCCTCCACCCACCACCCCCACCCTCCGGTATTATTTTCCTGCATGGTTCTATTTTGGCTGTGATATATGAAGATCTAGGTCTGGCTCCCAAATGGCACCCTTTCCCCTATATAGTGCTATGCGCCCTGGTCATAATTAGTGCACTATAAAGGGGAATATAGTGTCATTTGGGACGCAGCGTTGTAGCACTGGGGAGGTGTGAGAAGCATGCTAATGAAGGATATATTTATTATTATGAGATGAGAAAAAATGAGATATTTCTCAGCATTTCTTTTCCCCCTCTGTCTGTCTGCCTGTAGCAGCTGTTGTAATCATTTCCCAAATAGGCTGTTCTGGGTTCAGTTTTTCATTTGCCAGTTAGTGTATCAGAGGATAGGAAGGAGTCCATCTTGAGGTAGAGTAAACTCATCACAGGTTCGAAACATGCTGCTAAGTGTCATTCACAGTTTGCCTTTAGCAAAACCGCATTGATACACAACACAGACAGGAGACTTACAACCATCAACCTAATAACATAATCATGGATTTGATCTCAAATCACAAGGTGAGTTGAAGGTGTTGAATCACATTTTGCTTGACCAAAGTCAGATTGGTCTATAAATATCTTAAATCAGTTACCCAACACTTAAAATGTCATATCAACATAATCATATCAATCAACATGAAGGATAGATACTTCTAAACCTAACAGCCTAGCCGTTAAAGTGTTTTTTACAAACGTAGTGAATTATTGTGTACATATTAAAACAAATGGTACCCGACTGACAGCCTCCATTGTGTCCCTATATATACTGTAATTCAGTTTGTCCCATGTATCGTCATCAAGTCCTCAGACAAGCCATTCTTTAGGCCATAGTACAGACAAAACTAGGTCTTTGTCTCAAGTGGCACCCTATTCCTTACGTAGTGCACTACTTTTGACCAGGGCACATAGGGCTCTGGTTAAAAGTAGTGCACTACATAGGGAATATAGTGCCATTTGGGACTCCGACTAAGGGCCCAACTGTAAACGAGGGGTTCCCCACATGTAAAAGGACTATAAAAAAAGGTCACATAATTAAGACCCTATGGAGATATAACTGATGGTTTGCCCTTTTCCTGAGACATTACGGAGTCTGTGTGCATCCCAAATGGTATCCTATTCCCTATTTAGTGCACAGGGCCCATACAACTCTGATCTAAAGTAGTGTGCACTATGTAGAGAATAGGATGCCATTTGGGATGAATCCACAGCGTCTACTTACTTAGTAAGGACTAAAAATGGTCTTGCATTTCTCCCCGACTGCCTGTCTGCCAAATGTTAGAAATCTACATTGAGTTATTTATGGGGATTTGTATTGTAGACCCTCAGCCTTGTACAACTGATCTGTGATTCCACTGTATGGCTCAGGCAGCCCCAGGCTGTCCCCAATGGCACCCTATTCCCTATGTACTGCACTACTTTTAATTAGAGCCCAAAGGACCCTGGTCAAAAGTAGTGCACTAGCCTTTACAGGGAATAGGGTGCCATTTCAGACGCAGTCCTAGTCTCAGTGCCATGCCACACAGCCACAGGGCCACAGCACCCCCTGGCCTTGTATTGTATGTAGGCTCTAGAAATCAACCAAGTTCATTACTAGTCTCTTTCTAATCCGAGTGTGGAAATCTCCTCACTCGTCTTTAGTATATAGGGCCAAAACGTCCAAACAGACCCTTTACGGGTCGGAATTTTGAGTAAACTTCCTCTACCTGTTGTCCACTGATTCAAACTTCCTCTACCTGTTGTCCACTGATTCAAACTTCCTCTACCTGTTGTCCACTGATTCAAACTTCCTCTACCTGTTGTACGCTGATTCAAACTTCCTCTACCTGTTGTCCACTGATTCAAACTTCCTCTACCTGTTGTCCGCTGATTCAAACTTCCTCTACCTGTTGTCCGCTGATTCAAACTTCCTCTACCTGTTGTCCACTGATTCAAACTTCCTCTACCTGTTGTCCACTGATTCAAACTTCCTCTACCTGTTGTCCACTGATTCAAACTTCCTCTACCTGTTGTCCGCTGATTCAAACTTACTCTACCTGTTGTCCGCTGATTCAAACTTCCTCTACCTGTTGTCCGCTGATTCAAACTTCCTCTACCTGTTGTCCGCTGATTCAAACTTCCTCTACCTGTTGTCCGCTGATTCAAACTTCCTCTACCTGTTGTCCGCTGATTCAAACTTCCTCTACCTGTTGTCCGCTGATTCAAACTTCCTCTACCTGTTGTCCGCTGATTCAAACTTCCTCTACCTGTTGTCCGCTGATTCAAACTTCCTCTACCTGTTGTCCGCTGATTCAAACTTCCTCTACCTGTTGTCCGCTGATTCAAACTTCCTCTACCTGTTGTCCACTGATTCAAACTTCCTCTACCTGTTGTCCACTGATTTCTTCCTTCTGCTGCTGGAACTTTGAGACAAAATATCCACAGAAAAATATTATTAACCCACTTCAGAACATGGGTGTCTGTGTGCGGTTATCAACATTTGTTTTCTCATCACCAAAGCGATGCACACAAGACAGAAGTACATGCAGGCGATGCATACATACTAACTGAAGTACATGCAGGCGATGCATACATACTATCTGAAGTACATGCAGGCGATGCATAGATACTAACTGAAGTACATGCAGGCGATGCAAACATACTAACTGAAGTACATGCAGGCGATGCATACATACTAACTGAAGTACATGCAGGAGATGCATACATACTAACTGAAGTACATGCAGGCGATGCATACATACTAACTGAAGTACATGCAGGAGATGCATACATACTAACTGAAGTACATGCAGGAGATGCATACGTACAGTGTATTCAGAAAGTATTCAAACCCGTTGACTTTTCCAGCCTTATTCTAGAATGGATTAAATAAAAAAATCTCTATCTACACACAATACCCCATAATGACAAAGCAAAAACAGTTTTTTTTTACATTTTTGCCAAATGTATTAAACATAAAAACAGAAATACCATATTTACATAACTATTCAGACCCTTTGCTATGAGACTCGAAATTGAGCTCAGGTGCATCTTGTTTCCATTGATCATCCTTGAGATGTTTCTGCAACTTGATTGGAGTCCACCTATGGTAAATTCAATTAATTGGACATGATTTGGAAAGGCACACACCTGTCTATATAAGGTCCCACAGTTGACAGTGCATGTCAGAGCAAAAACCAAGCCATGAGGTCGAAGGAAATGTCCATAGAGCTCCGGCACAGGGTATCAAAAAATGACTGCAGCATTGAAGATTCCCAAGAACACAGTGGCCTCCATCATTCTTAAATGGAAGAAGTTTAGAACCACCAAGACTCATCCTAGATCTGGCCCCTGGCCAAACTGAGCAATCGGGGGAGAAGGGCCTTGGTCAGGGAGGTGACCAAGAACTTGATGGTTACTCTGACAGAGCTCCAGAGTTCCTCTTTGGAGATGGGAGAACCTTCCAGAAGGACAACCATCACTGCAGCACTCCATCAATCAGGCCTTTATAGTAGAGTGGTCATACGGAAGCCACTCCTCAGTTAAAGGCACATGACAATCCGCTTGGAGTTTGCGAAAGGGCACTCAAAGATTCTCAGACCATGAAAAACGATATTCTCTGGTCTGATGAAACCAAGGTTGAACTCTTTGACCTGAAGGCCAAGCGTCACGTCTGGAGGAAACCTGGTACCATCCCTACAGTGAAGCATGTTGGTGGCAGCATCATGCTGTGGGCATGTTTTTCAGCGGCAGGGACTGGGAGACTAGTCAGGATCAAGGCAAAGATGAATGGAGCAAAATACAGAGAGATCCTTGATGAAAACCCGCTCCAGAGCACTCAGGCCCTCAGAATGAGGTGAAGAGCTCGTATGTTAAACTCCCTCAGTCTTCATAATTTACACATTCCTAAATTCACAATTTTGTTAGTTTAGCACCTGTTCATCTAAACAGCCGATGAAATCGGCTAATGTTAGCTAGCTAGCAAGCACCATCTGATACATTAGTTTACCTTCTACGTCGTGAATGTTCCCTTCTGTTATTTCCTTCTGCACCCGTACGTCTTCAACTGTCTATTTTCATATAGTTATATCAAACTTAAAGCAAACAAACTGAATTTGCACCTTTTCATTTTTATTTACCCAAATGTTGTTTTATATGGCAACTTCCTGACCTGTCATCTAGATCTGATGCTGCTTGCGGCTATATCCAATATGGCCGCCAGCTGATTACGACCAAATCAAAAACAGAAATGTGCTTCGATATAACGTGTTATGATCTAATTGAGTAGATATCCAGAAGATGAGTGCTGAAACTCTTTTAGCATATCTCTGCATGGTTTGGTAAATACAGCCCCCAGGATATCAGAGGGAGGGTAAGAAACCATCTGCTGGCTCACCTATTGAGTGGTGTAGAGAGGACGCCAACCTCTATGGCTTGATTTCCTGCAAGGGGAGATACGAGTGGAGTTTAACCTCTACAGCAGGGAGTGTTTGTGGAAGTAGAACGCCAGGTATGTCATCACAACTACACTATAGAATTTAGCTTGTTTTTATCTCCTTTAGTAAACAGTGGGCTGCCGCTAGGAAGAGGCGGTTTCATTCATTAATTAACTTGTTGGCTGGTATCTGACTGGTAGTGTGGCATTTACTACCCCTGTTTTTCCTGCAGGGTGTTGATTATGATGCATTCCCTATGTATCATATGTACACAGTAGGCTATGTGGTTACATTAGGCTATGTGGGTTACATTATGTTTTTGTCTCCCATAGAGTGATGGGGGTCTTGATTCTGTTGTTGGTAGTACCGTCTTACCTCTGAATATTATTTTATTTAGGCCCAAAATACTTTGATTAATAAAACCCAGCTATCTATATCCTGACCAATGAGAATAAAGTAATGTTTACTGTTACTGTGTCTCAGCTTAACCAGCTTCCGTGATGAAGGCTAAAAATGCTCAGGGCAATAGCTAGAACAGTAGCCGTGGCCTCCCAGGTGTTACTTTGGGGCTAAAGCCCTGCCTTGCCTCTATACGGGTTGATTCATGTGGTAGCTAGCAACCTAGTCACTCTGAGACACACCACAGGTCCCTGACCAATTACTATTCGGAAAAATGCCTAGGGAATCATCTGGTACATTGCACAGAAAGTGACTTCCTGTGACTCCAAGGGTATGTCTCACAGTGCCCTATACAGGGATAGGATACCATTTGGGACATAACCTGGGACACCTGTAGGTAATGGACAGTGATAGTGGTGATGGTGGTGGTGGCAGATGTCTCAGATCATGCCAAGGGAGGGAGGTAGGGATGGAGAGAGGGAGGGAGGGCGGGACGGAGTGAGGGACGGAGGGAGGGAGGTAGGGGCGGAGAGAGGAAGGGACGGAGAGAGGAAGGGACGGAGAGAGGGAGGGAGGGCGGGATGGAGTGAGGGAGGGAGGGAGGGAGGGAGGGAGGAAGGGAGAGAGGGAGGGATGGAGAGAGGGAGGGAGAGCAGGACGGAGAGAGGGAGGGACGGAGAGAGGGAGGGACGGAGAGAGGGAGGGAGGGCAGGATGGAGTGAGGGAGGGAGGGCGGGACGGAGGGACGGAGTGAGGGAGAGATGGAGGAAGGGCAGGATTTCTGATGATAACTTGGTCAAAGAGGAGCTTTCTCTCTTTCTCATGTTCTCTCTCCTCCAGCTTCTAAAAGACAGGTGGAGTAAAGAGGTCTGCAGCTCCCAGCTACTCCTTCAATCATCTTATTTCTCCATGTATTATAGAACGAGGGATGGAAAGTTAACGTTTGTAGGGGATTCATATCCAATCAGAATCATAAAAGCATTACCTTGCTAATGGTTGGAAGAAATGTAAAAAGTGATTGATTTAATATTTATAAGTAAAGTGAAGCTGTAACATGAATTTGAAATACGTTTAGTATGTACGGGAAGGGAGGATGAACATGGCTGTGAATACTGTAAAAGGCTAGGTAAGAATGTTACAGGGATTCAACTTCCGATTACAGAGCAAATTCATGTCTTCATATCGTAACAACGTTGGTGTTGTTTTTTTTCTCAATGTGCACTTTATGGGATAACCACGCTCACCCACTGAGGACCATTATCAATGGACAGACAGACAGACAGACAGACAGACAGACAGACAGACAGACAGACAGACAGACAGACAGACAGACAGACAGACAGACAGACAGACAGACAGACAGACAGACAGACAGACAGGTCAGGTCAGCTACCTAATAATGATTGTCTGACAAGTACGGTTTACCAATCAAAACAAATATTAATACTGAATATTACTGCATTTCCATCTGGACTCTATCACCCTTTACCATAGTTTTTACATTTTTTATTATTTAACCTTTATTTAACTAGGTAAGTCAGTTAACAACAAATTCATATTTACATTAATGGCCTCCACCGGCCAAACTCTAACCCCGACAACACTGGGCCAATTGTGCATCACCCTATGGGACTCCCAATCACAGCCAATTGTGATACAGCCTGGAATTGAACCAGGGTCTGTAGTGATGCATCTAGCACTGAGATGCAGTGCCTTAGACCCCTGCGCCACTCGGGAGCCCAATAGTAACCACTGGTAGGACGATGGGGCTCATACCAAAACGTTTCATCTGGTTCCAGCCATGTTATGGTAGCTTACAAATACAAGTCAGGCTAATTAAACAATAACTGCTGTGTAAGGCAAATATGGAAAATCTGTGTGCACGTGAGGGTGTGTGCGTGTGTGTTTGATGATCTTAGAGGGCAACCGAATCAGATCCTAAACTGCTTACTCCAACAATCTCTGAAAATTCTCCAAGGACTTTGCAAGTCGAAGATAATGCAGCACTAATGCAAATTCAATTGCATTCAATTTCCTTTTGAACAGCTTCAATGTTTCCAGAGTTGTTATGTAAGCTATAAGCTTTATCATATGTAATACCTTCTCGCAACGGTGCTTTTTATACAGCCATCATCTTCGTGGATTTGTCATAATCCATGCAATAGAATGGCATCCATGAACCCATGCCATTGGGTTGTTTCAAATGGAAATAGCTTTTCAAGTTAATTACATGAGCAGAGTCTAAATATCCTTTTCATTATCAGAATAGTTTGGCAAATGCCTAAAGGATTTGCCATTTCCTTCACTGCAAATTGTATTTATTTTATTTTATTGTTTTTATTGAAAATCCGAAACATACAATATACTTGCAGTGACGCCGATCAACAACAACATCAGACCAGTCATCCAACAGACTCCCATTCAGAGCGACACACAGAAGCATCCAGGGTCAATGCCCTGCTCAAGGGCACTTTGACAGATCTCCCACCAGGCCAAAAAAACGGAGACCCTAACCCTCCAAGATCCCCCCACAGTTCCCCAATAGCTGTCCCTTTATTAATTCCATTCCCCACCCCCAAGAACCCCCCCCCGTTCCCCCCCATTGCACCAACAACCAAGAGAATGAACTAAAGAGAAAAAGAAAAAGACAGATTTTTAATTAATTTCAGTGTGTGACAAAACAAGAAAATATTGTGTAAAGACATATGGAATTGCTTTAGATGGTCATACTATAGATCATTTAGCTATTTGATTTAGAATTTTAGGACCCCTTTAGGTATAAAGAAATATATATTAAAACATGATTTGATAAAATATTGAATTTGGCCTTTACTACGTATTGAATAATGAAAGGTATTGAATAACACATTAATAAATGGCAACAAAAGACAGTCCAAAAATAAATCATAAGATACAAGGTTTTGAAGTGTCTGTCTTATCTCTAGGAGATATAAGAAAGCTCAGGAAATATATACAGTATATTTTAACTCCTTTTTGGGGGTTGGCACAAAACTACCTTCATACTTCCATTCATTTGTTTTAACCGGTTACCTTCGTATGAGTCCTGGGACACTTGTGGGGCTAGTAGAGGAACACGGAGAACACCACCATCGTGTTCGTCACTTTAATAATAACGTGAGAATATTCCCTTTCCACAGTGGGGTCACTATAATAATAACGTGAGAATATTCCCTTTCCACAGTGGGGTCACTATAATAATAATGTGAGAATATTCCCTTTCCACAGTGGGGTCACTATAATAATAATGTGAGAATATTCCCTTTCCACAGTGGGGTCACTATAATAATAATGTGGGGGTCATAGAGCAAAACAGAGAACACCATGGTGTTTGTGAGAGTCTCCCCTTTCCATAATAGTTTGTAGGTCAAACCGTTACAGACGCTACAGGATTTTTTGTGAGAAAACTGATTTTCGGGATGTCTCATGGTCTGACAAACCATGAGACTCTAGCTCTGTATGAGACTCTAGCTCTGCCTGAGACTCTAGCTCTGCCTGAGACTCTAGCTCTGCCTGAGACTCTGGCTCTGCCACCTTTAACTGGAGATGCAGAAGTGCGACACTGGCGGATGTGGTGGATGGAGACGCATCCAATGCAAAACCGATATCTCTAGCTTAAACTGACATCTGTGCGTCAATCCACTCTAGGGGGTGTTAAATAACTTTGGGTGCATTATTATTAAAGTGTACTGCAGACTGTTTGTTTTGTCTCTGCCACTAAATCAGGGGCAAATATCATCACGAGTCAATTAGTAAGATGGCGCCGGAGAAGAAGGCAGAAGTTTTACGTGCCCCCAGCCGATTGTGTTTTTTGTTTGTTTATTTGCGTTGTTTGTAACTTGTTTTTTTAAACTTATTTTGTATATAATGTTGCCACCACCGTCTCTTATGACCGAAAATAACTTCTAGACATCAGGACTGTGATTACTCACCGCGGACTAGCAGAGTCCTTTTTTTCCTTTCATGATTCAGACGAGCCCGACGCCAAGGATATACTGCTTCCTCTGAAACAGGCCCAGATCCCCGTGATCTGCGTGAAGAGGAGGAGGAGAATTTTGAGAATTCGTAGGTGATCGAATAAACCCCCACTTCCCTCCATTCTGCTAGCAAATGTGCAATCTTTGGAGAATATAATCGGTGAGTTACACAGAAGATTAAACTACCAACGGGACATGGAAAAATGTAACATCTTATGCTTCATGGCTGAACGATGACAATATCAACATACAGCTGGCAGGTTATACGATGTACCGGCAGGAAAGAACAGTCTCGAGCTATTGCTAGCCTGAGGTAGAGTATATCATGATAAGTTGTAGACCACACTACCTACCGAGAGAGTTTTCATCTGTATTCTTTGTAGCTGTTTACATACCACCACAGTCAGAGGCTGACACTAAGAAATCATTGAATGAGCTGTATTCCGCCATAAGCAAACAAGAAAACGCTCACCCAGAGGCGGCGCTCCTAGTAGCCGGGGACTTTAATGCAGTGAAACTTAAATCCATTTTACCAAATTTCAATCAGCATGTTAAATGTGCAACCAGAGGAAAAAGAACTCTGGACCGCCTATACTCCAGACACAGAGATGAATACAAAGCTCTCCCTCGCCCTCCATTTGGCAAATCTGACCATAATTCTATCCTCCTGATACCTGCTTACAAGCACAAATTAAAGCAGGAAGCAGGATCAATAAAAAAGTGGTCAGATGAATCAGATGCTAACCTACAGGACTGTTTTGCTAGCACAGACTGGAATATGTTCAGGGATTCCTCTGATGGCATTGAGGAGTACACCACATCAGTCATTGGCTTCATCAATAAGTGCATCGATGACGTCATCCCCAAAGTGACTGTACGTACATAGAAGCCATGGATTACAGGCAGCATCCACACTGAGCTAAAGGCTAGACCTGCCACTTTCATGGAGCGGGACTCTAACCTGGAAGCTTATAAGAAATCCCGCAATGCCCTCAGACGAACCATCAAACAAGCAAAGCGTCAATACAGGACTAAGATCGAATCGTACTACACCGGCTCTGATGCTCATCGGATGTGGCAGGCCTTGCAAACCATTACAGACTACAAGGGGAAGCACAGCCGAGAGCTGCCCAGTGACACAAGCCTACCAGACGAGCTAAACTACTGCTATGCTCACTTCGAGGCAAATAACACTGAAACATGCATGAGAGCACCAGCTTTTCCGGAAAACTGATCACGCTCTCCGCTGCCGATGTGAGTAAGACATTTAACCAGGTCAACATTCACAAGGCCGCAGGGCCAGACAGATTACCAGGACGTGTACTGCGAGCATGCGCTGACCAACTGGCAAGTGTCTTCACTGACATTTACAGCCTCTCCCTGTCCGAGTCTGTAATACCAACATGTTTAAAGCAGACCATCATTGTCATTTTACTACTGCTCTTACTTGTTTCTTTTATCTCTTATTCTTATTCTTATCCATATTTGTTTGAAATTGCATTGTTGGTTAGGGGCTCGTGAGTAAGCATTTCACTGTAAGGTTGTATTCGGCGCATGTGACTAATAAAATTTGATCTGATCTAATATTCTTTCCAGCATAATGTCGCTGCAGGTATAATTCTCTGTTAATTACCTGCATTCATATGCCACCATGACCAGAGCAGGCACAGTTCCACTTGGAACGTTGACATTGTAGCAATTTGACTAAAATAACACCTTCCACCCATTACAATGGAGACATGATTGTTGAATTTTGATTAAGTAGTGGCCTAATAAAGTTACATTGTTACATCTGAAATACCTACTCTTTGGCTTCATGCCGAGCAATGTTCAATTGATTGTAGATCAGTTGAGCCCCAAGAATGTCTGGTAATCTAAAAGTATTTCAATCGAGGACAGGCTACCTGAATGAACAACAAAGACAAAAGTATGAACGTTTATTAAAAAAATGGGTTTTGGAAGTGGCCTCATTTCTGAGGGATGACCCTCGGAGCCAGATGCTGTGGGGCCGTAAGCCCTATGCAGGGCAGGTGGCATCGAACCCCCTGCCTGATACAGTTGAAACCCGGATTCATCCGTGAAGAGCACACTTCTCCAGCATACCAGTAGCCATCGGAGGTGAGCTTTTGCCCACTGAAGTCACTTACAATGCCGAACTGCAGTCAGGTCAAGACCCTTGTGAGTACGACAAGCACGCAGATGAGCTTCCCTGAGATGGTTTCTGACAGTTTGTGCAGAAATTCTTCAGTTGTGCAAAGCCACAGTTTCATGAGCTGTCCGGGTGGCTGTTCTCAGACGATCTCGCAGGTGAAGAAGCCGGATGTGGAGGTCCTGGGCTGGCGTGGTTACACGTGGTCTGCGGTTGTGAGGCCCGGTTGGACGCACTGCCAAATTCTTTAAAATGACGTTGGTGGCTTATGGTAGATAATTTAATGTTAATTTACTGCAGATTTTAGATTGGCCTTATAATGTCCCCAGTACAAGGTGCACCTGTGTAATGATAATGATATTTAATCTAACAGGGATGTAAACAAATTTGTGCACAAAATGTGAGAAACTTTTTGTGCGTGTGGAACATTTCTGGGATCTTTTATTTCAGCTCATGAAACATGGGACCAACACTTTGCGTTTATATATTTTTTCAGTGTACATGATATTTTTCTTCAAAATATTATGTTAGAACAATTATATCCAAGAATACATGTGGGACTGTATTGTTAAAGCTGCAATCATTATTTTGGAACATTAACTAAGCAACATCCCCGCCCCTGTTTCGGTAAAAAGCTACTTTTTTTAATATAGTGTTTACTTTGTTTAATTGCTTCTGTAAGTCGCTCTGGATAAAAGCGTCTGCTAAATAACTCAAATGTAGATGTAGATGCGCAAAACAAGCTTATATTTTGGGTCACGACAGTTGAACTAAGCTCAAGAGGAATTTATAAGTTATATTCTTCAAGAATCAATGGGTACATATCATTAATTTATAAGCCAAAAATGTTTTGTAGCAATTGCAGATTTCCCCTTTAACGGTGGATGAGATCCCATAGTGGTCATTACAGCTGAGGGTGCTTCTCCACAGATTCAGTGGAAGTTAATTGGGCCCATTTAAAACACAAGGAGACCCAGGAATATCACGAGGTATAACAGTCTACTAGATCTCAGGAGAATAAAGCAGTGTTTCAGTACCTCCTGTCTCCCCTATGCAAATACGGGTTTGACCCAATAACCTTCTGTGGTACATTTTAGAGAGTACTGTAAAACCTTTTTGGTTCAATTAAGTCATCTCTGCACCCAAAACCAAGTCCGCCACTCAATGTAAGGCTGTGACGAGAGACTATCAATGAAGCAGCGTTTTTGATGTCATGCTTCGTCATACCTGTAATCATGCAGAAGATTTGCAGAACGTCAACCATTTTTCAATAAAATGCGATAAACCACAGTCATGAGACACATTCTAATATGTCGGTGTGATCTGTCTGTATTGCATCAATGCACCAGCTAACACAGAACAAAATACAGATGATTTGACATAGATATGTTTTGCTTCAACATTACGGACATATCCTCCATAACTGAAAGCTTCCCAACCCTTTTCAATACACCCTACACTTGGTAGAAAAAACGTATGACAACCACAAATCCTTTCAGGCCCAAAACCGAGTGGGTCGAGTATATTAAATATAAATTGTCAATGCATGTAATAGGTTTCTGACACTCTCTGACACGTCTTCTGTCCAGAGAGACCACTAGAGCTTTCAACAAGCCCCCTGATAATTGACTAGCATTACTCTTCTGTTCTTTTAAGTTCACCCCCGTGAAATAGGCTCATCTCTCACTCTCCACCAGCAGCAGTTCCTGTCCTACATACAGTAGAATACCCATCACAAATAATCAGGTATGCTTGAGAAGGGGGATTGCATAGCTTCCCCCCCGCGGGGAGCAGTTCCTGTCTTAGCTACAGTAGGATACCTGATTATTTGTGGTGAGTATGTTTTGAGAAGGTGGATTGCATAGCTTCCCCCCCCCCACCCCCCCCCCCCCCACGGGGAGCAGTTCCTGTCTTAGCTACAGTAGGATACCTGATTATTTGTGGTGAGTATGTTTTGAGAAGGTGGATTGCATAGCTTCCCCCCCGCGGGGAGCAGTTCCTGTCTTAGCTACAGTAGGATACCTGATTATTTGTGGTGAGTATGTTTTGAGAAGGTGGATTGCATAGCTTCCCCCCCGCGGGGAGCAGTTCCTGTCTTAGCTACAGTAGGATACCTGATTATTTGTGGTGAGTATGTTTTGAGAAGGTGGATTGCATAGCTTCCCCCCCGCGGGGAGCAGTTCCTGTCTTAGCTACAGTAGGATACCTGATTATTTGTGGTGAGTATGTTTTGAGAAGGTGGATTGCATAGCTTCCCCCCCGCGGGGAGCAGTTCCTGTCTTAGCTACAGTAGGATACCTGATTATTTGTGGTGAGTATGTTTTCAGAAGGTGGATTGCATAGCTTCCCCCCCGCGGGGAGCAGTTCCTGTCTTAGCTACAGTAGGATACCTGATTATTTGTGGTGAGTATGTTTTCAGAAGGTGGATTGCATAGCTTCCCCCCCACGGGGAGCAGTTCCTGTCTTAGCTACAGTAGGATACCTGATTATTTGTGGTGAGTATGTTTTCAGAAGGTGGATTGCATAGCTTCCCCCCCGCGGGGAGCAGTTCCTGTCTTAGCTACAGTAGGATACCTGATTATTTGTGGTGAGTATGTTTTCAGAAGGGGGATTGCATAGCTTCCCCCCCGCGGGGAGCAGTTCCTGTCTTAGCTACAGTAGGATACCTGATTATTTGTGGTGAGTATGTTTTCAGAAGGTGGATTGCATAGCTTCCCCCCCGCGGGGAGCAGTTCCTGTCTTAGCTACAGTAGGATACCTGATTATTTGTGGTGAGTATGTTTTCAGAAGGGGGATTGCATAGCTTCCCCCCGCGGGGAGCAGTTCCTGTCTTAGCTACAGTAGGATACCTGATTATTTGTGGTGAGTATGTTTTCAGAAGGGGGATTGCATAGCTTCCCCCCCGCGGGGAGCAGTTCCTGTCTTAGCTACAGTAGGATACCTGATTATTTGTGGTGAGTATGTTTTGAGAAGGTGGATTGCATAGCTTCCCCCCCGCGGGGACCAGTTTACTCTCAGGTTGTTATGTTTTCTCTCCATTAATTCGTGGCCCCAGCGCTGTCCTCTATTCGTGCAGTTCTTATAGTCCGGGCATTTGTTGGTGTGTGTTGAGACAGGGCAGGCTAACTGATTATTGTGGCAGCAGAGTATAGAGTATGCTTATAGCGTAGTCACTTAAAATCACTTTTCAATGTCAAACATTACAGATTGTGTTAACTCTGTCATGCATATGTTAACTCATTAATTCTATGTACAGTATATAATCAGTGATATAATATAACAATGTTAATACTATAACACATATTGAATCAAAATAATCTCTCTCCCGGCAAAAACACCCCAAAATGAACATGTTTTTAAATGGGATTTTAATTGTTGCTGACTGAAATACACTTTATGTACTGGTCCCATAGATTTCAGCAGCACTGTCTTCTGTGCTACCTTGCTGTGTATTGGATAAATATTGTCTTTCAGCAGCACTGTCTTCTGTGCTACCTTGCTGTGTATTGGATAAATATTGTCTTTCAGCAGCACTGTCTTCTGGAGAGCTGATTCTAAAGTGTGTCCCAAATGTCTCCCTATTCCCAGTGTAGTGCACTACTTTTGACCGGGGCCTATAAAGTATTCATTGCTCGGTAGCTACATTTCTGCTGCATATAGGATGTCTGGCGATGATTAACAGATCTGTTATCTCCTAGAAAATGTGCATTTAGTAGGATTACAAGTTTGGCCATTTTGGTTTCAATATTGCAATTTGCTAAGACTTCGTTGTAGTTTTGATTGAAATATTATTGGCGATAATCTGGGGTTTGTTTCTTTATCAATATTTTCCTTAAAAAAACGCCATATTTTTTTCATAATACAAAAAATACACACACAAATGACAACGTACAGAAGAGCCACTCCCAAACATCCACAACATCCCTCCTGCCCAGCCCCACCAGCTCCCAACCCCAGCACCTGCATCACTCTCCGCCACATGGCCTCAAACGGCACCATTTTGTTTCTCTCCGTCTTTATCAACATTTTCCAAACACTTCAAGTTTCCAAACGCTTTACATTTGAGCTAGAATTGTATGCTATCTGACGACAGTATAACATTTACCCTGGCATGTAAAGTAGCCTAGATCAACTATGCAGAACGATACCTTTCGGTCGCCTAAACTTGTGCATTGTGTGTTGTGACATTGTGTTCAGGTTGTTTGTAGCCCTGACAGCATCCTCCACATTCCTGCATTTGATAAATAGATTTTATTAGGGTTATAACCGTTCCATTTGCCAATGTCCAGGATTCCATCTTCTTTTACCTGAGGAAATAAAAAGAAAAGGTTGGCATTTCCCCGCTGCTTCCCAATAACTCAGGAAAACATTCCAGCAGAGGTCAGCCCTCTGGACCCTGGTCTAAAGTAGTGCACTACATTAGGAATGGACCCTGGTCTAAAGTAGTGCACTACATTAGGAATGGACCCTGGTCTAAAGTAGTGCACTACATTAGGAATGGACCCTGGTCTAAAGTAGTGCACTACATTAGGAATGGACCCTGGTCTAAAGTAGTGCACTACATTAGGAATGGATCCTGGTCTAAAGTAGTGCACTACATTAGGAATGGACCCTGGTCTAAAGTAGTGCACTACATTAGGACTGGATCCTGGTCTAAAGTAGTGCACTACATTAGGAATGGACCCTGGTCTAAAGTAGTGCACTACATTATGAATGGACCCTGGTCTAAAGTAGTGCACTACATTATGAATGGACCCTGGTCTAAAGTAGTGCACTACATTAGGAATGGACCCTGGTCTAAAGTAGTGCACTACATTAGGAATGAACCCTGGTCTAAAGTAGTGCACTACATTAGGAATGGAACCTGGTCTAAAGTAGGGCACTACATTAGGAATGGACCCTGGTCTAAAGTAGTGCACTACATTAGGAATGGACCCTGGTCTAAAGTAGTGCACTACATTAGGAATGGACTCTGGTCTAAAATAGTGCACTACATTAGGAATGGACCCTGGTCTAAAGTAGTGCACTACATTAGGAATGGACCCTGGTCTAAAGTAGTGCACTACATTAGGAATGGACCCTGGTCTAAAGTAGTGCACTACATTAGGAATGGACCCTGGTCTAAAGTAGTGCACTACATTAGGAATGGACCCTGGTCTAAAGTAGTGCACTACATTAGGAATGAACCCTGGTCTAAAGTAGTGCACTACATTAGGAATGGACCCTGGTCTAAAGTAGGGCACTACATTAGGAATGGACCCTGGTCTAAAGTAGTGCACTACATTAGGAATGGACCCTGGTCTAAAGTAGTGCACTACATTAGGAATGGACCCTGGTCTAAAGTAGTGCACTACATTAGGAATGGACCCTGGTCTAAAATAGTGCACTACATTAGGAATGGATCCTGGTCAAAAGTAGTGCACTACATTAGGAATGGACCCTGGTCTAAAGTAGTGCACTACATTAGGAATGGACCCTGGTCTAAAGTAGTGCACTACATTAGGAATGGACCCTGGTCTAAAGTAGTGCACTACATTAGGAATGGACCCTGGTCTAAAGTAGTGCACTACATTAGGAATGGACCCTGGTCTAAAGTAGTGCACTACATTAGGAATGGACCCTGGTCTAAAGTAGTGCACTACATTAGGAATGGACCCTGGTCTAAAGTAGTGCACTACATTAGGAATGGACCCTGATCTAAAGTAGTGCACTACATTAGGAATGGACCCTGGTCTAAAGTAGTGCACTACATTAGGAATGGACCCTGGTCTAAAGTAGTGCACTACATTAGGAATGGACCCTGGTCTAAAGTAGTGCACTACATTAGGAATGGACCCTGGTCTAAAGTAGTGCACTACATTAGGAATGGACCCTGGTCTAAAGTAGTGCACTACATTAGGAATGGACCCTGGTCTAAAGTAGTGCACTACATTAGGAATGGACCCTGGTCTAAAGTAGTGCACTACATTAGGAATGGACCCTGGTCTAAAGTAGTGCACTACATTAGGAATGGACCCTGGTCTAAAGTAGTGCACTACATTAGGAATGGACCCTGGTCTAAAGTAGTGCACTACATTAGGAATGGACCCTGGTCTAAAGTAGTGCACTACATTAGGAATGGACCCTGGTCTAAAGTAGTGCACTACATTAGGAATGGACCCTGGTCTAAAGTAGTGCACTACATTAGGAATGGACCCTGGTCTAAAGTAGTGCACTACATTAGGAATGGACCCTGGTCTAAAGTAGTGCACTACATTAGGAATGGACCCTGGTCTAAAGTAGTGCACTACATTAGGAATGGACCCTGGTCTAAAGTAGTGCACTACATTAGGAATGGACCCTCACATTTTTACTGTTCCTCACAGGTCATTGTGACCCTCTGGTGACCATTTTTCCTTTTAGTTGCAATGTTGATGGTGTGACATATTGAGTTAGCCAGGGTGCGATATGACTTTACACTTGCCCTTGCTGTGACATTGAGCTGTGCTGTGTACAGCGTGTCCCTCCCATCTCCCTGTTCCAGCAGGCATACAGCTCCTGGACTACATCCCAAATGGTACCCTATTCCCTACATAGTGCACTACGTTTGACCAAAACCCTATGGGATAACCTATGGGACTTGGGCAAAAGTAGTGCACTATATAATAGGTTACCATTTGGGACATATCCGTGCTTTCCAATGCTTCCCCCGCCATGCCCGCTAAAATATGTTAATTGAGTTAAGGACTGTGTTTGGAGCACACTAACACTTCAACATGCTGTGTTGTGCTGTTCATCAGGATATTAAGATCTCACGTTTTAAAGGACTGTGTGATGAAAGGATTGTCTCCAACCGGCTCGAAGTTCGTAACAAAAAGGGAGACAAAGTGGGGATAAGGAATAACAAAATATATTTATTATCTGAAGTAAACTAAATACAATTAACAATGGTGTGTGTAGTCAGTAATCAGTAGTGTAAGTGGTTGTGTGCATAAATGTGATAATGAGGGGTGTTGAAAGCACCTTTGAAAGCAAGCAAGCAAACAAAACAGCCACAAAATTGCCACAACCAAACTCTATCAGTGTGTCTGTATGGAGAGAGTCTCCTCAATGAATGGGGAAGTGGTGTATTTATCCTGGGACACACCCGGGCCCAGGTGTGTCCCATGTCGCTGACGAACCTCCCAGCTCCGCCCACCGACATCCTAATAAGGAAAACAAAATCAAAGAGAAAGAATACGGCAGACAGAGTGGGAGGGTCGTCACAGGATGATAACGAAGAAACATGTCGTAAAGAGTCTTACATTTCTTTTGCCATTATTGTCTCTAAATGTTGAAAGGTTAATGTTTGAAATCAAAAGCTAAAATGAATGAATAGATTTATTCAGGTGACATACTGTATGGTTAGTTTGTATAGAAATCAATGCAGTCAGTGAATCTTTGAGGGAGATGCCGTATGGTAATTGCATGAGCCAAGACCTAAACGACTCCAAGCACAGTGACGTCATCCTTTAGGTTTTCATTGTGACATCAGGTGTTATAAGTATTGCACTTTACAAAGTAACTCGTCGGGATGACAACCATCAAACCATAAAGAACTTGACAGAACTTGAGAAATTGAGCTGAGTGTAGTTGTTTAAAAGAAAAACCTTATGAACAAAGTTTTTGCTTTATAACAAAACAATTTTCCACATGCTCGGGGTGTTGTTATCCTGATAATAATTATAAAGGAAAGGAGACAGAAAAGTAAACCTTTTGAAGTTCGGAAAAGGAACAATATAGAAAAATATTATTTCAATATCTTGGTTCACTGGAAGGATGTGAGTTATCAGCAAGTCATCTTTGGGAAATATGAACGCATTGAAGTTATGAGCCAAAAATACAAAAGACATAAAAACAAAAATCTATCAAAGAGACGAGATTCATTTGTATATCAGGTGAAAAACAGAGTTTATCTAAAGCACCATGAATATCAGTGATACAGGATTGGGGAACATTAAACACAGTATTAGCTCCTTTAAAGTCAACTATACTCTTAGGCAGTTAGCTCTTAGCAGCCCCCCCCCCCCCATAAATAAGTAAAAATAACTCACTTGCCTTTCGTGAACTAACACCCGGCATTTGACATTTTTTTCCCTACTGGCTCTGACTTTGCTGATAGCTATTTTATTCAGGAAAAATTTACTTTACTATGCCTGAGATATGTGGTTGTACCATCTCGCTATCTTAAGATGGATCCACTAACTGTAAGTCTCTCTGGATAGTGTCTGCTAAAAGACTCAAATGTAAAGAGGGTTTGAACCGTTATAGTGGATTTCCACTCTGAGCTTCAGCACTGCTCCATGCTGAGAAGAGAAACACTGTTCTAGACTAGACAACTTCATTCCCTCCCTGGACCATCTCAAATCTTAGCCCTCTAAAATAATTACTAGACAGTTTAAACTGCTAGAGTTCCTCCCTAGGTTTCTTCCTAGAAAGTCCTTCCTTCTAGGGAGTTCTTCCTGGCCACTGTGTTTCTGCTTTGCTTACTCTTTAGGGTCTAGGCCGGGGAACTGCAAAGCACTTTGTGACAACTGCTGATATAAAAAGTTATGTGATTGATAGAATTTACACTATATCCCTGTATTTCTTCACAGCTTCTTCCTTTATTGAATAGGGCAGGGATTAGGGCAGGGATAAGGGTTCGTCCCAAATGGCACCCTATTCCCTGTATAGTGCACTACTTAGGGACCTAGTTCAAAAGTAGTGCACTATATAGGGATTAGGGTGCTCTTTGGGACAATTAAATGATCCCTGCTCCAGACAAGAACCTGAACTCATGCTAATCTCTGACACAGCAGGTTTTTGATGGCTCTGTAAAAACGGAACATCATTGCTTAAGGCAAGGTGACAGCAGGGATAATTATTATCCATAATTCATGTTAAATACCTAAATCCCAGAGGGACAGTGAATGGGGGAGGGGGTGTCCTTGCTTATTTCCAAACCCCCTCTAGTCTAACCTTCTCAGCTCTCAGGTGGTCAAGTGCAGAGAGCAATTGTAATTGATACAGAATGTGATATTTTCCAATGCATCCTTGTAATAAAAGAATATGCACAAAGCATCCAGTTGGCTATTTACTGTAGATATACATAGTAGTAGAATAGTACTGTATGCGTGCAGTCCCAGTTCTGGCTCCGATAGAATATACTGTCTGCCATTTATTTATTTTTTATAAAAGAATGACGTGTTGTCGTATGACACCGTGGCAGAGGAAAAATGGAGAAGGTTACATCTTTGAATGACGTGTTGTCGTATGACGCCGTGGCAGAGGAAAGATGGAGACGGTTACATCTTTGAATGACGTGTTGTCGTATGACACCGTGGCAGAGGAAAAATGGAGAAGGTTACATCTTTGAATGACGTGTTGTCGTATGACGCCGTGGCAGAGGAAAGATGGAGACGGTTACATCTTTGAATGACGTGTTGTCGTATGACGCCGTGGCAGAGGAAAAATGGAGGCGGTTACATCTTTGAATGACGTGTTGTCGTATGACGCCGTGGCAGAGGAAAGATGGAGGGTTACATCTTTGAATGACGTGTTGTCGTATGACACCGTGGCAGAGAAAAGATGGAGGCGGTTACATCTTTGAATGACGTGTTGTCGTATGACGCCGTGGTAGAGGAAAAATGGAGGCGGTTACATCTTTGAATGACGTGTTGTCGTATGACGCCGTGGCAGAGGAAAGATGGAGGGTTACATCTTTGAATGACGTGTTGTCGTATGACGCCGTGGCAGAGGAAAGATGGAGGGTTACATCTTTGAATGACGTGTTGTCGTATGACGCCGTGGCAGAGGAAAAATGGAGGCGGTTACATCTTTGAATGACGTGTTGTCGTATGACGCCGTGGCAGAGGAAAGATGGAGGGTTACATCTTTGAATGACGTGTTGTCGTATGACACCGTGGCAGAGGAAAAATGGAGACAGTTACATCTTTGAATGATTCCAAAAGCATGACATGTTTGAGCACGTCTGTCATGGATAAACAATAGAATATAATTCATACATCCCTTTCTGTGATGCATATATACATTTGGAAATGTTCTGTAGATATACAATAGCTAAGCAAATTACATTTAAGATGTTGCAGTGCAGTCAGATACATATTTGCGTGACTGTGACGTACATAAGACACAGTTTACCCTGCTGCCTGAGGCCCGGTGGTATGCAGATTAGGATAGTTAAAAGGCCACATAACCAGGGGGCAGAATAAGGGCTGGTAAATGTTGATTAAACTGTACAACTCCCACCAAATTTACGAGGACTAATATTTTAACTTTATTACCTTATAGAATTTGTACAGGCCTTTATCTAGTTACAGGGCCGGTTGACTTAAGACAGAGTAGAACACGTAGGCTTGTGAATCAGCCGGTAATTGATGTCTCTTTTTACCTTGACATTTTGGCCACCTCATTTTAATGCTGATTGAAATGACCCTCGTTGTCAGTTTCTCCCTTTTCACTTTGTGTCATTCTGGAACCGTGAGGCCTAATGTAGATCTGGATGGATGAGGAGTACCTTTTCAACTACTTACATCTCTTGTTGGACATTAGTGAAATTATCATATTACCTTATCCACTAGATATAAATCTAAACATGTACATTTGAGTTGTTATACATTTAGGAATAACTATAAGGACCATAATCAACTGATTCAAATATATCAGAAAGACAAATATAGCTCTTAATGTCAAGCTCTATTTCATCATACCTCCACATTAATGTGTATCCACAATATTAACCTTGTATCCATATTAACCTTGTATCCACAATAACGTATCCACAATACAACTTGAATGTTCATGAAGCGTGGAGAATGCAGAATGTCTGTGGTGGAGCATTGTGTGAGCCTGAACTCATAAGTCAGAGAATGAGATTTCATACAACAATCTAATTGTATCAGTATCCAGGAGGGATTAGAGCATTCCTCCCAGGGCCCCATGCTAGTTGATTGTGTGTGCATAACTAGAGGTTCCATTAGCAAGATGTAGAGTCAGCAAACACTCCTGTCGTCCTCCACAGACTCTCCCATTCAAAACACAGCAGTCACAGTCAGAGAGAGATAAAGAGCATTACAAATGAACTGATCTGATTCTCTAATGCCTAATGTTATTCTGTAAATATGTTTGCTATTGTTAACATAATCTATTATTCACTTATTTGGTCATATGAAAAATAATATATAATTTTTGTTACTTTTTTTCAATGTTTATTTATGGTGAAATTTGAAATCAAGTCCTCTGTTACTGAGATCTGCAAGAATGTAGAAATGTATATGTGTTTAAACTAACCAGAATGGCAGAAACACACCATAATTGTTCTTTATTTACATGACACTTTTAACAATAGTCTCCTATAACATTCTATTTGACATGTCTTTCCTTTAGGAATTCCCTGGCTTCTGTTGTAAGACTCCAAGTCACAGGCACTTCAGAAGGGAGGCAATCCAACGGTTTGAATTCAAATAAAGGGAATTGCAATGAATATCAATCAGACTATGAATAAGTTCACAGTACACCAAGATATTAAGGTTAAAGAACGGGGGAGAAAAAAAAGGTGACGATAATTTTCAAACGGATACATGTTCTGCAGTCTAGATAAACAGGACCAGGAAAGGCCTATTACAGATTAAATTGAGAAGATGAACATTTCTTCCGGGAGCACCCTTGTAAAATAATCGTGTTTTCCAATACATGAAATTATTCTAGGAGCATCATTGCAGCAACCATACTCATTCCTGGTTCAGTGGGTTATATTTTTGTCTGGATAGGGCTTCCAGGGACATCCTGGGGCCTAGGATGTACTTTACCCAGGTCTGGATAATGGTACGTACCACCCTGACAACAATAACACATAATTAGCAGTTAATATATATTTAAAATGTGATATTAAGTGCTATGATGAGGTTCATCAATGTAAGGATAAGCAACATTTAACTCCCATCGTACATATTGCCCATTCACATTATACTAAACATCTCTACATGGGCAAATCCCAATATGTTGGATGATGAAATTACCTCGTAAAATAATCTTATTAGCAATAATATAATGACTAAAGCTTTTCCCCTGCATGCCATCATGATTATACAGTATTTACCCTCTGGCTAATTGCAAATGAAGTGCTCTGACAACATTACAGTGAACTTTGCATTGTACTCAATGATGACTTAGAAATAAAATGGTCGACCTTGTGCTTGGGAAAAAACACACATTCGCCGCCTGGAGAGTAAAACTTAAGATAAGAGTTTAGTTTATTATTGTTGTGGTACGTTGTCATAAAAGTCAGGGAAAACGGCAGATTTTAGAGTCCCTTGGCAGATTTAGCTTGCTTTTAAGAGATATTCATGTTTTTTTTATTCAATCACAAGATGGAAGAAATTGTGCAGCAACTGTACATGGGAAATATTGTATTACCAGTAGTTTCATTTGATTTGACCATTGATATTGTAGTAATATACTAGTTGGTGTCATATCATGGTGACTTTATACCTCATTGATTCAAGCTCAATGAGTCCCTCCTATGTCTGTTAAAAGCCAGGACCAAAACCAAGTCCTGCAGATTGAAAATGTCATATTTACTAAATCCCCCAGCATTACTGTCAATCCGGTAATTGATTTGAGATTGGTCTCCATTTCATTTGTTATTGTCCTTGACACTGGGTATATGGTAGTGGGCATTAATTGTGATGCTTACTGGCTCCCAATTCTGTGCATCTGTCTGTTATGATAATACGTCAACAAATCTTTCAACTGTTGTTACACATTGAGATTGAAGTGATTCATTATAATATTGTTGCTATTCACTCTGGGCCCTTCATTGATTCCTTATATAACATTGTTGCTATTCACTCTGGGCCCTTCAGTGATTCATTATAGTATTGATGCTATTCCCCTCTGGGCCCTTCACTGTTTCATTATAATATTGTTGCTATTCACTCTGGGCCCTTCAGTGATTCATTATAATATTGTTGCTATTCACTCTGGGCCATTCAGTGATTCATTATAATATTGTTGCTATTCACTCTGGGCCCTTCAGTGATTCATTATAATATTGTTGCTATTCACTCTGGGCCCTTCAGTGATTCATTAAAATATTGTTGCTATTCACTCTGGGCCCTTCATTGATTCATTATATAATATTGTTGCTATTCATCTGGGCCATTCAGTCATTCATTATAATATTGTTGCTATTCACTCTGGGCCCGTCAGTGATTCATTATAATACTGTTGCTATTCACTCTGGGCCCTTCAGTGATTCATTATAATATTGTTGCTATTCATCTGGGCCCTTCATTGATTCATTATAATATTGTTGCTATTCACTCTGGGCCCTTCAGTGATTCATTATAATATTGTTGCTATTCACTCTGGGCCCTTCAGTGATTCATTAAAATATTGTTGCTATTCACTCTGGGCATTATAATATTGTTGCTATTCATCTGGGCCCTTCAGTGATTCATTATAATATTGTTGCTATTCATCTGGGCCCTTCATTGATTCATTATAATATTGTTGCTATTCACTCTGGGCCCTTCAGTGATTCATTATAATATTGTTGCTATTCACTCTGGGCCCTTCAGTGATTCATTAAAATATTGTTGCTATTCACTCTGGGCATTATAATATTGTTGCTATTCATCTGGGCCCTTCAGTGATTCATTATAATATTGTTGCTATTCATCTGGGCCCTTCATTGATTCATTATAATATTGTTGCTATTCACTCTGGGCCCTTCAGTGATTCATTATAATGTTGTTGCTATTCATCTGGGCCCTTCATTGATTCATTATAATATTGTTGCTTTTCCACTCTGGGCCCTTCAGTGATTCATTATAATATTGTTGCTATTCCCCTCTGGGCCCTTCATTGATTCATTATATAATATTGTTGCTATTCATCTGGGCCCTTCATTGATTCATTATATAACATTGTTGCTATTCACTCTGGGCCCTTCATTGATTCATTATATAACATTGTTGCTATTCACTCTGGGCCCTTCATTGATTCATTATATAACATTGTTGCTATTCACTCTGGGCCCTTCATTGATTCATTATATAATATTGTTGCTATTCATCTGGGCCCTTCCTTGATTCATTATATAACATTGTTGCTATTCACTCTGGGCCCTTCAGAGATTCATTATAATATTGTTGCTATTCACTCTGGGCCCTTCAGTGATTCATTATAATATTGTTGCTATTCACTCTGGGCCCTTCAGTCATTCATTATAATAATGTTGCTATTCACTCTGGGCTCTTCGTTAACCGGGTACTTTGTCTGAAATGGCTCCATAATGGCTCCATAATAAAGGGTTACCTAACAAATCCCTTTGCCACGTGTAGAGGACATTTGATCCATCTTCTTGTATTACTCTATTGGAAACACATCTAACATTCTGTATGAGCTGCTGGACTGCAACAGAGCTATTGTACAAGGCATACACTATGATGGAACATGTTTTATGATATGGAAGGATGATGATAGTGGGAGGCATGTGGATAAATGTTTGTTTTACTCTGTTATATATTCTCATGAAGACACATGAAGGTCAATATCTCTCTTTCTAATGAAGATCCCCAATGCTATGGGAATTAGAAAGATGGCCTGTGTTAGAAGCAAAAGGGCAACTCGTTAATCTAGGACCTTACCGGGAGGGAAAACAGAGTTCAAAATGGCACCCTATTCCCTACATTGTATGAAATGGCACCCTATTCCCTATGGGCCCTGGTCAAAAGTAGAGCTCTATATAGGGAATAGGGTGCTATTTGGGACGGAGATAACTATATTGGAAAAATATAATGTCTTTCACAATGCCTCAAAATAGAATCCTATTTCCTAGCCTCTGGCAGGGCAGGGAAAGGAGGGGCAGGTGTGCTGCATATCATGTTTTTACAGTATTTATAGGTCATTTAAGAGGGAGACTTTTATCTCTTGTAATATTGTAGTGAAAACTATTTTATTGAAACGTATGACATTACTCTTTCTGTGTGATAGCTCCAAAATATTGTGTCGTGTTGTGTTCAACTGTTGAGTGTAGCATCCATGGATTTGAACATCGATTGCATTTTCTGTTTAGTGTAGCATGTTGTTGTCAGAATTTACTAGGTGACGAATGGAGGAAGACTGTCCTGGAGGGAACTGGAGGGGGACTGGATGGGGACTGGAGGGGTGGTGGAGGGGGACTGGATGTGGACTGGAGGGGTGGTGGAGGGGGACTGGATGGGGACTGGAGGGGTGGTGAAGGGGGACTGGATGAGGACAGGAGGGGTGGTGGAGGGGAACTGGAGGGGGACTGGAGGGGGACTGGATGGGGACTGGAGGGGTGGTGGAGGGGGACTGAATGTGGACTGGAGGGGTGGTGGAGGGGGACTGGATGGGGACTGGAGGGGTGGTGAAGGGGGACTGGATGGGGACAGGAGGGGTGGTGGAGGGGAACTGGAGGGGGACTGGAGGGGGACTGGATGGGGACTGGAGGGGTGGTGGAGGGGGACTGGATGGGGACTGGAGGGGTGGTGGAGGGGCCTGGGTGGGGACTGGAGAGGTGGTGGAGGGGGACTGGATGGGGACTGGAGTGGGACTGGAGTGGACTGTACAGCACACAAAAAAAGTCCTAAATGGCACCCTATTCCCTTATAGGGCCCTACTGCCTATAGGGCTATGGTCAAAGGTAGTGCACTATGTAAGGAATAAGGTGCCATTTGGGATGCATCCCTTGAGACTAATAAACATGAACAAGGCCTAACCCGAAACCCCCTTCACACACTGGCCCTCTTCTGCTGGATCTGGGGGTCACGGATCGGCCTCCAGCCATCGGACGACCCACAAACAGGATGTCATTACAACCACTTCTGGTTGTCAGCTGGTTGGATTGACGTCATATTAACCAGCTTCGCCAGCTGCTAACAATCATACTTAACCCTTGAGTGAACACGGATGATTCAGTTGATACATTTTCTTGGAACGGTACGTTGTTCGATTTCTCATTAAATATGAAAATTATTTCGCTTTGAAGAGACACACATAATGTCATGGCATTTTACTTCCGGAGAACTTTGTAGTACACTATTGTTAATTGCAAACCACAGAAATTGTGAACTTGGTCTTGCCCTTTTATAAGGACACAGACAGACTATTAATTATCTATAATTTTATGATGTAATAATCATCCAGGATTTAAATACCATGAAGGTTAGATTCAAATGTGTAATTTTCTTGCCAAAGCGTGAAACCCTGACTGCGTCTGAAATGGCACCCTATTCCCTTTAAAGTGCATTCACCAGAGCCCTATTGGCCCTGGTCAAAACAGGTAAGTGCACTATAGGGAAAGGGGTGTATCAGGGCGGTGGTGCCTCTATTAAGTGAAATAAGGTAATCATGTGATTTGGAGCTGTGAGTTTATTGGTACCATTTGAATTAATTGTTTGTGTGCTCTGATAGCTGCATGTATGACTGGAGAATGCCTGTTTCCTACAAAATGGTGGTGCATTTTCTCTTCTGATGAGAGAATGGAAAGATGGGGAGAATCTCAAATGGTTTTACTCAACGCCTCGTGTCCTCTCATCTCCTCCTTTTGAAAAAGGTCACAGGTAATCAATGATAGGAGTCTAGGAGTGTGCTTGAATGAAATGAGACTTTCCTTCTCAACTAGCTCGTCATCGGGCATATGACATTTACAGAGAAGGAATCCCATAATACATGTGTAAAGTGGTCACAATAAATGCAGCTAGTTGTGCTAGACATTTCATAGACAACAGGATAAGTAGTGTATCATTTTTAAATGTGTGCATGCTTTTTTCCCTCTGATTAAACAACAGCTGATTCAAAGGGGGTGTGGCAAATGTCCAAACTCTTCTGTGGAGGATATGAGGACAGTGCACTTCAGTATCCTTCACAGATGGAGGTAATAGAGGAGGGGAGCAAACTCCCCTGTTCGCCTACTAACGAATTTACACTCTTCTTGAACACTTGGCCACTTATCGGTTTCCAGGTCACGGAGGAGAGGAGGACAGACTTTTCCCCAATTGAGAACCTACCCTTGATTCCTCGCATCCTCACTCCTCGCCTCCTCGCCTCCTCCTCAAATCCCATTGGATGAAAAAGTCAGGGTTCCCTATGACCTTCTCATCCAATGGATTTTGAGAAGGAGGTGAGGAGACAGGATGTGAGGAAACCAAGAATTGAAATCGAGATTCTCCCAGAGACAGATGCTGTTTATTCAAATCAGCTTGTTTGGTGGCTGTGTGGACTAGGGTACGGCTTGTTTGGTGGCTGTGTGAACTAAGATACGGCTTGTTTGGTGGCTGTGTGAACTAAGATACGGCTTGTTTGGTGGCTGTGTGGACTAGGATATGGCTTGTTTGGTGGCTGTGTGGACTAGGATATGGCTTGTTTGGTGGCTGTGTGGACTAGGATATGGCTTGTTTGGTGGCTGTGTGGACTAGGAGACGGCTTGTTTGGTGGCTGTGTGGACTAGGAGACGGCTTGTTTGGTGGCTGTGTGGACTAGGAGACGGCTTGTTTGGTGGACTAGGAGACGGCTTGTTTGGTGGCTGTGTGGACTAGGAGACAGCTTGTTTGGTGGCTGTGTGGACTAGGAGACGGCTGGTTTGGTGGCTGTGTGGACTAGGAGACGGCTTGTTTGGTGGCTGTGTGGACTAGGAGACAGCTTGTTTGGTGGCTGTGTGGACTAGGAGACGGCTGGTTTGGTGGCTGTGCGGACTACGAGACGGCTTGTTTGGTGGCTGTGTGGACTAGGAGACGGCTTGTTTGGTGGCTGTGTGGACTAGGGTACGGCTGGTTTGGTGGCTGTGTGGACTAGGGTACGGCTGGTTTGGTGGCTGTGTGGACTAGGGCACGGCTGGTTTGGTGGCTGTGTGGAGCGGACTAGGGCACGGCTGGTTTGGTGGCTGTGTGGAGCGGACTAGGGCACGGCTGGTTTGGTGGCTGTGTGGAGCGGACTAGGAGACGGCTGGTTTGGTGGCTGTGTGGAGCGGACTAGGAGACGGCTGGTTTGGTGGCTGTGTGGACTAGGAGATAGCTGGTTTAGTGGCTGTGTGGAGCGGACTAGGAGACGGCTGGTTTGATGGCTGTGTGGAGCGGACTAGGACACGGCTGGTTTGGTGGCTGTGTGGAGCGGACTAGGAGACAGCCAGTAAAGGTAATCCTTGTGTTTTTATTGTGGCCTGGTTATTTATTACTAGCCCATTCATACATACTAACTACCTTTTTAGCGTCTATTCATGAAGGTATCTTTTGTTAAGAGCCCTGATGCTCGTTCTGAACACAGCTTGCCGTACGGTTTTGGAATCATAGGAAACGTATCTTTCATATCAGAGAGAAATAATAATCATTAAAAAATGCTGAATTACTGCACATCTTTATAGAGTTAGGGTTAATGTTCCCACACGGCCATATCTCCATGTTACAGCACTTGTTTACGGAAGACAAACGGAAGAAAGAGGCGGCCACCTGTGCTAATTAGCTATCTAGTGTGCTCAAACACCTGTGTGTAAGTGTAACTAGGGAGGAAGTGTAGTTTGATGGCTGGAGACACAGCCGTATGGATCTGTGCAAACCTGCTACAGTAAGTGTACCTTGTTTATTTGAAAGCTTATTTCTCGCTCATATGACATTTAAATTCCATATGTTTCGAAAGCAATGATTTGTTGATGTTTCTAAGCGTTTAAACAGAGTGTTGGGATTGTACTTCACATGGTTCCACCGGTAAGCGATGCTTATAGCCGAGATCCCTTGGGATGAGGCAGAATGCCTTATTTAATGCTGTCGGTTCTTGAGAGCAAATGTATTACGTGAAGAACCACACAGAGAATAGTGCCATTTCTGGACAAACACATGTGAGTTTCCATGTTTCAGGATTTATTACAGAATAAATATATGTATTGATCATAGACATAGTGTATTTATTTCATACATGATGCTTTATTTAAACCTAGATTAGCTGACATTTCAGCACGGTCCTTCAAGGTTACCATGGCAAAGAAATACAGTAGTCCCCATACTGCATCACAGAACTGTGTGTACCAAATGGCACCATGTTCCCTATGTAGTGCACTGCTTTACCATAGTGCATTACTTTCGACCAGAGCCCTGCATGTGTACGGCAAGGATAGGCAACCCTATTCCTGGAGGGCCGCTAGTTGTTCCAACTAGGCACCACATCTGACCATCTGAGCTAATTGATCAGTTCAGTGAGGGCCTAAATGCAACACACTTGGTCTTCCAGGTCGGTTAAATAAAACATCTGAAGTGTAAACAGCACTCCAGGACCAGGGTTGCCGACCCCTGATGAAGGGAATAGGGTGCCATTTGCGAAGCATCCTGTGTAATAACAAAGTTGAAAACTTGTTTCCTTTCACAGATAGTTTTTAAAGATGATCTGGGCCTGGGTTGATCTAAGGCATGACCTTCTCATCCACTGTGTTCAAACACCACTGGAAGGTAAAAGCATGATTGTTTCTGACAGACCAACCAGTCTGACCTTTATAGGTCTTGACCCTGGCTGGATTGGGTTGTGTTGTTTTGTTTGGGCTATGTCTGATCTGATGAATGACAATGTTGATAGATTCACTATTAATTTAATTTAATAGATATTGCTATATTAAATTTACCAATATTTTGGTTTTATCATAAATGCTTGGACATTTATGAGATCATATTTTTGCATGAATCTCCGTGCCGATATTTCTGAAAATATATTATATTGTTTGCAAAACTGTCTACTCCTGTGTCTTATTTGAATCAGTATCATTTCCTAACGCCAACTTTGCTTTTAGGCTCTCTCATATCCATTATTTTGTTATTCCGATATTCTCATCATGGGCTCAGAGAAACACCTGCTGCTCTAGCCCTGATAGCTCTCTAGCGTCAGGTTTCCGTAGCAACAGGTCCTTCACCGAGGCTTCCGGTGTTGTCTCACTTGTCCAAAGAAAACCTTGTAGCTATCCTTTTTAAATTGGAAACATATGACTCCATGTACTTTTGCAACTAACCAACATTCGAAGTGTGCTGCAACATGTTCAACTGAGGGTGAGCATACACGTATGTGATAATTATATATTGAACGACGCGCGAAACTAAATTGGTGAGGCAGGGTGCTCGAACATAGAGGCGCCAGCAGCAGATGGCCCTGTGTGTAGTCAGATTATATCCTAGTTAAACCCAGGGCCTTGAGCATTTCTAGAGCGGGGGCAGACGTGGTGGCTGTTGCTGAAATAGTCTACGGTTACTTTGTGTACATTATAATTGCGAATAAATTAATGCATGTAGCCAGGCATTATCATGGCCGTGCCGTAATTGCCTCCACTCGCCATAGGCTATAGTTGGTGATTGGAGAATAGCAATTATGTCCTCCTTGCGCGAACGGAGACGACGTCGTAGCTGAATAAAAATGTATTGGCTACCAAATTCATCTTATGAGTGGTAAAATAGAATGTGTTATTAACTGTAGAAAACAAACGCATTCTTGACGTTGTCTAGTCTACAGAATGGGAGCGCCTGTGACTCATAATAGTGTAACGACCCTGGGTTTATAAGCGCGGAAATCGACTCTGCCGCACGAGCATGCTTTTGCGGCACAGTCGATAGCGCGCCGTACCTCGGGCTAGGAGGTCGAGGGTTCGAGACCTGCCTCCCGCTGTTTCATTACAATATTCTCCACCGTCTATTCTAGAGACGATGGTACTTATACACCGTTGGCACTTGACATTTATCACCAGAGAACACACCAGTATCATCATGTCGGCAATAATTCGATCATCAGGCCCATGTATGAACTGTGTGAATGACACATGCAATGGACAAGGTTGGTCTTTGAGTCCTACGTTTTCATAGAGGGATGCCACAAGCAAATCATGTCAAGTAGAGGTACAGGTTCCTGGATGTGGAACTTGCACTTCTTATTAATAGCCTACACACGTAGCATACAGTATGGTCCCATACACTGTAATTAAAGCAGTCAATTAGAGGTATAAACGATAGAATGAAAGCCTGTAATAAGTCAATGCTTTTGGGTGGTTTAAGAAATAATCATCAGGATTTATGGGCGTTCCAGATAATTGGATTGATCCGGGAGATCAATAGTGAAATGATATAAATGCATCCCAAATTCTATTCCCTATGTAGTGCACTATTAACCAGAGCCCTATGGGATACCCAATGCATGCTAGTCAAAAGTAGTGCACTATAAAGGGAATAGGGAGCCATTTGGAACAGAAGCCAAATACATGTCTATTTAACAGCTTCTTCATCATATTCCTCAGTGCTCTGTATTAACCTGCAACCTTTCTGCTGGAAATGGAGGGAGGAGAGGGAGAGAACGTGCAGGGGGCCTTTGAGTGTACAGTGTGTGTGCCTGTGTGAATCCATAGGCCTATAACATACTTGCAAATCAAGGTAATTTATTTTGCTGATCCTTAGTGAGACTCTTCCTTGCTTTTCATACGTGAGAAATGCAACTGTCAGCAAACCGACAAGTCAATAAGTGTTTTGATGTCAGTGTTCAGAGAGACACTTCCTCCTCAACAAGTGATATATGTGATCGGGAGTTTGCCAGTGTGAAATGCAAGGTTGTATTACTATTACTGACGGACCTTATATCTAACAAAACAAAACAGCTGGTTGATTTGTCAGACAGTTATTTGGTTTGGCTTCTTTGGCTGACTGACTGGCTGACTGGCTGACTGGCTGACTGGCTGACTGGATGGAGTGTGACCAGGCATCACGTCTCATTCCTGGAAAAAGGTTTGTTGTGACTCCTTTGCCCAGAGGGGGCAGCTCATCAGACCTGAGACATCTTGTCCCCAGGGCTGCAGCATTCCTCATCCTTTTTTCTACATTTTTTAATTGCTTCCTGGCTACACAAATACAGGATGAATTGTGATTGATCTACATTCCATTATTGATAAGCTTCAGGTTTACAACTCTCCCTGATTTTCACTCTCCCTACACAGCTCTTGACTACTAATCAGATGTGTGGGATTGTTGGTGATAATTAGTAGGCCTACATTATTTCATTGTTTCATTTTCTCTTAGGCTGGCGTGTGACCTCTATGACTGACTGTAGTTGGACTAAACCAGGCATCACGTCTCATTCCTGGAAAAAGGTTTATTGTGACTCCTTTGCCCAGAGGGGGCAGCTCATCAGACCTGAGCGACATCTTGTCCCCAGGCAAGAAAGCTACAGACTTCTTTCTTTCTTTGAATTCACTTTTTCCTCTATTTAGTGCGGAAAACAAAGTATCTTTGGGAAAAAAAATTCAGGATGGTAAAACATTTTTAGTGTTAACTTAAATGACTAAAACCAGATGGAGCAATATATTTTTAAATAAGATTATCTTTGACAACTAATCGAAATAAAAACTAGGCAGGGAGAATCTGAAATGTAAATGTCATGGGGCTCCTATTGATTTGTTATGTTTGAGTCACTCAGAGAGCATAAGAACAAGGCACAAGCCATTACAAAATGTGTAGAATTACAGGAAATTTTCTTTCAAACTGAAACATGTTCTCTCTGCCTCATGGCAAAATGTGTAGAATTGCAGGAAATTAGCTAACTTTTCCACCGTTGGGGAAACACTGGAATTGCTTATTTTTCCTGAATTTGTTTACCATTGACATGGCATTTATCCACAATATAGCCTAGCCTGCATTTTGACGACCAATCAAATGTTTGGGATTCATTTTTGGCCTGGTTCATTTTTTCTGTGGTACACCAGTGGAGGGATTCCAGTCGGGAAAAAAAACAGTCATAATATTACCTACAGTATTAGCTTGGTACATGTTTTACATTCTCCCCCCATGTTTTAACTAATGTTAAGCCTCAATATTTTATGGTGTACATTTTCTCTCACTTCCATTGGATCACAGCTTACATCATGTCTCGTCCTCAGCATCTGGAAGATATTCTCATGTCTAAACCCTTTGGAAGAACTGATACAGGCAATTCTATTTCCATGTGATAAATTAGCACAAGCAAGTGTCTCTTGCGAGCGAGGGATGGAGAAAGAGAAATGGAGAGCAAGGAAAGAAAATAAAGAATAGGAGAGAGGGAGAGATTTACCAATACTGTGTTATTGATCCGTTGGCCTCAGCACACGTGTGATTGTCATCCTATTATCCATGCTGAGCCAAGCTGACACCGAGCACGACAGGAGTGTCTCTGTGAGACATTAGATGCCCCCCCTCCCTCCCTCAGCCTCTCCTCGTTACTCCTCTCTCCCATGAGTCAGCCAATGTCATCCTGATTAGAGCTGGGTGATATGGACACTAAATACATATTGTGAGAAATGTAACTATTTTGCTGGATAACAATAAATACAACAAGAAGAAGAAAAATGTAATGGACAGTTACTTTACATTAGTGACGGGGCTCTAGACACGTTGTTTTCCAGTGCCAACTAAGACAACTGAGATGGAGATTTAAAAAATGAAGCTAACAAATCCAGGGAATATATGATTGATATGTTGATGTGCAACATGTAAAAATAGGATCCAGGGGCCTCATGTACACTACATGAGTATGTGGACAGCTGCTCATCGAACATCTCATTTCAAAATCATGGGCATTAATATGGAGTTGGTCCCCCTTTTGCTGCTATAACAGCCTCCACTCTTCTGGGAATGCTTTCCACTAGATGTAGGAACATTGCTGCGGTGACTTGCTTCCATTCAACCACGAGCATTAGTGAGGTCGGGCACTGATGTTGTGCGATTAGGCCTGGCTCACATTCGGCGTTCCAATTCATCCCAAAGGTGTTTGATGGGGTTGAGGTCAGCTCTGCAGACCAGTCAAGTTCTTCCACACTGATCTCGACAAACCATTTCTGTATGGTCCTGGCTTTGTGCATGAGGGCGTTGCCATGCTGAAACGGGAAGAGCCTTCCCCAAACTGTTGCCACAAATTTAGAAGCACAGAATCGTCTAGAATGTAATTGTAGTATGCTGTAGTGTTAAGATTTCCCTTCACAGGAACTAAGAGGACTAGCCCAAACCATCAAAAACAGCCCCGGACCATTATTCCTCCTCCACCAAACTTTACAGTGTCAATATGTATCCGCCAAACCCCGATTCGTCTGTCGGACTGCCAGATGGTGAAGTGTGATTCATCACTCCAGATAACGAGTTTCCACTGCACCAGAATCCAATGGCGGCGAGCTTTACACCACTCCAGCCGACGTTTGGCATTGCGCATGGTGATCTTCGGCTTGTGTGTGGCTGCTCAGCCATGTAAACCCATTTCATGAAACTCCCGACGAACAGTTATTGTGCTAACGTTGCTTCCAGAGACAGTTTGGAACTCGGTAGTGAGTGTTGCAACCAAGGACAATGGTTTTTACATGCTACGCGCTTCAGCGGTCTCGTTCGGTGAGCTTGGTTGGCCTACCACTTTGCAGCTGAGCTGTTGTTGCTCCTAGACGTTTCCACTTCACAATAACAGAACTTCTAGTTGACCGGGTTGAGCTCTAGCAGGGCTGACATTTTATGAGCTGACTTGTTTGAAAGCTCTTCAGTAAGGTCGTTCTACTGCCAGTGTTTGTCTATGGAGATTGCATGGCGGTGTGCTCGATTTTATACACCTGTCAGCAACGGTGTTGGCTGAAATAGCCAAATCCACTAATTTCAAGGGGTGTCCACATACTTCTGTGTGTGTGTATATATATATAATATGTGTATATATATATGTATATGTATGTATGTGTATATATATGTATATATGTATGTATGTGTATATATATGTGTATATATATGTATATGTATGTATGTGTATATATATGTGTATTTATATGTATATGTGTATCAGTCATGCGTAGGCACACATCTGTGCGTAAACCATGCGTGGGATAATTTCCACGCAATATGAACATTTGATTGAGAGTGTGTAAATTTATGCATAGCCATGACTATGCCAGTGTTTCCACACGTGCCAAGTGGTTGAATGAGGGAACTGCTGGTCAAGTGTAGAACGGGGTAAATATGTTGACGTGTGATTGAGAGACAAGGCCTAACAAATGTTTTGATGTAATTGTATTTCCGTTGTGAATTCATGCAACATATCTTGACAGGCTTTATATAATTTGACCACATCAGTGCATTTGTTTATGATAATAATCCATATAAAGTACAGTCATTTGTTAAGTTAAAGGTACGTGTGAATGTGAAACCATTGTTTAAATACTATACAAGTCTGAGATAATGGGCAATCGAATGAGATGGCTGATCTTGCTCTGTTGGAAGATTTGGCAAACGCTGCATTTTGCAGAGAGCGCATTTTTAGAGACGGGTGGGACAGAAGGTACAGATTGGTTCATCAGATAAAATTTCCCAAAACCAATCTTAAGAATCTTTGCGAGAATTTAAGACCTACTTTAGAAAGGCTAACACATGCCATTTCGGTGCACATCAAAGTGCTATCCACCCTCTGGTTTTTGGCAACGGGCGCTTTTCAGCTGGAGCTTGCTGATCGGCATCTCACATCCCTCGATGTGCCAATGTTTTATGTTTTGGATGCATTCATCAGCAAAAGGAACTGAGACAACATTTCCATACACCATCAGGGAAAGCCTAGTCAGTTGTACAACTGAATGCATTCAACTGTAATGTGTCTTCCCTCCGCATTTAACCCAACCCCTCTGAATCAGAGAGGTGCGGGGGGGGGCTGCCTTAATTGACATTCACGGCCGTTTGTGATACAGCCAGGAATTGAACCAGGGTCTGTAGTGACACCTCTAGCACTGAGATGCAATGCCTTAGACCGCTGTGCCACTCGGGAGCCCTTTACATGTTGCGTTTATATTTTTGCTCTGTATATATTTTCCATTGATAAGGCAACTTGAATTGTCCTAATGGTCCTCTGTAGCTATGTTTTCATTTTTATTGGTCAAACCACAACTGAGCGAGCCAAATAAAACCTTTTGGTTGTACTCAATCTCTGACACTAGCACCTATATTTCACTCTTTTTTTTGGTTGCGCTGTTGTAGGCTATTTAATGGTACGGCGTTGTATATATTCCCCATGGCCTTTAAAGGGATGTTTTTGAACATATATGGTTAATTGGGGGCGTTTCGAAATGCAAATAGCCAAGGTAACGCGTGTGCACTGAGGCTGAGAACAACTGGTATTTATCAACAGTTATCTTTTACCGGTGTGCATATGATTGTTTGATAAATCACACTTTTTCTATGTGTACGAACATTCAAAATGATGTTTGTTAGTAGTATTTTAGAATAGTTTCTATGCAATATGAGGCCCCAGAATTATCAATAAAAAATGTGGCTCTTCAGGGAATTTGCCGACATCCTTGTGCATATTGACCTATAGGCTTTATTATACACCACCTGAAGAAGTGGGAACGCAAAACACTTTGCTAACTCTAAATATTATATTGTTGCTATATATCCATTAGCCATGTAGGCTAGTTGATGAATCTATCAGTAAATGTAGGTAATGTTATAAAAACCTTTCCAGAGCTAGGCCTAGGCTACTTGATGTAGGTCTATTCACTGCAAATGGTGCTCTCCACTCATCAAAGCCATACTACAGCCTACTCCGGTTGTAAAGTGGTGCCATGAACTCTATTAAGAGGTGATAAATACATGATATACTCGCAGAAAGCTGTGACTGTCCTCTCTGTAACTAGAGCGACAGTAGTTGCTATGAAAACTGTATTTGTTCCCAATAGCATTTTGAGTAATGGTCATATGCTTGTGCTTCTCAGAATGCAGCTCTCCCTCCTCCGTGTCACAGTGGGAAGAGGGGTGAGAGTGGCTCGCCCACACAACAGCCGACAGCCAAACAGAGCCAGGCAGACACTTTCATAGCAGGAATCAACATAATGTATAAGCTATTACTGTTGACTAGATAATGGTTCTAGAACAATCTACTGGAATGTTGTGTAGCATTGCTTCGGTAAGAGGAAGGCAATGTCGGTCATTTTCGGTTTATCTCCCCCCCCCCAGGCCACTCTTCTACAGACTACCATGCCCTCTTCAATTCATCCCCCTACCCCTCTCGCCTTGTTATTTGGGTTACCCCTCCTCCTCCTCCTCTCCCCATGCATCGCCCAATTTCATCCTTGTGTGAACGGAAGGAGAACTCAGAGACTGCCTCTTCATCTGGGTTCTATCATGTCTAGAAAGTAGTGGCTGTATTCCAAATGGCACCCTACAATATTCCTTACACAGTACACTACTTTTGACCAGAGCCCTATGGACCCTGGTCAAAGGAAGGGCACTATTTAGGAAACCGAGTGCTATTTGGGATGCTGCCATGGTTCTTTAGACCAGGCCTGTTGCATGGATACGCTCTCTCAGCCCTTTTCATACCAATATTATGACATGTGCCCCTGTGCTTGAATTTGAATATCAATCATAGAACGCTCTTCAAGCTTGTTGCTCCTTCTCACTGGTGAAATTATGTTTTACATTACATCTCATAATGGTAAATAAGGACTCGGTGCGAACGCGTTACCTACGCAGGCTGAGACATTAAGGATAGAGTTTTTGTTTAATTCAAATATGCTTATTGGATACAGATTTTACAGCAAAGGTTGGATGCTAGAAATGTTTTAGGGCTTAATGTCCCATGAACCCATGAAATTCATCCAAGATGAAAGTGTATTGCCTTGCCTCCTAATTTTGAAACTGATATTCATGGTGGTTTTCATGGTAACGGACCTGTCTCTTGACTACATTTAGCATCTGGGGAGTTTAATGAAAGATAATACCTGTCAGATCTGGGTTCAGATAATATTTGTTTGTTTTTTCAAGTATTTCAGCTGTGCTTCATGGATCTTGCCTGGCACAATGGATTAGTCCCAAAAGTGCACATGTGACACATTTGGCTCTCCAGATAGGCTTAATCAAACACACAAAGTATTCGAAAGGAAAACAAATACTATTTGTACCCAGGTCTGGAATAATACCCATCATGTATTTGATTATAGTCCTGGGTGTTACTCTGACATTTACTTCAAAGAAAACCTCCCAGGCTGATAATTAGGCTAGGATCTGATACCTCAGTATGTCTGACAGTTCCTGTTGACAACATGGATACTCCCCAAATAGAGCCCCGCAGTGGAGGTGTCATAATGCCCATAAAACCTAGTGGTCAAACAAGGAAAGCTTTCCAATCGTTTTTTCCATAGGGGAGTTTAGAAACACGTAAAATAAGGGCTGTGTTTTGTGTAGCCTTACCCTGGTGTGACGTTTTGATAACCATGTAAATCTCTCTCGGACAAGGTGACTTTTATCAATATAGTCGCCTGTATTTAGTCTCATATTCGAAAATGCTAATTAGCGTCAAAGTAGACATCATGCAAGACTACAAATCCCAGTACAGTGATATCTAACAATACACACAAATCTAAAGTTAAATAAGAAATATTAGGATGAGCAATGTCGAAGTCCGGAGTATAAATGTGATGGGATTTATAGACAATATAGGACAGTATATGGATAGAATATGTAGTATATTTGAAGAATAGTATATGTACAGCAATAGTTAAATAGGATCTGCACATCATCTCTTGCTGATACCTTTGCTAAACAGGTATTGTGTCAATGTAAAACTTGCACAAGACAGTCGACAGAATTGTCAAGTTAAAGAAATGTAGCCAATTTATTAATTACTACATTTAGCTAACATTAGATAGTTAATCCAGAGATTCTTACCTTTGCCTCAATTCGGTAGTCTCGTATTTGTAGTTATTTATGATAGCCACATTAGCAGCTAATTAGCATTTCATTTTTTGGTGGATAAATACAGGCGACAATATTGATTAAAGTCACCTTGTAAGCCTAGACGAATCACAGCCCTTGTTTGAAGTGTTTCTGAAATTCCTTATGGGAAAAATGAGTGGTGGAAAAAACGATTGGAACCATTTTCCTGTTTGACTGCTAGGTGTTATGGGTATTATGACTCATGCTGTGGTACTCTATGGCACCCTTTTTCCTTCTACTACTGTACTACTGTTGACCAGGGCCCATGGGTGTAGGTCCCTAATATAGGGAAAAGGGTGCCATTTGGGAGACAACCTATGTCTCCAGTTGTGGTTTCCTTTTTGTTTGTTCAGTAATCATGAGCCTCTGATTACATAGTAATTAACCTCCACACGTATAGAGATTATTCTTCCTACTATAGAAACACAGTGAAACAATTATACTATCCAGTCTGGTTATTATTGCTCTATTACCCAATAGAATAAACATTATTATTTTAATTATAGAAACATAGTTAGCAGTAATTATTGTATTATAGAAGTTGATTTCTTTATGAATAAAAATAAATGTACAGTATTTATACAATCTTTGCATAGTAAAGGACAGCTGGATTTGCCTTTATCCACAGTAAAGATGGGTTATCAGTACAGACTTTGCATGCTCTCTTCTTTACCTCCCTCCCAAACTACTGTACTGTGAGAGAGATGGTGAGCTGAGGAACACAACGGCATCGTTCCTTCCTGTCTCCGACTGCGTCCCAAACGGTACCCTATTCCAGAACCCGCTTTTCACATTAGAAAAATGCCCCCTCTTCCCCTCCCCCTTTTATATTTTGGATACTTGTTTATTGAGAGAGCCTATATTAAATACACCTACAAGTTGATTATTTATTTTTTTATAAGGGGGACCTAGGAAAATGTTGTTTTGAAGCCCATTTCCTGCAAGTCTACGTAGTTTATAATAATAATAATAATAGACCCGATTTCCCCAAATGTTATTTCGCTTCCAAATATATTCTCAATGTAATTATACAAATCCTCTTTTACAGAAAGTGAATAGATGACTTGATAGCGACAGAGTCACACCTTGTATAAGATTACTGCCCAAGCAAAGTCACACTTCTCTGACTCCTCGACGTTAGGTCATAGCTCAGCTTCTGAATATCATAGGGCCAAACCAAATATATTTCCATGTGCATCAGTCTCCAGGATCAGTATTCACCAGGGCTCTCCAACCCTGTTCCTGGAGAGATACCCTCCTGTTGGTTTTAACTCCAACCCTGTTCCTGGTGAGATAACCTCCTGTAGGTTTTAACTCCAACCCTGTTCCTGGAGAGATACCCTCCTGTAAGTTTTCGCTCCAACCCCAGTTGTAATTTATCTAATTCAGTTTATCAACCAGTTAATTATTAGAATCAGGTGCGCTAGATTAGGGTTGGAGTGAATCCCCACAGGACAGTAGCTCTCCAGGAACATGTTTGGGGAGCCCCGTTATAAACAATTGCAAATTGTTAATCAAGGAAGGTTGTTGATGGTAATGCCCTGCCCTGCTCCAGGCCTGGTTGTTGATGATGGTACTGCCCTAGACCTGGTTGTTGATGATGGTATTGCTACAGGGCTGGTTGTTGATGATGGTACTGCTACAGGGCTGGTTGTTGATGATGGTACTGCCCCAGACCTGGTTGTTGATGATGGTACTGCTACAGGGCTGGTTGTTGATGATGGTACTGCCCCTGGCCTGGTTGTTGTTGATGGTACTGCCCCTGGCCTGGTTGTTGTTGATGGTACTGCCCCTGGCCTGGTTGTTGATGATGGTACTGCCCTGCCCCAGGCCTGGTTGTTGTTGATGGTACTGCCCTGCCCCAGGCCTGGTTGTTGATGATGGTACTGCCCCAGGCCTGGTTGTTGTTGATGGTACTGCCCTGCTCCAGTCCTGGTTGTTGATGACGGTACTGCTCCAGTCCTGGTTGTTGGTGATGGTACTGCCCTGCTCCAGGCCTGGTTGTTGATGATGGTACTGCCCTGCTCCAGGCCTGGTTGTTGATGATGGTACTGCCCTGCTCCCGGTCTGGTTGTTGATGATGGTACTACCCTGCCCCAGGCCTGGTTGTTGGTGATGGTACTGCCCCTGGCCTGGTTGTTGATGATGGTACTGCTCCAGGCCTGGTTGTTGATGATGGTACTGCCCCTGGCCTGGTTGTTGATGATGGTACTGCTCCAGGCCTGGTTGTTGATGATGGTACTGCCCTGCTCCAGGCCTGGTTGTTGATGATGGTACTGCCCTGCCCCAGGCCTGGTTGTTGTTGATGGTACTGCCCCAGACCTGGTTGTTGATGATGGTACTGCTACAGGCCTGGTTGTTGATGACGGTACTGCCCCAGGCCTGGTTGTTGATGATGGTACTGCTCCAGGCCTGGTTGTTGATGATGGTACTGCTCCAGGCCTGGTTGTTGATGATGGTACTGCCCTGCCCCAGGCCTGGTTGTTGTTGATGGTACTGCCCCAGACCTGGTTGTTGATGATGGTACTGCTACAGGCCTGGTTGTTGATGACGGTACTGCCCCAGGCCTGGTTGTTGATGATGGTACTGCTCCAGGCCTGGTTGTTGATGATGGTACTGCCCCAGGCCTGGTTGTTGTTGATGGTACTGCCCCAGGCCTGGTTGTTGTTGATGGTACTGCCCTGCTCCAGTCCTGGTTGTTGATGACGGTACTGCTCCAGTCCTGGTTGTTGGTGATGGTACTGCCCTGCTCCAGGCCTGGTTGTTGATGATGGTACTGCCCTGCTCCAGGCCTGGTTGTTGATGATGGTACTGCCCTGCTCCCGGTCTGGTTGTTGATGATGGTACTACCCTGCCCCAGGCCTGGTTGTTGGTGATGGTACTGCCCTGCTCCAGGCCTGGTTGTTGATGATGGTACTGCTCCAGTCCTGGTTGTTGATTATGGCACTGCCCTGCCCTGCTCCAGGCCTGGTTGTTGATGGTACTGCTCCAGGCCGGCATGTTGATTATGGTACTGCCCAGCCCTGCTCCAGGCCTGGTTGTTGATGGTACTGCTCCAGGCCGGCATGTTGATTATGGTACTGCCCAGCCCTGCTCCAGGCCTGGTTGTTGATGGTCGTACTGTCCTCCCTAGGTTGGGTACCCCTATTCCCTATACAATGCACTAGTTTTGACCAGGGTCTATAGAGCTCTGGTCTAAAGTAGTTCACTATATAGGGAATAGGGTGTCTACGCACTTCTTTAGGGTGTTCTTTGAACTTTTGAACTGCATCCCTTTTTCTCAGACAGGCAGGCAGACAGACAGGCAGACAAACAGCTAGCTTCCTCCTGGCCCTTTACCATCCATCTGTTCGCTAACTGATCTGTTGTTGATAATGGTACTACTCCAGTCCTGGTTGTTGATGATGGTACTGCCCTGCTCCAGGCCTGGTTGTTGATGGTACTGCCCTGTTCCAGGCCTGGTTGTTGATGATGGTACTGCCCTGCTCCCGGCCTGGTTGTTGGTGATGGTACTGCTCCAGTCCTGGTTGTTGATGATGGTACTGCCCTGCTCCAGGCCTGGTTGTTGATGATGGTACTGCCCTGCTCCCGGCCTGGTTGTTGGTGATGGTACTGCCCTGCTCCCGGTCTGGTTGTTGGTGATGGTACTGCTCCAGGCCTGGTTGTTGGTGATGGTACTGCCCTGCTCCCGGCCTGGTTGTTGGTGATGGTACTGCCCTGCTCCCGGCCTGGTTGTTGGCGATGGTACTGCCCTGCTCCAGGCCTGGTTGTTGATGATGGTACTGCCCTGCTCCAGGCCTGGTTGTTGGCGATGGTACTGCCCTGCTCCAGGCCTGGTTGTTGATGATGGTACTGCCCTGCTCCAGGCCTGGTTGTTGGTGATGGTACTGCCCTGCTCCCGGCCTGGTTGTTGGCGATGGTACTGCCCTGCTCCAGGCCTGGTTGTTGATGATGGTACTGCCCTGCTCCCGGCCTGGTTGTTGGTGATGGTACTGCTCCAGGCCTGGTTGTTGGCGATGGTACTGCCCTGCTCCCGGCCTGGTTGTTGGCGATGGTACTGCCCTGCTCCAGGCCTGGTTGTTGATGATGGTACTGCTACAGACCTGGTTGATGATGATGGTACTGCTCCAGGCCTGGTTGATGATGATGATGGTACAGCTCCAGGCCTGGTTGATGATGATGGTTCTGCTACAGGGCTGCTGCACTGAAATGTTCTCTCTTTCTTCTGTCTTCCTTCTTCTTTCACTGTCATTCTCCTTTCTCTCACTCTCTCGCTCTTCCATCTTCTTATTTTCTCCTCTCTCTCTCGTTCTACCTCCCATATTTCTTCTTCGTCTTCTTCGGCTGTCACTCCTCCAGTCTTCGATCCCAGCAATCTTGGGCTAGATCCCAAATGGCATCATTCCCTATATAGTGCATTACTTTTGACCTGGGCCCGTAGGGCTCTGTATAACAGTAGTGCACTATGTAAGGAATAGGGTGCCATTTGAGACAGAAACAAGATAGAGGTGATCTAGGTTATGTTGTGGATGACGTGAATACACTTCCTGCTCCCTTTCTATCATTTGGCCCTTTGAACTGACGGTCTGTGTGTCTGTGTGGGAAGAGATGAGGCTGCTATCCATACTACAGTGTAACATTTCCTGAGTGTTCAGAAAGGATAACACTTCAATGGGATGGCCATAGATGGGAAGGGATTGTGATATGGTTTCATATACAAGGACACCATGTTTAAACTGGAAACATGGTTAATTATTGATAGAGATAACTACAGTATGTCCAGTATTGTCACCATGTCATATTAATTGACTAGAGTACGCTCGCATGATTGTTCCTCATTGGTTTTCAATCATACGTTGTGGAAAAAACAACCGTTGATAGAAATATAATGTATTCAGGTCAAAGGGATCTTTGCCAATGCAAAGCAGGAACATTCCCTCTCCAGACAGCTTGCTGTAGGCCGCTACCGAGTTCCCTACAAAGCATTCAGTCACAATACCCTCCCCAATCTCATTGACTGTATCACTCCCCCTTGTATTGATACTACTGCTCTGTGTATTCACACTTCTCTATGTATTACTTTATCACCAGGCAGTTATTCATATCAGTCATTGTGAGTCAGACAGATCTGACAGTGGGAATGTGCAGTTACAGTAACACTGGGGGAGGGGTGCCTCAAATGGCACCCTATTCCCTACTTAGTGCACTACTTCTGACCAGGGCCCATAGGGTGTCATTTGGGACGTAGACAGGGCTTTTTATCTCTCTACTCCCTAGTTATTTTATCTGGAGTACACGGGTTAGAGAAGGTCCTAAGGGAGAGAGACAACTGCTTCTGGTTTAACTCATCTCACAGGCTTGACACTGAGGTGTGTGTGTGTGTGTGTGTGTGTGTGTGTGTGTGTGTGTGTGTGTGTGTGTGTGTGTGTGTGTGTGTGTGTGTGTGTGTGTGTGTGTGTGTGTGTGTGTGTGTGTGTGTGTGTGTGTGTGTGTGTGTGAGAGGATAGGAGAGAGGACATATTTTATCTGACGCTGTCACTGGTTGTATTAACCTCAGGGAAATGAGAGGCTGTGACATTCTCGGTGGTCAGCAGCAGTACAACCCAGACCTGGGTTCAAATACTATTTGAAATTATTTCAAATACTTTATCTGTGCTTATTTGAGCTTTCCTTGCAAATAGAATAGTCCCAAAACTGTCAACCCGCCTTTCCCATCTCTCGCTCCAGGCAGACTAGGGCTTATATAATAGTATTTAGTAGTAGATCCTGTTTAAGCAGATCCTGCTTAAACAACTGATGGTAAAGTCACTGCAGTGTTAACTATACATGTAGCCTTCAATGTAAGAACTGAGTTACTTAAACTTGATTGTATTTTTTGAGGATTAGGACTGTCATTCAAAATGTTGTCACGTTGACACAAAATGGTTTAGAATAAAACCTAACTAGTTTAGTTCACATTGCTGGAAGTCCAGGCAGTATAAACAGAACTTTTAAATTAAATTAACATTTTTCATCAGCAGCATCATTCAATGTCATATTGATAGAAAATATTATCTTTTTGATTTGATTTTAGCTAATCAAACTCTTACTTGTTTTGTCTTTAGGTTGGTGTGTTGCCATGACGTTCATCAAGCCTCCTCCATTGGACCTCTGACTTTATCAGACAGGAATTTAATTACATATCTTTTACCCTGAACATTCCTCAAATTAAATGACTTCAGGAATGCTCTGAAGACCTGTAGGAAAGCTCTGAAGACCTGTACGAAAGCTCTGAAGACCTGTACAAAAGCGAATAGGGAAGCAGCGAAAGGGAGAAACTAAAAAATGCAGAGGCTATCATTTCACATCATCGCTGTCATAATAAGCTATTTTCTCAATGGCTGCGTAGTTGTTCACAGCCAGACAGTCTGCAACCGACCAGCCAATCTGGAATGGCAGCTACAACCACAAACTGCTCAGGTGAAATGGACACTCATGGAAAACATCTGTAATAGTATGGTCCAATGTTGGGGTGATCAAGAAAGGACAGAGACACAAAAGTCAGATGTTACACCAACTTGGAACTTACCTCAGATGTGTCCTCTAGAGGTGCAGTTTGGCGTCAAGCTGTTTGTTTCTATTGATGCCACTCTGGATTTATACGGTATCAGGATCCTCAATGTGTCAAAGGAGGACTTTGAAAGTTGTTCCACTGCACCACAGTCACAAGACCAGTTTCTCTGTTCCGATGACGTTATGAATGCGTCTAGGCAGGTCGAACCTAAGTGGCTTCTCCCGGGCCTTCATTATTTCATAGCTTCGCATGAGGGGGATTCACAGCTCTGCAGGCTGGGTCTTCGTCTCAACGTCTCTGTGAAGGAACAACAGTGTCAAAGCAGCCCACTAGTGCGACTCTGCTCCGGGAACGGTGTTTGTAGGACAAGCTTTTGGGAAGACGGAGCGTACCGCTGTCAGTGCCGCCAGCATTACTATGGAAAGTTCTGTGAGAAGTTTGATGCGTGTTTGGAAAACCCATGTGAGAACGAAGGAGTCTGTGTAAGCAATGGTACGACAGATCACATCCACGCGACGTATAAGTGTTTGTGCCCTTCACATTTTACAGGTGAGGAATACAACTGAGAATTATGACTCTGATATTACTACTGTTATGTTTTTAAAGGGGCATTCTGCAGTTCAAACAACAACAAAGGGAGCCCCCCCCCCCCCCGCCACTGACACGCTATATATAGTCCAAAAATTGATGTATCAATCACAGATTGCTCTTTTTTAAGCTACTTTGTGAAAATGCTAAAGAAAGTTGCACACTCATTTCTCCTTGCAGTGGATTTATTTAACCAATGTTTTGGCCAAATAGCCTTCATCAGGGTTTGATGCTTTACTTTACACCCTGTACTCATCCACCAAATGCTAAACTCAATGGATTGTTGTACCTTCAATTACTATAAATGGGAAAATAAATTGCTCTCGTTAATTAAATCTGCCGTGACAGAATCCACCTACCTACCTGGAGGCTAAGGCTGTGTCCCAAATGGCACCCTATTCCCTACATTGTGGGCTCTGGTCAAAAGTAGTGCACTATATCGAGAATAGGGTGCAATTTGGAACACAACCCTAATGTTACAACCCTATTGCTTGGAGATAGTTCCATATTATTTATCTATCATAATTACTAGTTCTCATCTAGCTTAATGCATTTATTTCAAGAATATCCAGAGTCCGTCCCAAACGGCACCCTTTTCCCTTCATAGTACACATAGGGCTCTGGTCAAAAGTAGTGCACTTCATTGGGAAAAGGGTGCTATTTGGTATGTAGACTCAGATACCCCTATGGGCTATTTATGTGAACAATATTTTCTTCCAGGACTTTATTTTGCGTTAATCACCATAATTATTTCTGGAATGGGTTTCTGTACCACCTGAATGCATTCTTAATTACTTTACCTCCTCTCTTCCATTTTCATTTAGATTTGATTCCTTCTCTCACCATGTCTTTGTCAATAAACGATGGCTCTCAAATGTTGTTTAAACATTGTCTCTGAAGACTTAGGAGCCAACTTGTCATGTTTTTGACATCACAAGTCATCTGAATCATGCAATGAACACGGTTATCATTAGAAATGCATTATGCACTAACTAACTAACTTTGTGCAATGGGGCCACCATAAGTGAGAGTTTCCATGTAGACTTTCAAGCTGCAATGATGTCTTTCAGTTTAATTTAATTTCCAGAATCTGCATAGTTAATTACTGTTGATAATTGTTGACCCTACGTTACTTCAAATCAAATAAAAAACAATAGATTGAATCTGTAACGGCTGTCGTCTTCCTCCTCGTCTGAGGAGGAGAAGGATCAGAGGACCAATGCGCAGCGTGGTAATTGTTCATCTTATTTAATGAAGTGAACAACTCAAAAATACAAAAACAACAAAGTGAAAACCGAAACAGTTCTATCTGGTGCAGACACACAAAGACTGAAGACAACCACCCACAAAACCCAACAGAAAACAGGCTACCTAAATATGGTTCCCAATCAGGGACAACGATTGACAGCTGCCTCTGAGAACCATATCAGGCCAAACACAGAAATAGAAAACATAGATTACCCACCCAACTCACGCCCTGACCAACTAAAACAAAAGACAAAACAAAGGAACTAAGGTCAGAACGTGACAGAATCTATACGAATAAAATATTGTAGATTGAATCTATACGAATAAAATATTATAGAACCGATCTATACAAATAAAATACTATAGAACCAATCTATACAAATGTAGAATCTAGATACTTAGCTAAATCATTTTGTTCATTTTAAATTATTAATATTTCATGCTTTATCTTTTCCCTCAGGGGCTAACTGCTCTGACGTGATTGGACGAGAGAACTGCGATAGAGTTTGTCGTAATGGAACGTGTCTCCATGTTTCACCTTTATCCTTCAAATGTGTGTGTTACACAGGACACCCAGGTAAGGAACCACAGTATTATTCTGTTCTGCATGGGTTACAATCCCTGCTACAGTGTTGGATTTACAATCAATCACCAACGTACAGTACAGGGGGTAGCCTGCCTTAGGGAAGGGCAACAATGACTTGTAGTCTTGTTTAGAACAGCCTGCATCTGGTAAGAGCAACAATGACATGAAGTCTTGTTTATAACAGCCTGCTTCTACATCTGTATTGCTTGCTGTTTAGGGTTTTAGGCTGGGTTTCTGTAAAGCGCTTTGTGACATCGGCTGATGTTAAAAGGGCTTTAATAATAAATGTGATTGATTGATCTGGAAAGGGCAACAATGACATGAACTCTTGTTTATGACACACTGATTGTGTCTATGGGCCATGGGTCCTGGTCAAAGTAGTGCACTACATGGGGAATAGGGTGCCATTTGTTCACGACACACGGCTGCTACCGCACCCTTTAGGTAGATCGTGAGCCTCATAATGAGCATCATTTTCTCCAGTAACAGTACAGTTATGTTAATGGGGGTCTCTCACAAATGGATTACAAAAAGTTGTACCAACCAGCGCTTCCTAGTTCTTGGCCTGGATAATGGTCTCTAGGCATGCGTCCCAAATGGCACCCTATTCCCTTTATAGTGCACTACTTTTGACAAGTGGTTCCCTTGAATAGGGAATAGGGTGCCATTTGTGACGCAGGCTAGCTAAAGCAGGGGCCTTATGATGGACTTTCTGCTGTAACAAACTCCAGGTGGCCTTCTAACTTGATTCATTGTTTTGTTTTCGTGTGCAATTTGTCCAGGCAACACTCGGGAAAACTCCTACCTGTATACCTTCCCTCTGAGTCTGAGCTGTGCTGAGCTGCAGTCCTCGCTGCAGAGGCTTTAAGGCTGATTATTTGGGTGCTTGTATTCTCAAGGTTACACTTTTATTATTTATATAGCTATCTCACTAAGCCAGTTATAGAAACATACTGTGGTTTTGATTTGTTGAAATAACAGCTCAGAGAAATACAGTAGTGGATAACTATTCTGAATGTCATAGGGGAGAACGGTGAGGAACAGTACCAGACAGTGAGATTTCTTTCATTTCTGCAGAGTTGTACAATAATTGTGTCCCTGGTTGGAGCATTATGCAGAGATCTACAGTGTTCTAGAAGTCAGTCAACCCTGTAGTTTCAGACTGATCTATGGAAGTAAAACTGATGTTCAGATGCCATGGGATGGTGATGGTCTCCCTCTAATCATGAAGTTAGTCCGTAGTGGGCTCAAGCCCAGGTTTAGATTACTACTGGACTCTGGTCTGTAGACCACTTAGGACAGGTCTGCTATCTTCATTTGACTAGTGTCTCACAGCAAGAAAATAATCCTGCAGCAACAGAACATGAAGTATTATGTGGATTATAATGAATGCACATTTTGTAGAGATTGATCCATAGTTCGTTAGGGCAAATCAAGTCTGACTTTTTAAAGTAGAAATTACACACTTTTGAAGCCTGGAATACACAACAAGTTTGCATTTCCTGCTGGACAGGAACATTATCTGTGACCACAGAGTGATCGAATTAAGATAGCACAACTAAATGAAGCAATGCATTGATACTACTTGGAATGCCCCTTACAGTGTGTAGACTATTAATATGCAAGTACATCTGTTGTCATCACTATTCAATTACATTCAGTGATGTAGTGGAGCGTAAAACACAGTTGAAAATACAGTACCACTCAAGTTTGGACACACCTACTCATTCTAGGGTTTTTCTTTATTTTTACTATTTTCAACATTGTAGAATAATAGTGAAGACATCAAAACTATGAAGTAACACATATGGAATTATGTAGTACCCCAAAAAAGTGTTAAACAAATCAAAATACACGACCATTCAAAAGTTTGGGGTCCATTAGAAATGTCCTTGTTTTTGAAAGAAAAGCAGTTTTTTTGTCCATTTAAAATAACCTAAAATTGATCAGAAATAAAGTGTTGACATTGTTAATGTTGTAAATGACTATTGTAGCTGGAAACGGCTGACTTTTTATTTTTTAAAATTCACCCCAATTTCGTGGTATCCAATTGGTAGTACAGACTAGGGAGAGGCGAAGGTCGAGAGCCATGCGTCCTCCGAAACACAACCCAACCAAGCCGCACTGCTTCTTGACACAATGCACATCCAACCCGGAAGCCAGCCGCACCAATGTATCGGAGGAAACACCTGGTCAGCGTGCACTGCGCCCGGCCCGCCACAGTGCACGGCAAGACAAGGATATCCCTGCCGGCCAAGCCCTCCCTAACCCGGACAACGCTGGGCCAATTGTGCGCTGCCCCATGGACCTCCTGGTCGCGGCCGGCTGCAACAGAGCCTGGACTCGAACCCAGAGTCTCTGGTGGCACAGCTAGCACTGTGATGCAGTGCCTTAGACCACTGCGCCGCCCAGCTGACTTCTAATGGAATATCTACATAGACGTACAGAGGCCCATTATCAGCAACCATCACTCCTGTGTTCCAATGGCACGTTGTGTTAGCTAATCCAAGTTTATAATTTTAAAAGGCTAATTGATCATTAGAAAACCTTTTTGCAATTATGTTAAAACAGCTGAAAACTGTGTGCTGATTAAAGGAGCAATAAAACTGGCCTTTAGACTAGTTGAGTATCTGGAGCTTCAGCATTTGTGAGTTCGATTACAAGCTCAAAATAGGCAGAAACAAAGAACTTTCTTCTGAAACTCGTCAGTCTATTCTTGTTCTGAGAAATGAAGGATATTCCATGTGAGAAATTGCCAAGAAACTGAAGATCTCGTACAGCGCTGTGTACTACACTCTTCACAGAACAGCACAAACTAGCTCTAACCAGAATGGAAAGAGGAATGGGAGGCCCCGGTGAACAACTGAGCAAGAGGACAAGTACATTAGAGTATGTAGTTTGAGAAACAGGCACCTCACAAGTCCTCAACTGGCAGCTTCATTAAATAGTACCCACAAAACACCAGTCTCAACGTCAACAGTGAAGATGCGACTCCAGGATGCTGGCCTTCTAGGCAGAGTTGCGAAGAAAAAGCCATATCTCAGACTAGCCAATAAAAATAAAATATGAAGATGGGCTAAAGAACACGGACACTGGACAGAGGAAGATTGGAAAAAAGTGTTATGGATAGACGGATCTAAGTTTGAGGTGTTCGGATCACAAAGAGGAACATTCCTGAGACAGAAAAAAATAAAATATGCTGGAGGAGTGCTTGACGCCATCTGTCAAGCATGGTGGAGGCAATGTGATGGTCTGGGGGTGCTTTGGTGGTAAAGTGGGAGATTTGTACAGGGTAAAAGGGATCTTGAAGAAGGAAGGCTATCACTCCATTTTGCAACGCCATGCCATACCCTGTGGACGGCGCTTAATTGTAGCCAGTTTCCTCCTACAACAGGACAATGACCCAAAGCACAGCTCCAAACTATGCAATAACTATTTAGGGAAGAAGCAGTCAGCTGGTTTTCTGTCTATAATGGAGTGGCCAGCACAGTCACCGAATCTCAACCCTATTGAGCTGTTGTGGGAGCAGCTTGACCGTATGGTACGTAATAAGTGCCCATCAAGCCAATCCAACTTGTGGGAGGTGCTTCAGGGAGCATGGGGTGAAATCTCTTCAGATTACCTCAACAAATTGACAACTTGAATGCCAAAGGTCTGCAAATCTGTAATTGCTTCAAAAGGAAGATTATTTGACGAAAGCAAAGTTTGAAGGACACAATTATTATTTCAATTAAAAATCATTATTTATAACCTTGTCAACGTCTTGACTATATTTCCTATTCATTTTGCAACTCATTTCATGAATGTTTTCATGGAAAACAAAGACATTTCTAAGTGACCCCAAACTTTTGAACGGTAGTGTATATTTTATATTTGAGATTCTTCAAAGTAGCCACCCTTTGCTTTGTTGGCAGCTTTGCAGACTCTTGGTATTCTCTCAACCAGCTTCAAGAGGAAGTCACCTGGATTGCATTTCAATTAACAAGTGTGCCTTATTAAAAGTTAATTTGTGGAATTTATTTCCTTATTGCATTTGAGCCAACCAGTTGTATTGTGACAAGGTAAGGGTGGTATACAGAAGACAGTCCTATTTGGTAAAAGACCAAGTCCATATTATGGCATGAACAGCTCAAATAAGCAAAGAGAAACAACAGTCCATCTTTACTTTAAGACATGAAGGTCAGTCAATCAGGAACATGTCAATAACTTTTAAAGTTTCTTCAAGTGCAGTCGCAAAAACCATCAAGCGCTATGATGAAACTGGCTCTCATGAGGACCGCCACAGGAAAGGAAGACCCAGTTACCTCTGCTGAAGAAGAGAAGTTCATAAGAGTTACCAGCCTCAGAAATTGCAGCCCAAATAAATGCTTCACGGAGTTCAAGTAACAGAGACATCTCAACATCAACTGTTCAGAGGAGACTGCGTAAATCAGGCCTTCGTGGTCGAATTGCTGCAAAGAAACCACTACTAAAGGACACCAATAATAAGAAGAGACTTGATTGGGCCATCTGTCCTTTGGTCTGATGAGTCTAAATTTAAGATGTTTGGTTCCAACCTCTGTGTCTTTGTGAGACACTGCCTGTGATTTATTTAGAATTCATGGCACACTTAACCAGCATGGCTACCACAGCATTCTGCAGCGATACGCCATCCCATCTGGTTTGGGCTTAGTGGGAGTATCATATGTTTTTCAACAGGACAATAATCCAACACACCTCCAGGCTGTGTATGCTCTATTTGACAAAGAAGGAGAGTTATGGAGTGCTGCATCAGGTGACCTGGCCTCCACAATCACCCGACCTCAACCCAATTGAGATGGTTTGAGATGAGTTGGACTGCAGAGTGAAGGAAAAGCAGCCAACAAGTGCTCAGCATATGTGGAAACTCCTTTAAGACTGTTGGAAAAGCATTCCTCATGAAGCTGGTTAAGAGAATGCCAAGAGAGCAAAGCTATCATTAAGGCAAAGGGTGGCTACTTTGAAGAATCTCCAATATAAAATCAATTTTGATTTGTTTAACACTTTTTTTTGGTTACTACATGATTCCATGTGTTATTTCATAGTTTTGATGTCTTCACTATTATTCTAAATGTAGAATATAGTAAAAATAAAGAAAAACCCTTGAATGAGTAGGTGTGTCAACTTTTGACTGGTACTGTATAGGAAGTGTTACTTTTTTCACAGGGAACGACGATCAGAGTTTACCCACCTATTTTCTTTAACCACTACATTACTGGTTACATTGTAGTGACCGCTTCTAACAGAGCCTAGGACTCCAAGTCTGGGCTTTAGGAGCTTTCTCTCCCTTCAACTAACTGTGGAGATACTGGTTCCTAATTTTTGATGTGATGGGCTTAATTCTGGATAAATGTCTTTATTCAACCAGAATGAACACCACCAAGCAGGAAATAGCATGTGGCCTTCAACCAAAGCCAAGAAAAGAGAAGGTCTCCCAGGGGCCATCCTCACAGGTGCTAGTAGGGGAGGATGAGGAAGAAGTGGCAGACCTCGTCCATAATGAGCAGCCCGATTCTAGTGGGGCCGGGGTAGATCTGGATCCGGAGGACGACTATCTAGAACCAACAGACCTGTCAGGGTCCCTGACTAATTTCAGGACGGCCCAAAACCAGGATCCAACCCTGCAGCAAGCCAGAGCAGATGTGCAGGTCGTAGATGGTACTCCCATAAATGATGGGACAATGCCTAATATTTTTCCCCACTTCATCATGAAAAAGGGTTTGGTGTACAGTCTCTCAAAAATAGGGGTTGATGTGGTGGAACAGTTGTTGGTCCCCACCCGGTACCGGAGGACAGTACTGGACCTAGCTCATGGGCACATTCTGGGTGGACACCTTGGTATCGATAAAACCCGAGACCGGATTGTAAGGAGGTTTTACTGGCCAGGAATTCAGGCTGAAGTGGCCCGGCATTGTGGAGAGTGCCCGGAGAGCCAGTTAACAGCTCCCCGACCAGCTGTTAGAAGCTCGTTAGTGCCGCTCCCCATAATCGAAATGCCATTTGAGAGGATAGATATAGTGCCCCTTCGGACAATGGCTTCCAAAAATATTGGCAAGAATTAGTGCTCCTGTTCACCAGGGTAGGGATTCCAAAGGAGATTCTTACTGACCAGGGGACCCCTTTATGTCCCACTTTATGGCAGACCTTTGTAAATTGTGGCAGGTGAAACAGTTGAGGACATCAGTTTACCATCCTCAGACGGACAGGCTGGTTGAGAGATTCAACCGCACCCTGAAGTCAATGCTCAGGAAGGTAATCGATAAGGATGGGAAAAACTGGGATTGCATGTTGCCATATCTGATGTTTGCCATTAGAGAGATTCCCCAAGCCTCGCTGGGGTTTTTCCCTTTTGAGCTGGTATATGGGAGACACCCCCGGAGAATCTTAGACATCGCCTGGGAAACCTGGGAGCATCAATCCACCCTGTATACTAGTGTTATAGAACATGTCACGGCAATGCAAGACAGGATAGCCACAGTCATGCCCATCGTCAGAGAGCACATGAGGCAAGCACAAGCGCACCAGCGGCACACCTATAACCGGCAGGCTACCCTGAAGGAATATCAACCGGAAGATAAGGTTTTAGTTCTGGTCCCCACTATAAACTACTAGCCACATGGAAAGGACCATATGAAGTACAGGAGAGAATAGGAGAAGTTAATTATTGGATCCGACAGCTAGGTCGGTGTACCCCGGAACAGATCTATCACATAAACCTGTTAAAAGCATGGAGAGAGAGAGAAACACTAATGGTCATGTACCCCACACCCACCCAGGAGACAGCCGAAGTAAATGTTTCACCTACTCTGTCCCCAGCACAAGTACAGGAAGTAAAGACCCTGATCCAGAAAAGCAGATGTGTTTTCAGAGGTACCAGGCCGAACTGAGGTTACGGCTCATGATATCGTTTTCCTACCAGGGTGAAAAGTAAGCATTAGGCCATATCGGGTAACTGAGACTCGACATGCCGCGATTAGAGCAGAGACGGAGAAAATGTTGGCAGCTGGAGTGGTCTAAGGGTCACATAGTGAGTGCTATAGCCCAATTGTGATGGTCTCCAAGCCTGATGGGTCTTTGAGGTTTTGTGACGACTTTCGGAGGGTAAATGAAATCTCCAAGTTTGATGCCTACCCCATGCCCCGAGTAGATGAACTGCTGGAGAAAATTGGTAATGCTCGGTACATTACGAACCTGGACCTAACCAAAGGTTACTAGCAAATTCCTCTGACCCCAGAGCCAAAGAAAATACGGCCTTTGCAACCGCTGACGGTTTGTTTCAATACACCGTCATGCCATTTGGGCTTACACGGGGCCACGGCTAATGTACCAGGTCCTAAAACCGCACCGAGTTTATGCCGCAGCCTATTTAGATGACATGGGGATCTACAGACCAGATTGGAAATCCCACTTACCCCGGGTACAGGCAGTGTTAGACACCCTTAGTTGTTACGTGGGGTTAGAGGAAACAGAGTATCTGGGATACACTGTGGGAAGAGGGTTAATCAAACCCCAACGTAAGAAGGTAGAGGCAATTAGAGGATGGCCGAAACCAGCAAATAAGAAGCAAGTTTGAGCCTTCCTAGGGTTGACCGGTTACTACCGGAAGTTCATCCCAGTTTATTCTACAGTGGCCACCCCACTCAACAACATGACTAGAGCCAGAGGGCCACACATTGTAAAATGGGATGAAAGGGCCACCAAAGCATTTAGAACATTACAGTAGGCTCTTTGTTGTCATCCAGTGCTGGTGGTACCAGACTTTGAGCAAAAGTTTTGTGGTTCAGACGGATGCCTCAGAGGTCGGCTTGGGAGCCGTGCTATCCCAAGAGCTAGAAGGTGTGGTACACCCCATCCTGTTTTTAAGCAGGAAGCTGGAACCACGGGAGGCCAACTACTCAGTCGTTGAGGAAGAGGCTCTGGCAGTAAAGTGGGCTCTAGAAAGCCTGAAATACTACCTGCTAGGGCGCCACTTCACCCTCATCAGTGACCATGCCCCACTCACCTGGATGCATAGGGCTAAAGAGAAGAACACTTGGTTGATCCGGTGGTTTTTGAGTCTCCAACCGTTTCACTTTGACTTAAAACACAGAGCAGGGAAGGAAATGGGAAAGGTGGATGGGTTATCCCGCATGCACGGATATTTTGCTATCCTTGACCTCGCCTGCGGCCTGGGAGGACCAGGACGGAGCAACAGACACACAGCTACTGTCCTATTCGAAAGAACTCTCATTCTGGGGTGATTTTGGTGACGGTTTCCTGCTTAATTTGTGACAAACTCTCCTAACCTTGAAGAGGTTTGTCACAGGATGTAGTACAATGTCTATACTAGCACACAACTTAGTTGTGGATACTGGAAAACAGTCTAATACTGTCTTTATCCACCTGGACAACAGTCTAATACTGTCTTTATCCACCTGGACAACAGTCTAATACTGTCTTTATCCACCTGGACAACAGTTTAATACTGACTTTATCCACCTGGAACAAAGTTTAATACTATCTCCATCTTATCCACCTGGAACACGGTCTAATACTGTCTCCATCTACCTGGAACATTATCTAATACTATATCCATCTTATCTGCTTGGAACACGGTCTAATACTATATCCATCTTACCTGCCTGGAATACGGTCTAATACTGTCTGCATCTTACCTGCCTGGAACACGGTCTAATACTGTCTGCATCTTACCTGCCTGGAACACGGTCTAATACTGTCTCTATCTCATCTACTTGGAACACAGTCTAACACTGTCTCTATCTACCTGGAACACAGTCTAATACTGTCTCTATCTACCTGGAACATAGTCTAATACTGTCTCTATCTACCTGGAACACTGTCTAACACTGTCTCTATCTCATCTACCTGGAACACAGTCTAATACTGTCTCTATCTCATCTACCTGGAACACGGTCTAACACTGTCTCTATCTCATCTACTTGGAACACAGTCCAATACTGTATGTCATCTACCTGGAACACTGTCTAATACTGTCTCATTTACGAAGTAACAAAGTAATCCACTATATAGGGAATGGGGTGCCATTTGGGACGCAGCCCATGGCTGTTCCCTCATTAATCACCTGGAATCACCTGTCTCCCCTACTGCAGAACAGAGCCGGTCTGCCCTCGCAGGCCAGAGCCTATACTCACAGAATAATCAGGCCCAAACTCACGGGACGTTTCAAATGAGATTTCTCTTTTGATTCTCCGGCTCTCCTGCAGAGTTCCTCTATGGTATTTATCACCAGGTATTACCGCCTTATAGGGCAACATCCCATCTGGGATCATACAGCTTGTTTTCGCAATTCACTTAACCCATTGTTTTAGTGGGTAGATTCAACTATGAGGAAGTGATTTGGTTGGGGACTGCGTTGTTAGGTTGTGGGCATATCTGAGTCCTGTTAGATAAATGTAAGACTGTACTGTACATAGTCTACATTTACAAGAGATTGAGTTAGCATTCCTCAGCACATTATTCAATATTCATTATTATCCTCTTACATAATACAATGTCTTTCATGTATTCTATGGATTGTATTATTTATTATTATTATTCCTTGACATAGACTGACCAGGTGAATCCAGGTGAAAGCTATGATCTCTTATTGATGTCACCTGTTAATTCCACTTCAATCAGTGTAAATGAAGGGGAGGAGACAGGTTAAATAAGGATTTTTAAGCCTTGAGACAATTGAGACATGGATTGTGTATGTGTGTCATTCAGAGGGTGAATGGGCAAGACAACATATTTAAGTTCCCTTTGAACGGGGTATGATAGCAGGTGCCATGCTCACCGGTTTGTGTCAAGAACTGCAACGCTGCTGGGTTTTTCACGTTTAAAAGTTTCCTGTGTAAATCAAGAATGGTCCACCACCCAAAAGAAACCCAGCCAACGTGACAACTGTGGGAAGCATTGGAGTCAACATGGGCCAGCATCCCTGTGGAACGCTTTCGACACCTTTTAGAGTCCATGCCCCAACGAATTGAGGCCATTCTGAGGGCAAAAGGGGGGGTGGGGGTGGGGGGGGGAGGTACAACTAAATATTAGGAAACTGTTCTTAATGTTTTATACACTCAGTGTACAACAATGTCTATCCTTTTTACATGGAATGTAAGGTTCACAGGCAATGTTCCCTCTAAGCTGTGCCGCTCAGAAGAAACATCCGCCCTGGAGAGAAACACGAGATTGAACTTCACTCAACTTTCTACAGCAGTGGGCACCAGCTGGTCAATCACGATCCACTGGCCAATCTCAAAGGCATTCCTAGTCGATCACCATGTAAAAAAACGCCACGATAAAGCCTTGAATTACTTTTTTTTCTTTTTTTTCGTCTTTGGCAAAGAGCTGCTGTTTTTCTGAGTGAGTTCATGTTTAAGTTCTTACTCAGCACTGTCAACACTTTGTATTCAACACTTTTATAAGCCATAAAATGCGTATTCTTCTTATTTCCACTCAGCGCTACAACAAGCACTGCAGCAGTAATGAATGAGTAGGAACGTGTATCTATAGGCTTGTGTTATTATAAGCAGCTTGGGTCTTTTTTAATGTCAAGGAATATTGATATGTTCATAGGAGTAACAACGTGAATTTGTGCATGAGGCAGAAATAATGCGGTGCGACTCGAGTTTCGCCATCAGCTGGAAACGGTGTCCCTTTTTGGTCAGTGTCAGTGGAGGAAAGGGAGAGCGGAGGGATGTTGAGGCGGACCCTTAGCCTGCTGCTCTCTCCCTCAGCTGAGACTGACCATCAGATGAAGGAACCATCAGCCCAATAAAATAAAAAGCAAATGATTTAAATGTATGCTCACTCAGCTGTGCCGCACAAGTAATACAACAACGGATCTATTACTGGTATGATCATATAGCCTACCTCAAATGTTTTAATATAATTTAAAAAGATGGCCTGAACAGCAATGCATTGGCAGGGCAATTCAAGCAAAGCCCGTATGTCATTATAATGTTTTGGGCCTGTAGCCTACTGCACAAACCTCATTGCTACAGGACTGTTTGTAATTGGTTAATGTTGCAAAGGCGTAAGTTTTTTTTTAAAGCCATTTTAATACAAAATATCTGAGCTGTAGATCTCTGCTTGCATTTTGACTCAGAAAGTGATCTTGACTCAGAAAAGGTTGGTGACCACTGTTCTAGAGTTCTCCCTGTTAACACTGTCAACGTTTCCTTTCACTGTGGGAAGTGTAATAAAATCAACGCAATATTAGCCACTTTCAATGCAACATACCAAAACAACAAAACTAACTATGCAAGACATTTTCTTGTAGGCAAAACACATCAGAGTAGGATTCTATTGACTCAGCCCGTACTCTGCACAGACCGGTGCGTTGACATGCAGGACTCAGCCCGTACTCTGCACAGACCGGTGCGTTGACATGCAGGACTCAGCCCGTACTCTGCACAGACCGGTGCGTTGACATGCAGGACTCAGCCCGTACTCTGCACAGACCGGTGCGTTGACATGCAGGACTCGGCCCGTACTCTACACAGACCGGTGCGTTGCCATGCAGGACTCGGCCTGTACTCTACACAGACCGGTGCGTTGACATGCAGGACTCAGCCCGTACTCTGCACAGACCGGTGCGTTGACATGCAGGACTCGGCCCGTACTCTACACAGACCGGTGCGTTGCCATGCAGGACTCGGCCCGTACTCTACACAGACCGGTGCGTTGACATGCAGGACTCAGCCCGTACTCTGCACAGACCGGTGCGTTGACATGCAGGACTCAGCCCGTACTCTGCACAGACCAGTGCGTTGACATGCAGGACTCAGCCCGTACTCTGCACAGACCGGTGCGTTGACATGCAGGACTCAGCCCGTACTCTACACAGACCAGTGCGTTGACATGCAGGACTCAGCCCGTACTCTGCACAGACCGGTGAGCCATCTATGGTAGGCCTACATTATGATGAAATAGCCACAGTATCCTACTTGGCCTCTGTTTAAACTGTCATTTAAAGTGGGTACACCCTCAGTGTTCACAGTAAACACGCGTTGGAAGTTGCACGGGGCTTACCCAAAATCTGAGGTGAAAATGTACGTGATGATGATGATCAACGATTCCCAACAGCATTTCCCATTAGTAACCTTAAGCTGTTTCCAGAATATGCCCCAAATTCAAGTATTGAATCTATTGGGATAGGTATAAAACCCGTTTTTTTAAGGGACACATTTAAATAAGTTTAATTGAGTACAGGCTTAACTGAATGACAAAAAAAATAATCATAAAAATGATTTTTATTGAATAGTTTGGGGTAGGCCTCATCTGAGGAATGCTCCTCGGAGCCAAATGCTGATTACCGGTTGCTCTATGCTGGGCAGCTGGCATCAAAACCCCCCAGCTGGGACATTAGGCTCTGATGACTGGTGGTGGTGGAGAGGTGGAAGGTCGTTAGAAGACTGTTGCTGCAAAACAGCAAGCAAGACACAAAGGTTGAGTTGACAAACTCTCCTAGATGAATTCCCATTGGTTGGAAGAACGGAAAGTGATTATTGCACGAGTGCGCCCATAGGTTAGTCAGCAAGCGTGGTGGAATTTCTCTAGTGTGCCATGCTCAGGCTGAAGTTAATAGGTGAATGACATTCCTCACGCTTGCTAATAGAAAAGTAGCAGCAGAGACGTGATGCTATGTTGATGAGGTAATATTACGATACTACCCTATAGATACCTACGATGTTGATGAGGTATCATTATAAATACTACCCTATATATACCTGCTATGCCTGTGAAAGGAAGCGATGTGAATTATATTGTGCTTACTAGATAAATGTGAAAGTGACCAGCCTTACTGATTTTGAACTTGCGTAAACTACATTATTCCCAAAGACTCTTGTTTCAGCCTTTGGTAGGCAACCCGCTATGCAAACTCAATTTCCAATGGCTAGTGTAGCAAGCCCAAACTAGCCCAGAAGCTGTATGTATATACTGTAAGATTGATGTCCACTGATACCTGCACACAGGCTATGGCTGAGTCCCAAATGGCACCCTATTCCCTATGCAGTGCACTACTTTTGACCAGGGCCCATAGGTAGTGCACTATATATTGAATAGGGTACCATTTGGGATACATCCTATCGGAAGCCTCTGGGAACAAAAGCACTAGAATACGCAGGGGAATTAGCATAGAGGAATATGCTACAAGAAGAATCACAGAGAAAGATAAATGAGTTAGCGTCTACTGAAGAACACAAAAATGAAAAGCCTACGCCAGGGAATACATTCAAATTATATTCACCTTGAACCAGCGGTGTGTTCAGTCTAATTTTATCCCACGTGGAGAAGCCAATGTCACCACCGCGGCATTTGACATTAGAGGTGGATTACAGTATGTAATGTATGTGTCTCCAAGCCAAGATGCTCTTGTCCTAAACTTCTAGCTCTGATCTGTGCCTCTGTTGTCAGCTCCCTAAAGTCCCTTTATTCTCCTTTATTCAATTAAGTTGGTTGTTTTGCATAATTTAAATATGATTTACAGAGGGGGGGAAAAGGATAATTCAAAACTAATCATAGGCATTCAATGTAATTATGATTCTTTATAAGGGTTAAATATGGCACGTCATTATAATTTATCTGAAATACAGTAGGTAATATGTCACCCTAAGTGACATACAACTACACTGAGCAAAAATATAAACACAACATGTAAAGTGTTGGTTTCATGTTTCATGAGCTGAAATAAAAAGTCCCCGAAATGTTCCATATGCACAAAAAGCTTATTTCTCTCAAATGCTGTGCACAAATTTGTTTATGTCCCTGTTAGTGAGTATTTCTCCTTTGCCACAATAATCCATCTGCCTGAAAGGTATGGCATATCAAGAAGCTGATTAAACAGCATGATCATTGCACAGGTGCACCTTGTACTGGGGACAATAAAAGTCCACTCTAAAATGTGCAGTTTTGTCACACAGCACAATGCCACAGCTCCGTCGTTTTAGAGAATTTGGGAGTACGCCCAACCGGCCTCACAACTGCAGACCACGTGCCACCACGCCAGCTCAGGACCTCCACACACGGCTTTTTCATTTGCGGGATCGAATGTCTGAGACCAGCCACCCGGACAGCTGAGGAATCTGTGGGTTTGAACAACCGAATAATTTTTGCACAAACTGTCAGAAATCGTCTCAGGGAAGCTCATCTGCTTGCTCGTCGTCCTCACCAGGGTCTTGACCTGACTGCAGTTCGGCATCGTAACCGACTTCAGTGTGCAAATGCTCACCTTCGATGGCCACTGGCATGCTGGAACTGTTTCAACTTTACCGGGCAGATGGCGTTGTGTGGGCGAGCGGTTTGCTGATGTCAACGTTGTGAACAGAGTGCCCCATGGTGGCAGTGGGGTTATGGTATGAGCAGAAATAAGCTACGGACAATGAACGCAATTGCATTTTATCGATAGCAATTTGAAAGCACAGCGATAACGTGAAGAGATCCTGAGGCCTATTGTCGTGCCATTCATCCTCCGCCACCATTTCATGTTTCAGCATGATAATGCACGACTCCATATCGCAAGCATCTGTACACCACAACTGGAAGCTGAAAAAGTCCCTTCCATGGCCTGCATACTCACCAGACATGCCACACACTGAGCGTGTTTGGGATGCTTTAAATTAGCGATGTTACATATGGACAACGTTTAAACTGACATTTTTTTAAATTGGTTTTCCGTGTCAATTTACAGTGCAGAATAATGGTCATTTTACGTATGTATGAACGCCAGGGACGGGTAAGGAAGTTACATCTGCTGTAAAACTTTACAGACATACAACACAGCTACGGTAACATGTTGATTGCAACAATTAATAACTTTTCAGAAAATTCAAAAAAGTGCCTCATCAGGTCTTTACATGTTCGGTATGGTTTCCCTGACGACAGTTACCTGATTGATGAGCTGCCGTGTTGTTGTTTATGCGGTAACT